>NC_141023.1:36680000-37280000 GCF_052040795.2 Danio rerio | reverse complement strand
TACACAGATCTTTTTTTATATTCTGATTTGATTGACAAATCAGACATCAGACAACACTGATGGCAAATGCAGTGTTCGCAAGATCTTAAAATGTTTAAAATTTCAAAAACAAAATTTTAGGCCTTAAAAAGTCTTAACTCATTTTTATTCATTCATTTTCTTGTCGGCTTAGTCCCTTTATTAATCTGGGATCACCAGAAGGGAATGAACCGCCAACTTATCCAGCACGTTTTTACACAGCGGATGCCCTTCCAGCCGCAACCCATCTCTGGGAAACATCCACACACACACTCGTACACTACGGACAACTTAGCCAACCCAATTCACCTGTACCACATGTCTTTGGACTGTGGGGGAAACCGGAGCACCCGGAGAAAACTCACACAAACACAGGGAGAACATGCAAACTCCATACAGAAACCCCGACTGAGCCGAGGCTCGAATCAGCGACCTTCTTGCTGTGAGGCGACAGCACTACCTACTGCGCCACTGCGTCCAAATCATTTTTAATAGGTCTTAATTTTTCTTTTCCCAGGTAAAGCTTCTCAATCGGGCAAACAGCCAATCACCAATAATTCATCTAAAAACTTTTTTTATATTTGTTTTTATTGCAAAAAGATACAATTTACAACTGCTGTTTGACATTTTTACATCAAATTATCCAATGAAATTTTACTTATGCATGGAAAGAAAACTAAAGAAACACATCTCTTTACATGATCTTCCATTAATACAAAAAAAAAAACTATTTACAGAAGTAACCAATAAGAAAAAAGTGTTTAGCCCTGTACAAGTCTAAAATTTAAATTATAATGGTCTTAAAAGGGTCTTTAAAAGTCTTAAATTTCACTTCAAGAAACTTGCAGAAACCCGGAAATGTAATGTACATGTAAAATATGAGTTATTATTTCATTAATAAAAATCCATACATTAAAAAACATGAATGCATGTAGGTATTTGTGTGTGTGTGTGTGTGTGTGTGTAAATAAATATATATATTATAAATAAACACACACACACCATGGCATATTAATATTCATTACATTTGCAGTACTTTGCAAGATGTGAAAATAAACAAACAGCCAGAGTGGAAATCGCGCAGTGACATGCAGATCCACTGATTAAAAATGAGCGCAGCTTCCTTGGAGAGAAGCACAGACTGGTGGGAAAGTTTTATCACTCAGGCAGTCTGCCCTGACCCCCCACCCACCGAGACAATGCAATCTCACAGTGGCTCTCACACAGGCAGACATACGCGCACGTTACGCATCCTTCCCGTCTATGACATCTCACATGATGTCATCACTATTGGTCAGCAACGGTTATCTTCTTCAGACCCACCAATGAGCCACAACACCACCTCAAACCCACATATACACAACAAACCACACCACCCTCATGTCCAGCATCCACCGCTCCTCCCTGTCCTTCCTGCACTGGCACCAGCCTGGCTCTCTACAGCAATCAGCTGGCCAGTGGCACCGTGATGACTGCTAATTTATAATTGGTTGACCCAGTTTGTGTGTGGTTTAACATATAGGTGATCACGTGGAAAACAGTGGGGTCCAAATGTTTTTGCGATATGATCACGGAAAACACATATAGAGGGTTGTGGGAAACACATTTTTAAAAGGTATATTGGTGTAAAGAAGGCCTAAAATAGTTGCTTACTGATCTAGATTGGTTATATGTGGAGTTATTAAAAATGAGTGTTGCTTGTGTGCTTTCTCTGATCTTTTAAAAGAGACGATATAAATTCATGTGGAGATTAAATATCAACAAAACAAGGGCAATGCCACATAAACAACTAATTTCTCAGTGCACCGCCAGCAAATATCTCATCTTGTAATTACATTAATTACAATGATACATGACAGGAAATACTTGGTTGTACTTAGGTTTATTGCCACATCAGTATCACAGGCTCTCATGGAAGATCTAGATTCAACATTACACAAACAATATAATAAATACAAAACTTTTTTTTCAATTGAACTTGGAGAAAAACAAAAATTTTACATATACAAATACATATTAACTATAAAAACATACAGCATAAAAAAAGCTTCTCTCAGTAAAAACTAAATAGGGAGAATAAAAATGCACACTTATTGGCAACTTTATTAGGTACACTTGCTTCTTTGTCAAATAAAAACCAATCACACTGCTGCAAATCAGTGCATTTTGACAAGGTCAAGGTGATCTGCTAAAGTTCAAAATGAGCATCAACATTGGGAAATAAATAGATAGACCGCTCTGAGTATTTTGGAAACTGTTGATCTACTGGGATTTTCACACACAACCATCTATAGAGTTTATAAAGAATTATCCAAAAAACAAAAACATAAAAGAGTGGAATTATTTAGTAAGCAGCCGTTTTATGAGCAAAAAATGCTTGATTTATGCCAGTAGAGGAGAATATGTTCAACAGTAACTCAAACATTCACTTGTTAAAACCAAGATCTGCAGAAGAGAATCTTTCGACACTTAAAAAAATTGCACCTTGAAGCAGATGAGCTACAGAAGTAGTAGAAGAGCAAATCAGTGACTTCTGTCAGCTAACAAAGGGAAACTGAGGACATAAATTGGAAAACAGAGGACTAAAAAAAGGCTGATGTTCTGATGAGTCTCAATTTCTGCGGCAACATTCAGACAATAGGAACAGAATTTGTAGTAACAACAATCATACAGCATTAGACCAATGAAAGATACTTTCTTGGTACACCTTGGGTCCTTTAATGCCAAATGAGCATTGTTTTTATCGTCGTCTACTTGAGTATTGCTGCAGACCACATTGAAGTCACAAAGCTCAAATAATCTCAATCTAGTTTCTTGAACATGACAATGAGTTCACCATTTTCAAACATCTTTTCAAGCGTCAGAACAGGTGGTTCTTTGCCCAATAATCATCCACGAGTCAGTTTTTATAAGTATATCATTAGTTGCATAGCACATTTCTCAAGACTAATGACATCATTATGTTAATGTTTACAATATCTTCATCTGATATCAGATTAGAGATAGGTAGTAATTGTTTACTTTTTGCTACCTAATACACAATTAATCAATTGACAATTGATCCATATCAGATAGTCTGAATTGAATATACTGTATTTTTGCAACAGATCTGATTTATTTCCCCATCACAGGGTAATTTCAAGTAATTCCAACGATTTTAAATAACTTGCTATTTTGGCAATCTTTCAATTATGCTCTACAATAATATAATACTCTATGAATACATAATGTGATTAATTAAGGGGTTTGGCATAAAACAAAAGTCCCAAAAGGATAATGATATCCTGGGTGGGATGAGGCACCTTTAAGGTTATATTCATATTCATACACCAAACTGGCCATATCTGAGCATAATTACGTTTGTTTTTATCATTTAGTCTCTGTGGGACTGAGGATTTTCAAGCTATTGTAAGTATAAACACAGAGACTTACAGTGGACTGACTGTCGGTCTGTTTTCTCAAGGCGTCCCATCTGAGACTGAACCTCCTGAATTTGTCTGGAAGTTAAAGACAATGATAAGTGAGAATAGAGAGAGTGTTTATTATATAAAATACATTATGACAGTCATTATTCAGTGTCGTTAGGGAGCACTTCAGATATATATATATATATATATATATATATATATATATATATATATATATATATATATATATATATATATAACCCACTAATTCAAAGGACGCATCTGCTGTTAAGGCTGATGCTAAAATTACACACCATTGAGCCTACTAATAGTTTGAAGAAACAATAAGTAAATTGACCAGCTGACAAGCTATAATAAGCTGTTATATCAGCTAATAATCAATACTAGTCTTACACATGAAGAACACAGGAAGCTATTTGTGTAGTTAACGGATGCTCTCAGTTCAAATCAGCTTATGACATTTACAAGCGATTAAAGAGACTTTTATTTGTGAGATATTAATTAGAAATAATGAAAACTCTCAACATTTAGTATAATTACGTAAACAATGAATAGTTCTGATAACTATTAAAGCCAATAAAGCAATCATCATCATAATCATAAACTCACTTATTGGTCTGATGGTAAAGCGTGTCCATCTTCAATGACGGTCAGAGACACCAGCATAAACAAAAACAGCTTTAAAAAGCTTTAATCGAAAGTTATGCAATGTTTTATTGTTTCCGTTTCGTTTAGTTTCACATATCGTTGTCAAAAATACACGTCACCGGAAAAAAGGACCTCTTTTAGACGCCCTCCCGACCGCCTGACTAAAAACCAAATCCTATGCTTGACAGAGAACAGCGCCAGCAGTCTACGGCGGCGAGGTATAAACGACTTATTTGTAAACTAATTATTTGATTACTGACATAACAATCAGACAAATAAATTTTTATTTAGATTTTTGTATTTTATTCTCGTTAAAGGATTGAAAAAGTTTGAATGAAGACCAAAATATTAACTACCATAAAATGCCACATGAGGTAAAATATCTTTTCAACATGTATTCATATGTGAATAAGTAACTGGATAAGAATGTCTGGGGTGTAAATTTATCCTAAACATCTTAGACAGAACTTTAGTCATTAATTGAAGACCCCCCTTATAAACCCCGTAGAAAAACTTTGAAGGAGATGTTTTTTAAGGAACTACTAGATGAATTACTGTTCTTGTGTCCTTGCTCTTTATACAATATTCAAGCTAACGTTACTTGTCAACTATGAACTCAACCGTCTTGTGTATGAACTTTAAAAAAGTTTATTTTATGTTTCTTGTATCCACCTATCTAATCTAGATAGTGTGTACACATTTTTCCCAGTTCAATAAATGCAGCATCCTGGTATTTAAAGTCTGCATGAACCCAAAGTTGCAGAGACTTATATTTCAGTTTGTTGATGTTCTTCTATCTGAAACTGATTATTGAGTATGATACAGGGCTTTTTTTACGGCATCATTCCCTCCTAGCAAACTAAGGGTAAGAGGGGGGTGTTTACGAGTATTGCTATTAATTCACTATGGACAACATTAAATTGATGTTGACAGAAAAGGACTACCGTGGCAAAATCTATATAGGATACAGCTGCAGGTACTCACATCAAAATAGCATCATTTTTGTGACACTGTATGACAATAATTGATATTTTTACCTTAGGGTTGTGGTAGGGGTAGACGTTAAAGAAAATAAAATTTATTGTGAAATTTAATAGTTAACATAAATAATACTCAGTATAAATACTGCTTTTACATTACTGTTGGGGTAGGGGAAGATGTTTCTAAAATAAAATTAATGGGAAATTTTATAAAATATATAAATAATTCTCGTTAACTTCCTGCCGCAACCATATCTGATCGATCAACAACCAACCACCACTCTAAATGTGGAAGCAAATGGCCAGATTTGATTTACAAACTTTTTTCAGTGTACTAGCTTGCACAGATTAATAATCTCCTAGAGAATAACAGTGTGGGCTAGCAACATAAACATTGGAAACATTTTGATTACGTACAGACTTTAAAGTGCACTTTTTCTTTTGCAATTTACTGTGCTAAAACACAAATTGCATTATTTGTACATAAAAATAGAATAGAGTTGTGCATGAGTACCTGCCACAACTTGGCCCTAATTAAAGTGCTGTAATCTTTTGTGGCATTCATACTGTTTTTGTTGCTAGTTCAATCCTGTGTTTAAGTCCAGGCTCAAAAGGAAACCCAACTATTTGACGAATTGTCAGAAAAGTAGACTAATTCTTTCAAATTCATGTGAATTCATTTGTATGAAAGAATACCTTTTTAAAAGGAGGCATGCCCTCAAACCTCAGCCCTGAGCAAATTTTACTTAAATGTACAAATGAGACCATACAAATACAAATTAGCAAATTAGCCACTAGATCAAAAATGCATAAATTGCCAGGAAATTGAGTTGGTCCCTCCAGGGGCTAAAAAGGCAATGTAGACGTTCATCACACACGTAAGACAAAATATAAAATCCTGATTTTTTTTTTAGTTCAGATTCTGACACACTACAAATGACTTTAATGATTTTAATGAAACGTGAAAAATTGTTGGGTTCATTTTTCTTTATTATTCTTTTTTGATTTATAACGGCTAATTGCTAAGTTTTTAGACAATTTTAAAATATGCCTGAAGATTCAAAGCTTGATTTTGGCCACATCCATATATGGCCACTTGATATGATCACAGTTATATCACCCTGCAGCCCAAGACCGGTTTCTCACTGAAGCTAAGCAGAGCTGAGCCTATTTAGTGGTTGGATGGAAGAACACGTGAGAAAACTAGGTTGCTGTTGGAAGTTGTGTTAGTGAGGCCACCAGGGTGGCGCTCAACCTTTGGTCTGTTAGTAAGTGCCATCTTTCAGATGAATTGTTAAACCAAGGTCCTGACTCTTTGTGGTCATTAAAAATCCCATGGCACTTTTCGTAAAAGAGTAGGGGTGTGACCAGAGTACAGATTACAGGGGGGTTTGGGGGGTTAGACCCTCCTAATTAAGGCTTGTTCCCCCGTGAAGGACACCAAAGCAACATGTACAGGGGGGTCAGCTCTTTTCAGCTACATGCAAACTCCAAGAAACGCCAACTGAGCCAAGGCTTGAACCAGCAACCCAGCGACCTTCTTGCTGTGAGGCGACAGCATTACCTACTGCGCCACTGCTTCGCCCTTGTATTTAAATAATAATGGTAATAATTAAAATTGATAGAAAAAATTTAATTAATAATATAAAAATAACCATCCTTATAATTGTTCATATTGTGAATAAAAAATTGCACCAATCAGTCCACCAGAAAAAAACTCTATCAACAGTTTGAAATCGGCAGATCGGGAGCACCAATAGACAACGTAACTGTTCACAAGAACTAAAAATAGCTGTTTGTGTCTACATATAGCCTAAAAGTAAAGTCAAATTAGATGCATAGTTTGACTAAGGGTGCTTTCACACCTGTGAATCGATTCAGTTGTTCCGAAACAGAAATACAATTGTTACATTGTTGCTCTTTGCTCTTAGAGTGGTTCGCTTTTACACTGCAAAGTTTCTAATCGGACCAAAAGAGCTAAAACAAGTCACGTGCGAGTAAACTCTCCTCACATTGGTCAGAGTGTCAGGGTTTATTTTGCAGCATCCCGCTCAGCTGTCAGGAGAGGTGGTGGTTTGGTGGTGATTGACAGGGAGCGCACGCGCGACGTCTCTGAGGAGAGACGCGGTGGGGAGGGGTGAAGGGGGAGAAGGGTGCGCGACGATGCCTATTTGAGGACCGGGAGGGAGACACGAGATTACCGGGAAATCATCACTCGTTTGCGGGCATCCGGAGATTCGCGAAACTTCCTGCCCTACTCATAATTCTCTCTTCATATAGCCGTAAGCCTATTACATATCCATAAAACACTGTGATATGACCGCGCTCGGATCGGATCGCTTTCTCACTGCCCTGTTCACATATGCCAAACGAACCGCGCTAACTGGGCAAACGAGACACGTTCTGAAACAAAAGTGTAGGTGTGAAAGCACCCTTACAGTAACCTCAGAAGTAGCTAACCGGATACTGTAGGTCAGAATACACTAAATATCCCACAAAACACTAAAAACTTAAATATGGTTTATTAATAAGTTAGATGTAATTTAAATTAAAACATATATTTGATTCACTGAAGCATGTATTACAAAAACTAATATTACCAAAAAAAAAATTACGCCCCAATCGTCAATGTATAATGTGCACCCTAGGTGTCACCTCGGTGTCCTGGCCAAATTCTCTCTATCGGCCATTACCGATAATGGCCATCCTCTTTCCACTCCACCTATAGCTGGTGTGGGGTAAGCGCACTGGCACTGTTGTCCTGTGGCTGCCGTCGCATTATCCAAGTGGATACTGGACACTGGTGATTGTGAAGTGCTTTGGGTGTATGGACATACATGATAAATGCGCTATATGAAAACACATTGCATTACATTTTAATTCTGTTACTAACACTTTATTTCAGCATCTAATGTAGTGACAGAAAATAGACACACAGCATAACAAATTGCTGGGAGTTCTGGGAGCTGATTTTGTGGCTGAGCCCCACAAAATGTGGTCCCTGTACAAAAAAATATATCATTGTATTTACCACTACAATGTTAGCTTATTTTATGACAGAACTGAATGTTTCGATTAGCACATGCATGGCAATTAGCTGCCAGCTTTATTCTTAAACAATGTGAATGAGACTATTTTTTCCTATATGATCTCTACATTCAGAAATTTGTTTCATAAAGCCCATTAAATGACAGCTATTAATGTAACCCTCAATCCCATTCATCATTACTGTGAAACATGAATCATGCAGCAATTGTAGCTTTATGAAAGCAAAATACCACTGCTCTTATGGTATGGTTCCAGCTTGAGGCCTGGGGGAAGGTGTGTCGACTTTCATCCCTTGATGGAGCATCAGTGACAGGAAGAACATAATGACAAAAACTCTTGGGGCTAGATTTTGTCAACTCCTTTCGCTCGTCTCAGTTTTGTCTAATTATGGTGGTTTCCGCAGCCCTGTATCAGAACACACTAGTCAGATCTGGTGCCTCCCATGCCCGGAGACACAGACACAAAAATAATGATATCAAAATTTCCACAAGAGAGACAGACAGACGAGGTGTTTGTTTGTTGACCTGTTCATCACAGTTTGAAGCCAACGAGTGGAGGAAAGTGACGTTGATTACGCTTCATTGGTTATTGCTTTGCCTGTGGTTAAACCTCAACAATGTCATCATCACATTCTTTAGAGATTGACTATGAGTGTGGGAAAGAATAAGTAGTTTGAAATGAAAAAAATAAAAACTTTTAAGGATATTTTTCCAGGTACATGCTTCATACCTCTTTAAATTGTTCATGTTGAATTGGGTTTTATATACCAGACATACATGTTAGATCACAGATGCCCAAACTAGGGCCCGTGGGCCAAAGTTGGCCCATGGTAACCTTCGATTTGGTCCGCCATACCATTTGAGAAAAGAGGGAGAATGATAGGGATGGTTTAGAGATTGTAATTTCAATTTGATTATAACCTTTTTTTTGTTTCAGTGTTAAGCCACAAAAAAGCTAAATAAAATTAAACATTTCAATTTAAATGGTGTCAATTAATCAGATTTTGTTTAAATGTACATACTGTCCTTTGACGGATAGAGGACTATGAGCAAATCAAGGCAAAGGCATTCTGTTTGACTAATGTATTCAGGATTGAGCAACTCCACTGTGTTAAAAATGTGTTTGTTTATGTTTGTTTTTATTGCAGTAGTTATAATGAAAAATGCTACACTGCATTAGGTAATATTATTCAAAGTATTTTTTTCTGTTTGTTTATAAACATTAGGAAATAAATTAGGAAATTACCCATGGCAACTTTGATGTAAAATAGTTTTGTATATTTATCTTCGGCCCACAGCTCTCAATTATACTTATTTTTTGGCCCTTCATGCAGAAAAATTTGGGTACCTCTGCTTTAGATCAAGCTATTTAACTGGGTTTTATTAGAAAACTTGCTTGATATTTTTTGGTCAATTATATTTAAAGTTAAATAATTTGTACTAACATTTTTTTTCATACATGAAAATGTGGCAGTGAATTTTTTGTGCATTCTGAAAGTTCTCATGAATGTTGTTACTGTACAATCCAAAATTACTTTTGCTAGTTGTTCAAACGACTTATTAAAAAAAAAAGAGTTGAACCAACACAATTCTTAATTTTTTGGGGGACAACTTAATTTTTTTATGTTACCTTAAATCTGTAAAAACTAAAGTTAACTTAATAATTTATGTCGGGACAACATGAAGCAACTGTGTGCAAGCCAGCATTTTTTACTGTGCAGCTACTTTCTAAATGTACTTTCATGCAACCTTTGTAGTTACTGAAAAGTTTTTAAAATATAAAAGTAAATATGGATCAAAGGAAAAATTGCTTTTTTTCAAGTTGAAAAAGAATATTGAGTAGTGCACAGGGTTTTTTATATATCATGTTCACTGGTAACACTTTACCATAAGGTATTATTTAATGCATTTACTTAATTAAACAAATGATAAACAATACATTTATTACAGTATTTGTTCATGTTAGATGTTATATAATGAAAATACAGTTGTTTATTGTTAGTTCACATTATCTAATGCAAGCATGAATTTGGATTTTAATGGGGCATTAGTAAATGTTAAAGATTATGATGTGATTAGGATGGTATTGTTCGTTAGTTATTGTTAGTAAATACATTAACTAATGAAACATTGTAAACTGTGACCTTTTCATTCAGTTTAAGGTTATGTGCCAAAAAATTTTCTTATTTCAGAACAAGAAACTTTCGATGGCATAACAGGCATCATAACCACCTGGTTGACCTTTTATCCATAGGTTATCATTATTTTTATAATTGCTTATTACTGTTTATCAGAGTGACAGTATATTATTCAATACCAGATGTGGGCCAAAAAAATAGGATCATTGCAACCACTTAAAACACAGATTATTTTTTATTTTAAAAACTTTGCAACTATTTGCAGCAACTTTAAACATCTTAAATCTAATTTGTGTGATCACTATTATTTTATTTAAGTGCAGGTCTTAATAAGTATATTATGTTTGTATTTACATAAATACATGTTATGCTAAATGATGTTTGAACATTATTGCACCTTTATTTCACAATTGTTTGCAAATGTTATAGACATTGTAATGCAAAAATGAGACATCTCATTCAATAAAAACCGTATTAAAAATAAAATTCAATAAAAGGCAACAATATTAAGCGCAAACATTTAGATTTATTGGAAAAGTTTTAACAATTTAACCATTTTGACACAGTTTTAATTTACTTAAACTACTATGTTAAGCTGCTTTGACTCAATCTACATTGTAAAAGCACTATAATAAACATGAAATGAATTGATTTTATTGTTAAGTACAAACATAATTGCCATAACAGGGCAATTAAAATATTGTAAATAATAAGAATAGCGGCGAAGCAGTGGCACAGTAGGTAGTGCTGTCGCCTCACAGCACAAAGGTCGCTGGGTCGCTGGTTCGGCTCAGTTGGCGTTTCTGTGTGGAGTTTGCATGTTCTCCCTGCATTCGCGTGGGTTTCCTCCGGGTGCTCCGGTTTCCCCCACAGTCCAAAGACATGCGGTACAGGTGAATTGGGTAGACTAAATTGTCCGTAGTGTATGAGTGTGTGTGTGAATGTGTGTGTGGATGTTTCCCAGAGATGGGTTGCGGGTGGAAGGGCATCCGCTGCATAAAAACTTGCTGGATAAGTTGGTGGTTCATTCAGCTGTGGCGACTCCTGATTAATAAAGGGACTAAACCAACAAGAAAATTAATGAATAATAATGGCCTAGTCATTCTTCTCTCTCTCTTCTCTCGTCTCTCTTTCTCTCTCTCTCTCAGACGTGTGCTGTGGTCAGGTGTGTGTGTGTAATTACGGGTGTCTGTAGGTGTATGTGTGTGCATACGTGCCTGTGTGTGTGTTTATGTGTTACTCAAGAAGATCACGGCAGTTACCTGTTTTGACTGGTGTTGATGTTTACCCCCCCAAACCATTAGTGTGGTGGATGAGACAGGCAGCTCTGAACAGAGGCCGAATAGCGGTTGAAGTCTGTCTCTCCAGGCTACCTTTCTAAAACAGTGCCCCTTTCTTAACTCCCGTCTCTCTCCATCCATCCAGCTCGCCCCCAGCACTATCTATCTTCATGCTCCTTCTTGCTCATCGTGCACTCCATCCTTACTGTCATAACAGCTCCCGAGGCCAATCGGGATATTCAGGGAAAGAGCGAGAGGGAGGGAGATGAGCAGACAGCAAGTCTTGAGAAATGGAGGTCTGGGATGATTATTCTAGGAAGAGGAAGTAGATTGAGAGCAATGTAGCTGGTTGATGTTTTCCATCATATTTTCAGAGGTTACATGTGTCAAAGCCATCTGTCCTGCAGCGACAGAGCATCGTTCAACCTTCTTCCATCACACACTCACACACACACACCTGTGAACCAGAGGCAGGGGGTTTTGTCAGGTTTCTGATTTGTTAAATGACCCTGATGACCTGTTGTGCTACGACATTCATGCAAATGCTTAAAGGGGACATATGAAAACCTGACTTTTTTTTCTTGTTTAATGAAAAAAAAGCATTTGGAAAATAAAGGGGAACCCAGTAACTTGGTAGTCCTTTTCTGAAATAATCTGATTTTGTTTTTAAATAAATAAAACAAGCAGCTTGCATATCACTATCCTTTTTGGTGCACTGTAAAAATATTGTGTTCTACACAATTCCATCATGCTATTCCAACACAAATATTTAAATGAACATAGTCATTCATTCATTTTCCTTCAGCTTAGTCCCTTATTTATCAGGGTCACCACAGAGGAATGAATCGCCAACTATTCCGTCATATGATTTACACTGCAGATGTCCTTCCAACCCAAAATTGAGAACTGGGAAACACCCATTCCAAACAGTCAGTTTAGTTAATCTAATTCACCTATAGCGCGTGTCTTTGGACTGTGGAGGAAACTGGAGCTCTCAGAGGACTCGAACCAGCTAACTTCTTGCTGTGAGGCAACAGTGCTAACCACTCAGCCACCGTGTCACATTAAAAATAAGATAATTCAGTTGCCCCCCACAACAACCCCCCCAATCAGGGGTCAACTTTTTTTTGCTATTGTTAGTTTGTGTAATACATTCTTCAGTAAACCAAATGTATATATTTAATTCAATTCCAGCTATTTAATGTGTTCAGTGTTTATTTTTGGTGTAAAACAAATGGTGACAAGTTTGCATTCCTGCATCAATACATGGATGACCATGAAAGACTGCTCTTATTTTTTTACTGGTTAAGTCACGGTGGCACGGTGGCTCAGTAGTTAGCACTGTCTACTTACAGCAAGAAGGTGGCTGGTTCTAGTCCTGACTGGGCATTTCTGTGTGGAGTTTGCATGTTTTCCCCATGTTTGCATGGGTTTCCTCTGCTGCGGTTTCCCCCACAGTCCAAAGACATGCAGTATAAGTGAATTAAGTAAACTAAATGGCTGTAGTGTATGAGTGTGCGAATGAGTGTGTATTGGTGTTTTCCAGTACTGGGTTGTGGCTGGAATGGCATTCGCTTTTTAAAATATATGATGGAATAGTTGGCGGTTCATCCCTCTGTGGCGACCCCTGATAAATAAGGGATTAAGCTGAAGGAAAATGAATGAATGGTTAAGATTATGCATATACTTTTATCATACTTTTAGGCTATATGTATATAAACACCTTTTCTGTAAATAAAGAATACAGAAACAAACTTGGTGAAGTCCCTAACATCATAGAAATTGGCACAGAAAATGTGGGAGGAAAAATCCTACAGTAAATAAATAGTTTACATACACTGTTTAAATACATAAAAACAAGTGGCATGGTGGCTTTGTGGTTAGCACTGTCGTCTCATAGCATGAAGGTCATTGGTTTGAGTCCTGGCTGGACCATTTGGCATTTCTGTGTGGAGTTTGCCTGTTTTTCCACGTGTTGGTGTGGGTTTCCTCCGGGTGCTCCGGTTTCCCCCACAGTCCAAAGACATGCGCTAAAGGTGAATTGTGTAAGCTAATTTGGCTGTAGTATATGCGTGCATGTGTGAATGAGAGTGTGTTTATGTGTTTTCCAGTGCAGGGTTGCATCTGGAAGGACATCCGCTGCATAAAGCATATGGCAGCATAGTTGGTAGGTCATTCCTCTGTGGCGACACCAGATAAATAAGTGACTAAGCTGAAGGAGAATGAATGAATAAAAACAGACAGCACATTTATTTATTTATTATAATAGTACATGTTGCATTTTGAATCTGTTTCTCTGTTTTATAATGCTAACTGTTTTGTGTTTGCAGGTGTAAACATCAAAATCGACAGATTTTTCATAGCCTTGCAGTGCAGATGGCAGACTCTCCACAGAAAGAACGCAGGTGGGTTCAGTACTGATAGGCTTGGGAAAGAAAAAGCTGTAATCACATGAGATGTTTAGGTGAACACATGTTTTGTATGCTTATGAAAAAAGAGTGAATGTTGATGTGAGGAGCAGAGGAGTAAGGACTCCAATCTGCCGTTATCTGCAGAGCTCTTGTTCAACAGTCTGGGAAACTCTTGTTTTCACTGTTAATAGAGGTTGGGTTTGAAACTTGATCTGATCACACAGGCACCAAATGGGCTGTTTTGTGATCATTGGTCTATATGTTTGATTGCAAATGCGGTTTCAGTACATGTTGAGAAGTGTGTTTTATGATCTGAGTGGAGTGAAGCTTTGGGGTTGAACCCTACAGGTGTTTCTTTAACACTATGCCAAGGCTCATGGGAAATCCTCCCTCACAGTTTTCCCAGACTTCAGTCACTCTGTCAGGATCATGAGGAGACCAAATCCTAGTAAAGTGTGAGCTGCAAGGCCGAACAACACTGCTAAAAGAACACACACACACACACACACACACACACACACACACACACACACACACACACACACACACACACACACACACACACACACACACACACACACACACTCACTCTCTCTCTTTCTCTCTCTCTCTCTCTCTCTCTCTCTCTCTCTCTCTCCCTCTCTCTCTCTCTCTCTCTCTCTCTCTCTCTCTCTCTCTCTCTCTCTCTCTCTCTCTCTCTCTCTCTCTCTCTTACTCACACACACCTAAAGTCAAGGAATGAGTTTGTGTGTGGACACCAGCTGCAGTTTCTAGTCTTTGCACTTGTTTCTAGTCTTTAGTGATCCGCTAAAATTTTACACTGTTTATGTTGCTAGGGCACATTGTCATTCTTTAGGTTAAAAATGGGGTGTATACAGATAAACTTTTGATTTTAGTCAGCCAGCCACAGGGCACCAAATATTCACAGAGTATTCTTACAAAATCACAGCATTTAAGATCTAATTTCTTTTAAAAAAACAGTGATCTTCACTGCCTGGATGAGATACAATATAAGGCGGGTCTCAGACCAAACAAGAAGCACTGCATTAAATTAGATTTTTCTGCACCATATCTTTTAAAATATGGAAATTAAATTTACCCCAGTATTTTCGATAGAATTTTTTCGCTAACATGCTGCTAATGACTGCGTATTTCATCTCTTTTTATGCTTTAACAACCAAATGGATGCTTACGTTATTTAACTGATTATTTTTGATTTAGAGTATAACACCAATGCTGTAAAAGGATCCTTATGATCCTTATATCCCCCAAATTGAAAATAGTCACATAAAGCGTTCCCCAGAATTTCATTATTGTCTGAAAAACACTAGCTGTGCAAATAGCAAGTTAATCCACTCGAAAAAGTTCTTCAATCAAAGTCAGACCATTTGCATTCGTGTTTAAAGTGGTGGTGTTTCTCTGTTGACGTCATTTTGATGGCGTTAGCCACAGTATTCTTAGCCATGGCCTTCTTACTGTTAGTTTGCAGCGAGGGAATGATGAGCAAAAATATAGCCAACTGTAAATTAACAGAAAACAACATGTGAACCATAAAATATGAAAGTTATAGATTTTATTTACAGTGTAGAGTACTGATTATAATATTTTTGTAGAGTATTAATTTATTATTTAGTATAATTAGTTGTAATAATTGTAATGTGACCTGTATTTAATCCACGACACAACTCAAAAGCAAGCCAGACTACTCTAGTGGCATAGAGATAGCTCATTCACTCCTTCCAGCTAAAATAAACCTCTCCACCACTTTAGTTGAAATGATTGTCATTTAACAAGGAATCTTCTCAGTTTGCCGCTCTTTTCCTGTAACTTCGCTCACCTACACAATTATATTGGCACATATAAGACATTAAACGTTAGACCACATACACTACCATAATTACAGACAGTTTCAGATGAAGGGATGAAGAAAGCTAAAAGAAGAGGGAGATGGGGGATGAAGGGATGGATGGAGGTATGGAGAAATGCACTGAGCTTGTCGTAGCTTCAGGCACTGTGGCTTTGTGATGTGGGTTGAGCAATAACATTACTCATTTCACATTCCAAATTCTTACCCTGAGCCATCGTCCACCTAGCACACACATGCAAACACACACACACACACACACACACACACACACACACACACACACACACACACACACACACACACACACACACACAAACTTTCCAGGCAATACCTTTTTATTACATTTCTTCTTATCTTTTGTAATGAAAACGGCCTTCTGTCCTTCCATAACTCTCGCTTTTTTCTTTAATATTTCATAGAGTGGTCCTCTAGGGTGCATAGCAAAATAACTTCATAGAAATGTGTTCTTGCTCAAGGCTAAGGAGCTAAGCATCCGTTTGTTCCAATAGGTAACGCATAAACCAGTAATCAATGTAAAACTATGTTAGCCATTATGGACAAAGGACATTTGCTAAGCAACGGAAAAATAATAATTATGAAAATGTTCAGTAGACTAAACGTGGCCTACTTGCTGAAAGTATTGTATTTTTCCTAGAGAGAAATAGTAATAATAATAATAATAATATGGTCTCCTAACAATAGTTCTCTCTATTACATAATTTAATGGACATCCTTGAAAACATGGTGTGTCTTTTATTGTTTGCACAAAGTTTTTTTGTAAAAAATGTCAACAGTAGTTTTTCATAATAAGAGATTTTTATTTAAATGCATATTTGCACTGTAAAACTCAAAAAGTTAAGGTAACTCAAACCACTTGAGAAAACTGATTGAAACAAACCATTTAAGTTCAAAAACTAATCACAATGAGTACTCTGAACTTAATCCATTAGAGTAGATGAAGCAGTCTGAGCAAACTAAAACCCAACTTAAATAGCTTGTTGCAATCGTTTTCCTCAAATGGTTTGAGTTACCTTAACTTTTTATAGTGTACGAATCATTTGAGTTAAAAAAATATATATATATATTTATATACATATATATATATATATATATATTTATATATATATATATATATATATATATATATATATATATATATATATATATATTTATATATATATATATATATATATATATATATATATATATATATATATATATATATATATTTATATATATATATATATATATATATTTATATATATATATATATATATATATATATATATATTTATATATAAATATATATATATATATAAATATATATATATATATAAATATATATATATATATTTATTTATATATATATATATATATATATATATATATATATATATATATATATATATATATATATATATATATATATATATATATATATTTATATATATATATATATATATATATATATATATATATATATATATATATATATATATTTATATATATATATATATTTATATATATATATATATAAATATATATATATATATATATATATATATATATATATATATTTATATATATATATATATTTATATATATATTTATATATATATATATATATATATATATATATATATATATATATATATATATATATATATTTATATATATATATATATATATATATATATTTATATATATATATATATATATATATATATATATATTTATATATATATATATATATATATATATATTTATATATATATATATATATATATATATATATATATATATATATATATATATATATATATATATATATATTTATATAAGAACTGTGAACTTACTCTATTTAGGTTAAGGTAATAAAGTATTTAATTAACTCATTATCTTCAACACTGAGTTCAAAACTCTTTTCAAATAAGTAGAATTAACGTCCAGTAAATTTTGAGTTAACTACACTCATTTTATGTGATAAAGTGTACTGTTGGGTTTTACAGTGTATGAACTGTAAAATATCAACAAATTTCTGAATTCTATATTTTTATTTTGCTTTTTTAAGAAGGTAACTATACAGAACATCGAAACCAAGCAGCAAACTAAAGTAAAACATACACAGTATATAAAAATAACTAAATAAATAATAAGGGAGGAGATACAATGTAAACCAATGGGGAAAACCGTTTTGTCAAATCAAATCGTGGTACTCTTTTTATATCACTTAAAAATGGATTCCAAAACCTTTTGAATAATTTGCCCTTTCCTAAAGAATCTTTGATCTTCTCCATTAGTATACAGTTGCAAACGTCTGACATCCATAGTTCAATTGCTACATCAATGTCTGTTTTCCATTTTAAAGCAATACATTTTTTAGTGATTTTCAATAACATTTCAGTAAGCTTAATAGCATGATTATGCTGAAGGTTAGACAACTACTTTCTTAATCTGTTTAAAGTAGTTTTGGATTAAAGCATTTTTATTATAATTATTTTTAGGAAATTAAAACATTTTTCAAATTTATAAAACTAAAGCGTTGCAAAAACATTCTGTCATAATTTACTCATCCTCGTTTTGTCCCAAACCTATACATCTATACAACACAATACAAATAAATTGGTAATTACTTTAAGCATTTTTTTATTTGCAAAAGATAAATCTGGTGCATCCGACCTGGGCTGTGGTGTTTCATTTTGCCATGAGATTTAAAGATTTAATATCCATCTAATTCGTCGAAGATCTAACTGGTATTTTATGCAATGTGTGTCTGTTTTCTTTCCAGACAAAAGATGGCAGATAAAGTGTCCTGTCCCCAGAGGCTAATAGACCTACCTGTTTGACCTGAATCACACAATCACATTATTAAATTATAACTCCCTCCAAAAGTGAGTACTGAAATATACAAAAACTCAAAAACACACTTGCATATGCAATGATGAAGATGAAAATGTGCACATCAAAGGCAGCCATTAAAGAACACACACACTCTCTCCCTGGTTGCAGGCTCTCCAGGGGATGTGTGCGTGAGAAGAAGGCTGTGGACGCTGGGCTTTGGGGAAATGAAGGCTTTAGGATTCGTTATTAAACCAGTGCTGTATCATCCCTCACAGACCCCCTGCGGTTCCCCACAACAGCTTCTCCGTTCGGAAACCAAACGCTTCTGTGTGAAACCAATGTCAAACGGTAACTTATTCAAAAATAGGTCAAGCTATTAGTCTTTTTGTTGCGCTTTATTATGAATGTCATTTTTGAAGCATGTGATTGACTGTAGAGCAGCTCTACAGATCCTAACTGAGCGAGCCAAAGGCGACAGTTGCAACCTTAACTCAACCAATTGACGTAAATGGTGAAACAGACATTAGCCAACTTGTCCATCATAACATAGCAGCTTGTCCATCCGCAATCTAAATGCTTCTGTGTAAAACCACCGTCAAACTGTAAGTAATAGTTCACCCAAAAATGAAAATTACTCCAGTCACCCTCAAGCCATCCTCTGTCTATATGACTTTATTCTATCAGACAATCTGTAATTTGAATGGGATGCTGACAAGGAAGGCGCGGATCCAAATGCAAGTTTATTGAGAATGATCAGGGAAGCTTTGGTCACAATCAGGAGCAAACAGATGTATGCAGGCAAATCCAGAGTCTGAACAAAAGTCTTGGTAAAATATACATTCAATAGGTCAGTATAGGCAGGCAGCAGACAACATAAACAAATAAACAAGTTGAGGGTCAAAACCATGGCAAAGCAAGGCAAGGAAAATGCATTGTAATGTTCACAGAGCTGTTTACAAGACTCAGCAAAGAGGTATGTGCGTGCACTGTATTAAAGTCCATCTAATCAGTCTTTGAGCAGCTCCCAGCTGTGTGAGTGTAATCAGTCATGATCTGGAACAGTTGTGTGTGTGTGTGTGTGGTGCATGACTGGAATTTGTAGTCCGTATACCAGTGGATTTGTAGTCCTTTAGTGATTTGCCAGGACTAGATCACTGGTGATTGTGACTCAATTCCAGTCAGAGTAGTTTGCGTTTTATCCTGGATCTCCCATGCAGGCCCATTTTTTTACATTTCCAAGTGCATAAATCTGTTGTAAACATAACCAATATGCTGCCAGGGGGCTTAATTCATGTGTTATGAAGCAGATCGGTGTGTTTTTTTGACAAAAAATATATAATATTTTTTAATTATAAACTCAGCATGGTGATGCAGTGGTTAGCACTGTATTTGCATGTTCTCCTTGTGTTCGGGTGGGTTTCCTCCGGGTGCTCTGGTTTCTTCCACAATCCAAAGACATGCATTAACGGTGTATTGAATAAACTAAGTTGGCTGTAGTGTGTAAGTGGGAGGGTGAATGAGAGTATATGGGTGTTTCCCAGTACTGGGTTGCGGCTGGAATGGCATCCGCTGTGTAAAACCTGTGCTTGATAAGTTGGCAGTTTATTCCGCTGTGGCCACCCCTGAGAAATCAGGGACTAAGCCGAAGGAAAATAAATTATTAAATGAATAATTATTAGAATTATTATTTTTTAACCATTCTTTTATAGGACAGTATAGTGGAGACAGGAAAGGTTGTGTGAGTATAGAGTGAGCAGAAGGATCAGCAAAGGACCTCGAGCTGGGAATCGAACTCGGGTCACAGTGAGCACTTCGGTGCTATATATCGACGCATTAACAACTAGGCCATCAGCACAGATAAATGCGCATTTTCGATTACTTCTTGGCCGACCTCTGACTTCACGTATGTAGGCACGAGCCGATATATGATTCTCACGGTTTCACAGTATTGTTATTACTGCTCTAAAACATATTCCCTGTGTCGGTCCGAAAAACAAAAACTTTTTCTCTTTTGAACACAATATATTTTATTTTGAGAAACATTTAAAATGTTTTGAAGCAGTGAACGTGTCAGGCTAAATAATTCAAATGAATCTTTGACCTTTGTCTTTATTAGTTTCAAAAGCACAGATTTCTTTACTATTTAAATCTTTGTCTATCTAAATCTTTTCAGCTGGAGATACTGTTGCCCAAAAATAAAAAAATAAAAATCATTTTAAACAAAAAATCTGACACATACCTTATGAACAGTAAAACCAAATTGTTTGTTGGTTTTAAAATCTTGAATATCAAACTTCAGTATACCTTGAAATCGGTTATAGTCCCATGCCTACACATACTGCATGACCTAAGACACATTTCTTGTGGAAGAGTAAAGACACGGTCACACTTCACCTTTTGACTCGTAGACTTCCATTCATACACATGTAAATGCGGCAGACAGGAGATGCAAGCGTGTAAGACAAGTTTCGCATGTCACTGTGTTTCACAGTTAAAGCTTGGTGAACTCTGACCATGACCTGCATGTGAACAACAGAAGAACAAAACTAATCTCTCTCTCTCTGTAAATAAATGTAAAATATGGAGCAGTCTTTTGCTTAATCAGTGTTACATCATGTTGTTTTATCCCACACCTGTACAATAGAATTTTGCATGCTCAAAATGTAGTGTGACGACAGCTTAAAGGGGTGGTCCAGAATGTAATTTTAAGGCTTGGTTGTGTTAATAAGATGCAAAGCAATGTGTGCTCATGTTTCACTTGAAGAAAATCGTGTTATTTTTTCGTAAATCTCACTTTGATTATACACAGCTACTCAGCTAACATGAAATCGACTGTCATATTTCCTAGTTCCTCTAAAATGCCCGCCCTCAAGTAACTCTGATTGGTCATCATCATAATGTGCTGTGATTCGCAGATCGGCTCCACGTCGCGCCCGGACAAGCACGCGCGTTTTGTGTAAACAGTCAGTCAACACGTGTCTGTAACGAGTGAAAATTGGATGCGGCTATTTTAAGTGTTTCTGTGCCATTTGGTGTGTGTTTATGTGTGTGCGTGTGTATACTATGAAGTATCTGTAACACGAGAAGCGCATGTGTGCAGGAGAAATATTTATTGTTCTTTTTCTCTCATGCTCGGATTAAGTTATTTTCTGTGGTGACGATGGTGACAGAATAAATCACAAGATGTGAGATGAGACCTTTGTAAGCCTGGATTGATATGTTTTTGATGTTACACTCCAGTTGGGAGAGCATTGCTGTATTTTTTTTAAATCAACGCGTTACAGGACGTCTTTCACGCATATCCGGAATATGCCTGTGTAAGTAACATGAATCATTCACATATCTTTTGCGACTTTATTGTCCGAGTTGTAAAACGCATAGGAAAGCTGCCTATATAGAGAAACTCTGCCGTCTCACACAGAGAGACGCAGGTGCTGGTCAAGAGTGTGTGTATGTGTGTTTACAGCCGTTTGACTGGTAAATATGGATTTGTGGCTAAATCGTTAGTGGTGAACATAATTTCCTGTTCTTTACATCTTTGTTACAACATACCTTTAACACTGTACATGTCATGATCAATTTTAACAAATAAAAACACTTACAGGTCATGGCTCCCAGAGTTCACAGCGTCTCCTTGCTCCATCTTTGAGGAGATATTAGCCGAATTCAGCACTGAACTGGGAGAGATTCTGGAAGCTGCGTTTTGTCAAATCATGCTTGCTATGTATTTTATATTTCTCTGGAACATAATTAATATTGAACTGTAAGCACTTCTATGTTTGGGTCGTGTCATTTGGAAGCCCAACAACAGAAACAGAACAGCTCTGTGGAAACAGCAGAATGGCATTTCTCCCTCTGCAGTAACATTACAGCGCCTCTGGCCATGGCTTTTACTTGTGCAGTGTGGGATGCGCAATAACAAACTTTTGTGATCTCACAGGGGGCGGAAGTATTTTTTGTAGTCCCCAAAATTCGTTCATAATAGGCTTTGCTAAGCTAACTCTGTAAAAATCAAGGTCTCCCTTTGCATTGAACTTTGAGAATTTTACATTCAGAGATGCTGTTTATGTTCACACAGCTACATTACACATCAACTAAAGTTTAAAATATGATATCGTAGTGGACCACCCTTTTAAGTGTAATTTACTGTATAGCGGTATACAGTAATGTCAAGTTAAGTAGTTTTCTTCTGTGGTAAACAAACTGTGTTATAAGTGGTTACCATGGTTACTATCTCTATTATCGGATCTTTTCGTTAGGAAAGCATTCCAGCAGGCACACAACGCCATAAGTCATTAATATTGGGTCATATCTAGTTTGTTGTTAGGTGATGGCAGGTGACCATAATTCTATGTTTAGCCAGCGTCTAAGGACAATGTTATTTTGACGTCCAATAACGCTATCAAATGACATTGATTTTAGGTTGTTAGAAAGTGACCAAATCCAAGGTCGAATTAACATCTTAAACCAATGTCATTCATTCATTCATTCATTCATTTTCTTTTCGGCTTAGTCCCTTTATTAATCTTGGGTCGCCACAGCGGAATGAACCAGGAACTTATCCAACACGTTTTACGCTGCGGATGCTATTCCAGCCGCAACCCATCTCTGAAAAACACCCATACACTCTTATTCACACTCATACACTACGGACAATTTAGCTTACCCAATTCACCTGTACCACATGTCTTTGGACTGTGGGGGAAAACCCGAGCACCCGGAGGAAACCCTCGCGAACCCAGGGAGAACATGCAAACTCCACACAGAAATGCCAACAGACCCAAGCGAGGCTCAAACCAGCGAACTTCTTGATGTGAGGCGACAGCACTACCTACTGCACCACTGCGTTGACCAACCAACATATTGACGTCAAATACTGACATTTATTTGTTAGGTATGGCAGCCAAAATCCAACATCTTATAGATGTCATAGTGGCAACGTCCACAAATGTCAAGCTGTAACATCATCAGACGTTGATATTTGGTTGATTTTAGGTTAAATGTATGACAACGTTGGAAGGAAAGTAGCAGAATGTCAATCCAAGGTAGTGCCAATTTGTATTGATTTCTTAGTAACTCGTCATTCGGCATGCAGGGCTCCTCACACGTTTACTGGAGCAGGACCTGGTAGAGCCTTCAAAAGAAAAGAGCGCTATTCCAGGCAAGTTTGACCGCACCAAGGGGAATTAGCTGCCATGACACAGCTTTCCTGCAGCATGGATGTCTGTGAGACCGAGCAGAGCCCTAAAATGCGTCTGAGTCCTAAGAGAGTAAAAGGTTGGCCAATACGGCGCTAGAACCCGTGACCTTGGCGTTATTAGCACCACGCCCTAACCTGCTGAGCTAACCGGCCACGTTCTGCTCACATTCTTAGAAAGGCCAGAGTAACTGTCATTCTCCGGCCTTCTCCAAACAGCCTTGGAGGAAAGTAGCAGAATGTCAATCCAAGGCGCTGCCAATTTGCATTGATTTCTGAGTAACTCGTCATTCGGCATGCAGGGCTCCTCACACGTATATTGGAGCAGGACCAGGTAGGGCCTTCAAAAGAAAAGAGTGCTATTCCAGGCAATTTGACGAATAAATGGTGGGCAGGGCAAAGAGGCCACCACAGAGCAGATGTGATCTTTTTTTTTTTTTTTTTGACCACGTCGAAAAATCGGCAAGACTGACCCCACCTAGGGGAATTAGCTCAAATGGTAGAGCTCTCGCTGCGCAAAGGAAGGGGCCCAATCTTCTCGCTCACTCGCAAGCGAACAAGTCGCAAAAAACGGAAAAATGCGACAAATTTCGCTTGCAGTAGTGTTCGCGGCTTTGTGACTGTGCATAATGTGGTATTTTGGTTGCATATTGCATGTCATTCTAAGTGTCATTTTTTGCGTGCTGGATTCAAATACACGATCTGTGTAACACAATATCCAATCAGTGTCGGTTTCAGCGTAGCCAATCAGCTGCGCTCTTATTCAAATTTTACTGACATAACACATGCAAGTATATTAATATTACTAATATTATGTGGATATTGTTCTTAAAAAGCTTATTACGTTAATTAAAAATGAATGAAAATGTTTCAATTAAACATAAGTATGCATGCTTATGTATACATAAGTACATTTTATATATATATATATATATATATATATATATATATATATATATATATATTTATGTATTAATATATATATAAAATATATATATATATATATATATATATATATATATATATATATATATATATATATATATATAAATATATGTTATATTTCTTTATGTAATAATAACTTTAAATGAATGCACACAAAAACAGGTAATATGCAAAATGGTTTATTAAAATTAATACAAATATTAAAATCGCAAACAAAACAATGTAAAAAATGTAAAAAACAAAATAAAAACATATCTTAATATATAAACTATATAATATACAATAAATAAAAACAATACAATATATATTTATTTATTAAACACATTATATAAAAACAATAAAAATATTTATTTATTTATTTATTTTATACACACAATATATTAAACAATAATATAAATAAATAATAAAATGCAAGAGTAGGGGAACGTAATATATACAATATAGTATTTAAGCAATGTATAAAATGTTATTTTTTTTAAGAAATATAAATATATTTTTACATAAAATTCACACAAATATTAAATAAGTACACACAAGACAAAATAAGAGTGGGCCTATGTAATATAAAAGTCTATAAAGTCTATAAAGTGCTACTTTAAAAGGCTACATATTAACACACAAAAATTAAATAAAATGAGAGAGAGAGAGTACACATGTAACATTTACAAAAATATATACAGCAATTTGTACTTTATTCTGGAGCTGGAGTTTGTCCTTTAATTTTGCTGGTGCTGTTCTGCCAACCAGTCCTCTAAGGATTTGCCATTTGAAGTTTGCAGGCAAAATGTGGCATTACCAAATCGGCTATGGCCAAACTCCTTAGTCTTGGGTTGCCCACATTTGCTGCAAACATTAAAAGTAACCGCACGCACATACTTCCTTGTGTGGACTCCACTTTCCTTCTCCTGTTCCCGTCTGCGCCTGTTCCTCTGGGTGTAACGGGACACAGGAACAGCAGGCGCAGGTGCAGGTGGAGGAACAGCAGGTGCAGGTGGTGCAGGTGGAGGAACAGCAGGTGCAGGTGAAGGAACAGCAGGTGCAGGTGAAGCTGGGACTGCACTGGATGTTGGTGCAGCAAATGATGGAATCACCATTGACACACTCATGTCTGGGTTAAAAACAAGTGTGCCAAACAATGATCCAGGTCCTGAAATGGGCTGCACAACACCTGGTGCTGTGGGGGGTGGTGCAATGGGGCACACCGTGCTGGGGGCCAGTGGAAAGGAGCACACCGTGGTGGGGGCAGACAAAATGGGGCGCACTGTGGTGGGGGCTGGCGCAATAGGGCGCACTGTGGTGGAGGCTGGTATGATGGGGCACACTGTGGTGGAGGCTGGCGAGATGGGGCGCACTGTAGTGAAGGGCGGTGTGACGGGGCACACTATGGTAGGGGCCGGTGCAATGTGGCAGACTGTGGTGGGGGTTGGCGCGATGGGGCATACCGTCGTGGGGGCCGGTGGGAAGGAGCACACCGTGGTGGCATCTGGCAGGAAGGAGCAAACTGTGGTGGTTGCAGAAGCAGACTTTCGACCAGGTCGAAGAAGAGGTGCCTGTCCTTCTTTATTTGGAGGAAAGACAAACTGGTGTTTGGGGCCTGATGTTGACGGTGCCTCGTCCAATTTTTCCCTCGGCAAAGGAAGCTGCGTATCTGCCACAGCAATTGGATTAAGTGGAGTCAGTCCCTGAGTGAGTACACTCATTTCCTGATCCTTTTGCCTCCGTTGAAACCTGATAATAAATGATATGTATTATTCATATATATTAATTTAGAAGTATTCAGGTAATTTAAAGAAAATAATGTGCTTTGCTTACCACTGAACGAGCGTCTTCTGGTTTTGCTCAAAAAGCTGGATCACAGTTTCATCCATCAGCCTGTGACTGCCAAGCACCAGATCCCGGATGTGGTGATAATCGGTCAGGATTTTAGACCACCTGGGGGTGCGAACACCAGCCTTCTTGGAAGTGGACTTGTGTACGGCACACAGCTTTGTACAAATGGCCTCAACCAAGCGGCTGGTGCTAAGCAACTGTGCTGGACCCCCAAGATGTCCAATCAGACAGCGCTTGACACTCTCCACACCTGGAGTGACTCCGGAGCGCTTCGGTGCCTTAAAGCGCCCATGCGTCAGCTGAGGCTGATGTCGAGGCTGGTAGTTGATGCGCTGTTTATCAACATCCAGGAGAGCTGTCCACAGCTGGATGGCCTCTGTCACCTGCAGGTCAGTGAGGTAAGGAGCCTCACGAAGACCTACCAAATAAGCAGCCAGATCCTGGACCTTGTCCCACCCAGCAATGCCATCAGGTCCAATGACTACTCCCTGGTAAATACAGAATAAATTTAGTATATGTGGAATAAAAAAAGACTAAATCAAATTAAGTTCTTAATGTATCTTACCTGAGCCTCAACAGAGAGACTGTCTCCAGAGTCGGATGGCTGTGACGGCACTGAGGGGGCTGGGCTAGGAAGCTGTCCTTCTCCACCAGCTGATGTGGACGGCTCAGCCAGTGATGCTGGGGACTGAGGCAGAGGCGAAGATGAGGGGCTGTTTCTGAGATCACGGCAGGGGTCATCCTCATACAGCACTGGAACTGTGATGTCCTCCATGATCTCCTCCTCAAACCCCTCATCTTGTAGATCCTCGTCATCTACTTCCTCCACCAGCCTGTCTTCCTCCTCTGGGTTCTGGAGCACCGGAGTCAGGGTTTTGCCGGTCTGGCTGTAAAGGTACTCTATTCCCAGCAATTCACCTTAAAGAATAAAACAATAAAAAAAACATATATGAAATAAAACTAATAATAAAGTAAATATTTAGATAAACATTTTGTGAAGTACATTAAAGCTTAATAAATCACTTATATAACAACTAGTTAATGAATTTCTTGCCTGTATATGCTCCAGGAGGGTGATAACGGTTATCCCAGGGCTTCCCTAAGACTGCTCGGCTAAGCCTGTCCACAGCCTCTCTCATGGCACTGCCATATGACCGTATGGAGGATGCTCCTTTTATGGTGCTTTTCATCCGGTCATCATTCCAGCGCATCAAGCCCTCAAGGAGATAGGCCTGAAAATGCGCATCACTGGCACTGGTCCCTGGAAATTAAAATAGTTAAAAATATGTGAAGAATTAATTAACATGTTATTAGGTTATGTACTAACATTTAAATTATTGTCATTATAAACAGAGTTACTTGTCAGGCAAGACAGCTTTGTCAATGCTGATAACATCACAAATGTTATTTAAATGTTTAATAATGTTACATTAAAGTAATGGAAGTTATCACAGTGCTTATATGTTTTACAAAATAAAACGATCCAAATGTATGTAATACCTGGAATAAAACGGTTTAGGTGGAGGTGGAAGGACTCCAAAGATGTAGAGCCACGGGCACACCTGTAACAACACAGCTCCACACTGCCTTTCTTCAGTGTCCCTGTCTTCATGTACAGTGGAAAGTTCTCTGGGTCTTGAATGCACTGTACATGCTTCTGCTGTTCCTTCCATATCTGCTGGATCCGTTCGTGGTCCAGCAGAGGAACACCCAGAGTGTCCTTCCCATGCTCGCTGTCAAAATGGTCCAACAGCTTTCCAATCAGACAGGTGGTCTCCTCCACACCTCTGGTCCTCCTACGGCAGTGCAGTGCTAGCTCCCTCCGGTTTATGCGAGCACTGAGAGCCGTTTGTGAAATGTGGCCAGTCTTTTTTGCCGCCAGCTCACCTTCCTTTGCCTGGCGAAGAGCGGCCACATCTTCTGGATCCCACTGAAAGATGCACGTGGACAGACGTGCCATGAAGATCCCGTAGAGCGGATGAGCTTCTGTCGTGACACCTGCAGCAAACCGGCGCATAAAATGCCAGATGTCAAGGCGCACTTCAAGCTCATCCCACTCCCGAAACATGATCTTCACCGGAGACTGGCCGTGCTGACTGCAGCAATCTCTGTCCACGTACATTACTTTCGGGGCTGCCTCTCCTGCCTCCCGGTAACGCTTCATCAGCCCGGCCGCCATTGGGTCCAGTCCATGACCCTCGGCAGCTGACAGCACAGAGACAAGGACTTGACCGTGTTCGTTCCCCACATTAGTGCACCAGGCAGCTGTTCCCGCAGCAGCACCTGCAAGTTTCTTTGTGATCTATTAGGAAAAATAAAACTGTGTTAAATATGTACGCACACATATCCATATCTGGCAAATGTCTGGATATAAACATACCTTTTTTGTGGAGTCCATCTTTAGAACACAGCCAAAGACGGAGGTGATTTTGGCTTTGACCTCGTGCAGTCGCCCCAGAACATCCCTGGCATAGACGGCTAACAGCCACTTAGGTTTGGGTATGGCAGGTAAGAGGGGAGGCTCAGCAAACACAGGAGGTTGCACAAGGGAGGACCTTGTGAATGGTTCACAGGCAGTCAGGTACTGCAAGACTCGCTGTGTCCATGCCTCACTGTGTTGCTCCATCAGCTTTTTGAAAAGCTGAGTCACACTGTTGCCCAGTGTCCTCTCCCTCATCATTATAACTACCCGGTTGTCACATGAGTATCTAAGGAAACAACATTATAATCAGGGAAATGCTTTGTTTGCTAAAAATTAACACAATTAAAATATTGGCATTATGAATTACCTGTATGTCAGCAAAGCTGGGAACTGACTACGGTGGCCAATATCCAGCTGTCCTAAGATGTCCTCGGACCAGGCAGGATACTTCTTTTTGCACCGCTTGCACTCCAGATACTCAGTGGCAAGGTCGTACCAGCCGTCGATGTCGAGGACCTTGCGCACCGTGCGGTAAATTCCAGCAGCTGTTAGTCTGTGCTTACCACAGCTTAGGCGAACACAGACAAGTGGAAACAACCACATCTTCAGCGGCATCCACAGAAAAAGTGGTCGGCAGAAGAAGAGGTCAGGAGAGGCAGGTGGCTGCGTGTTAATTAGAGGGGGCTGGGGAGGATACCACCAAAGCTTCAGCTGGGACACTAGCTCTGGCTTGCCGGTTTTTAAGTTTGTTTTAAATACCGTGTTCCGGATCCACTCATGCTGGAAAGGGGGAAGCTGATCTTTCCAGTGAACAGGAAGCTCAACTGGTGGCTGATGATGTTGAAGATCTGGTGTTTTTGCTGTTTCCGCTGATGGAGACGGATTGGCACAGGCCTCTGAGTGAATAGTAACAAACAATTTATGGTTAACAATATTATGATGACTGTTGCTTTTGATAGTAAGGTGCCACAAATTATGCCCATGAACAGCCAGTGAAGCAATAGTTTTGGATAAGTATTATTATTAATATGGGTATACTTAGAAATACAAGTTAAGAGAATGGTACTGTTAGAAAGCAAAGAAATTAGTGTGCACTTTATTGATGAAAGGGATATGGAATTAACACAATTCTCTGCGAATGAGAATCATATGAAATGGAGTAAGTAAAATGAGGCATGATTAGTATAAATTATTGAAGCACAAAGACATGAAGCATGCACACAGATACAGTAAGGAAAAACTGCTCAGCTGATAATGACAGCAATGAATCACCACCATCTAAGAGAGTGAGTAATGAAGAGCAAGCGACGTGGAAAAGTTATCTGATGAATGTTCAATAATGATTAGTTCGGAAACGCAAATAAATACACTGAAACCTTTGAACATCCTTAAGGTTTTGAAGAAGTGCACTCAAAGAATGCATCCCGCTTGAGGCATGATGTGACAACTCTGTACTGTAGATAAAAATTTGATTCATTATTTTTTGTAAAAAAAAATACTTAGTGTGTTTTCACAAAATATTGTTATAACATTTTCATTTGTGTCGTGTGCCACACCTGCAAAGAGCTGTGCTTCACATTGTGATGCAGCAAACACCAGTTCTTCATCATCTTCAGCTGTGGATCTGGAAGTGCCTGGAGCATAAATCTTAAAAATATTACTGTGAAAAATACACACAGCCAAATGTACAATACGATGGTGCTTACTTACCAGTAGTAAAAAGCTGCCTTTGGGCCATACGTTTGGCTGGGGGTTCTGCTGTAGGAGGAGATACAGTGGACTGCAGTTTTGGATCTGGAAACAGAAAGTTTGACATAACAATAAATAAACACATATATAACTGCTGTTGGGATAATTCTGTATCATGCTCAGTATTCACTCTCCTACTTACAGGGTTTAACAGGTGACATCAGTTTTTTTGCCAGCTGTGAAGGAGACAAGTGCTTGCCCCTTGCCAACAGCGATTTCACAGTGGCAGTCTGCTGTACACCTGTTTGGATGGCTGCAGGTGGAGGAGCAGGGACACTGGATGCTGCAGGTGGAGGTGCAGAGACACTGGATGCTGCAGGTGGAGGTGCAGAGGCAGCAGCAGAAGCCAGTCTTTTCAGGACATACGTCTTGAAAAGTGCCATGTTGGTTTTTGGCCTGGCATCTGCCTTAACCAGGTACCTGATGAGGGCTTGGGCCTCCTTGCTCTGGTCCTCAAACACATCTTTCATGGACCGGCCCTTAAAGTCACCAAACTCCACCATCAAGCACCCTGTATCTCCTTTTGCCCTGGCTTCTGCTTGCATTTCCTGTTTCCTCTGGTACTTCTCTACTTCTTCTGCAATCTCCCTGATGGAGGAAGTGTACTGAAGAAACAGGTGTTTGTTTTCTGACAAGGGTGTTGTCTGCAGCTTCTCATCAGAAATGCTAAGCACCAGGTACACCGCATACCCCAGAGCATGCTCTAGGAGCCATCTAAATCTTTGGCCCTGGTACTTGCCAAACTGAATCTTGCAGTGAGCCAGAACTAAAAACTGGTCACTGGAGTCTCCACCATTGCTGCTGACGAAAGCAGTGGCCTCTGCCAGCACCTCTTCCTTGGGTTTGGCCCTTCCAGACTCCCTGCTTACAAGGCGCTCTGCCTCTGCAGATGGCCCCAAGAGGAGTCTGCTTGATGTCGCTGATTGGCGGCGGAAAATCGGGTATGCGTACATTTTTCTGAAAAAAAAAAAAAAACATTAGAGAGAACATTACCTAGAGCAATCAGAAAGATACATTTACATTAAGTGTGAAACAATAATTTAACAAGGTAGATATAATCCATATTATTGCAGTAGTAAATATGACCATGACCATAAAATGGACTTCTGGTGAATTTTCTACACATATGCCTAATATATGCATGGTAGTACAACTTAAAATCCATATAAATAAATGAGAAACAACAGAAATTAAAACATTAAGTTATAATATACACATTAAACTCTTAAGTCTTTACATTATGACTTTTATAAATAAAATGTTTGTACTTCAGCTATTTAATATAACTATTCTGTTGTGTAATATATCTGAAAACACAAGTAATAAAATAAACAAAATACAATATATGCTTATAATATTTTTACAATAGATTTATAAAATACAATACAATCTAATTACTAAATATATATCATATATTGTCATAAACAAGTGTTAAACTCAAATGTTTTTAAAGTTTGTGCAGTCGTCTTTATAAATATAACTTTGTTTTACCTAAAATAGAATTATTTTAAAATTATAGAATTATTTGCTAAATTAAATGTTTAAGAAAAAACTGTTTAACTCTGTATTTCATGCAATTACATTATAAGTAACTGTAACTGTACATTTAAGTACAGTAACGTTAACTTTTTAGAGTGTACACCGCGATTATAGGGTCCAATATTGCTAGGTCGAAGGGGGGCATTATTATTCTAAACAAATATCAGAACATTTTGTTTAATCATTTAACCAAATGGCGATGATTCCACCTTTTCTGATCACTAGCGACATGTTGCTCTGTATTTATCATGGGAAACATTACCGTTTTACAAGTTATAAAGAAAACATCTGTTATAATGTTAACTTGCTGTCGATTGTAACTTATTATTTAACAGAAATACACACAGTATAATAAACTAATAATAAACTAATAATAAAGTAGTGTTACACCTGGCTTACCTGATTCAAAGATGACGATTATAATAAAAGCGTCGTGTGATTGGTCAAAAGTAAGCCATCGAGGAGAAACGCGATTGGTCAAACATACGTCACAGCAAAAAGAAATGCGATTGGTCAAAAGTAAGCCACTGAAGTGAAACGTGATTGGTCGAAATGACGTCAGCGCAAAGACAAACGTGATTGGTCAAAAGTAAGCCACAGGGGTTAAACTCTATTGGTCAAAAGTAAGCCACCGAGGTGAGACGTGATTGGCTCATGTGGGCTTACTTTGGGCTTACTTTGGCTCTGTAGACGGGATGCTGCAGTAGCATGCGAGAGGTAGCGGGATCGATGCCCGCATTCTCCACTTTTGTTTTCATGCCTTTCACATTGGCTTTCATTGTAAAGCTGGTGGCACCGTGAGGATTGAAAGCGAAACTTCTTACGTCAGCTTTGCCGGTTCCTGTGTAGTACTTATCATTGCAACACCTCAGAAGCCCTATCAAGTCACAGTTTTCTTTTATTCAGTGACACGTCCGCAATGGGACATCAAAGCGCTAAATATATAGCAGAGTGCTGTCGATCGGGCCATTGGAATCATCACCAGAAGCGACGTGGCCATCTGGAAGAAAGGATAGCGTTTTGGTCAAGTGGAAGCAGGTGGACTTAAGGGTGAAGCTGCTAGGCTTTTTGGGTGAGTTTCGGTCACCTGCTCCTTGTGTCCAAAACAGAACTATAACACTGCTTTGCCGAAACCCGGGATCGAACCAGGGACCTTTAGATCTTCAGTCTAACGCTCTCCCAACTGAGCTATTTCGGCTGCCATAACACGTACTTCCTGCTGCATTGATCTCTGTGAGACCGAGCAGAGCCCCAAAATGCATCTGACTCCTAAGAGAGTGAAAGTTTGGCCAATACGGAGCTCGAACCCGCGACTTTGGCATTATTAGCACCACGCTCTAACCAGCTGAGCTAACCGGCCACTTTCTTCTCACTCTCCGAGAAAGGCCAGAGGAACTGCCATTCTCCGGCCTTTAAGGAACTAGCATGATATTCCAGCTTTTTTTGTGCAGAGCTGGCAAAAACCCAGGTCCCACCGAGATTTGAACTCGGATCGCTGGATTCAGAGTCCAGAGTGCTAACCATTACACCATGGAACCTCAGATTGCTCAACGCTGCTGCTCGGGTGGAAGAGAATGAATAAAAATAAAAAAAAACAGCCTTGGAGGAAAGTAGCAGAATGTCAATCCAAGGCGATACCAATTTGCAATGATTTCTGAGTAACTCGTCATTCGGCATGCAGGGCTCCTCACACGTATACTGGAGCAGGACCAGGTAGGGCCTTCAAAAGAAAAGAGCTCTATTCCAGGCTATTTGACGACTAAATGGCGGGCAGGGCAAAGAGGCCAACACAGCAGATATGATCTGTTTTTTTTCGTTTTTGACCACGTCGAAAAATCGGCAAGACTGACCCCACCTAGGGGAATTTGCTCAAATGGTAGAGCGCTCGCTTAGCATGCGAGAGGTAGCGGGATCGATGCCCGCATTCTCCACTTTTGTTTTCATGCCTTTCACATTGGCTTTCATTGTAAAGCTGGTGGCACCGTGAGGATTGAAAGCGAAACTTCTTACGTCAGCTTTGCCGGTTCCTGTGTAGTACTTATCATTGCAACACCTCAGAAGCCCTATCAAGCCACAGTTTTCTTTTATTCAGTGACACGTCCGCAATGGGACATCAAAGCGCTAAATATATAGCAGAGTGCTGTCGATCGGGCCATTGGAATCATCACCAGAAGCGACGTGGCCATCTGGAAGAAAGGATAGCGTTTTGGTCAAGTGGAAGCAGGTGGACTTAAGGGTGAAGCTGCTAGGCTTTTTGGGTGAGTTTCGGTCACCTGCTCCTTGTGTCCAAAACAGAACTATAACACTGCTTTGCCGAAACCCGGGATCGAACCAGGGACCTTTAGATCTTCAGTCTAACGCTCTCCCAACTGAGCTATTTCGGCTGCCATAACACGTACTTCCTGCTGCATTGATCTCTGTGAGACCGAGCAGAGCCCCAAAATGCATCTGACTCCTAAGAGAGTGAAAGTTTGGCCAATACGGAGCTCGAACCCGCGACTTTGGCATTATTAGCACCACGCTCTAACCAGCTGAGCTAACCGGCCACTTTCTTCTCACTCTCCGAGAAAGGCCAGAGGAACTGCCATTCTCCGGCCTTTAAGGAACTAGCATGATATTCCAGCTTTTTTTGTGCAGAGCTGGCAAAAACCCAGGTCCCATCGAGATTTGAACTCGGATCGCTGGATTCAGAGTCCAGAGTGCTAACCATTACACCATGGAACCTCAGATTGCTCAACGCTGCTGCTCGGGTGGAAGAGAATGAATAAAAATAAAAAAAAACAGCCTTGGAGGAAAGTAGCAGAATGTCAATCCAAGGCGATACCAATTTGCAATGATTTCTGAGTAACTCGTCATTCGGCATGCAGGGCTCCTCACACGTATACTGGAGCAGGACCAGGTAGGGCCTTCAAAAGAAAAGAGCTCTATTCCAGGCTATTTGACGACTAAATGGCGGGCAGGGCAAAGAGGCCAACACAGCAGATATGATCTGTTTTTTTTCGTTTTTGACCACGTCGAAAAATCGGCAAGACTGACCCCACCTAGGGGAATTTGCTCAAATGGTAGAGCGCTCGCTTAGCATGCGAGAGGTAGCGGGATCGATGCCCGCATTCTCCACTTTTGTTTTCATGCCTTTCACATTGGCTTTCATTGTAAAGCTGGTGGCACCGTGAGGATTGAAAGCGAAACTTCTTACGTCAGCTTTGCCGGTTCCTGTGTAGTACTTATCATTGCAACACCTCAGAAGCCCTATCAAGCCACAGTTTTCTTTTATTCAGTGACACGTCCGCAATGGGACATCAAAGCGCTAAATATATAGCAGAGTGCTGTCGATCGGGCCATTGGAATCATCACCAGAAGCGACGTGGCCATCTGGAAGAAAGGATAGCGTTTTGGTCAAGTGGAAGCAGGTGGACTTAAGGGTGAAGCTGCTAGGCTTTTTGGGTGAGTTTCGGTCACCTGCTCCTTGTGTCCAAAACAGAACTATAAGACTGCTTTGCCGAAACCCGGGATCGAACCAGAGACCTTTAGATCTTCAGTCTAACGCTCTCCCAACTGAGCTATTTCGGCTGCCATAACACGTACTTCCTGCTGCATTGATCTCTGTGAGACCGAGCAGAGCCCCAAAATGCATCTGACTCCTAAGAGAGTGAAAGTTTGGCCAATACGGAGCTCGAACCCACGACCTTGGCATTATTAGCACCACGCTCTAACCAGCTGAGCTAACCGGCCACTTTCTTCTCACTCTCCGAGAAAGGCCAGAGGAACTGCCATTCTCCGGCCTTTAAGGAACTAGCATGATATTCCAGCTTTTTTTGTGCAGTGCTGGCAAAAACCCAGGTCCCACCGAGATTTGAACTCGGATCGCTGGATTCAGAGTCCAGAGTGCTAACCATTACACCATGGAACCTCAGATTGCTCAATGCTGCTGCTCGGGTGGAAGAGAATGAATAAAAAAAAAAAACAGCCTTGGAGGAAAGTAGCAGAATGTCAATCCAAGGCGATACCAATTTGCATTGATTTCTGAGTAACTCGTCATTCGGCATGCAGGGCTCCTCACACGTATACTGGAGCAGGACCAGGTAGGGCCTTCAAAAGAAAAGAGCTCTATTCCAGGCTATTTGACGACTAAATGGCGGGCAGGGCAAAGAGGCCAACACAGCAGATATGATCTATTTTTTTTCTTTTTTGACCACGTCGAAAAACCGGCAAGACTGACCCCACCTAGGGGAATTAGCTCAAATGGTAGAGCGCTCGCTTAGCATGCGAGAGGTAGCGGGATCGATGCCCGCATTCTCCACTTTTGTTTTCATGCCTTTCACATTGGCTTTCATTGTAAAGCTGGTGGCACCGTGAGGATTGAAAGCGAAACTTCTTACGTCAGCTTTGCCGGTTCCTGTGTAGTACTTATCATTGCAACACCTCAGAAGCCCTATCAAGTCACAGTTTTCTTTTATTCAGTGACACGTCCGCAATGGGACATCAAAGCGCTAAATATATAGCAGAGTGCTGTCGATCGGGCCATTGGAATCATCACCAGAAGCGACGTGGCCATCTGGAAGAAAGGATAGCGTTTTGGTCAAGTGGAAGCAGGTGGACTTAAGGGTGAAGCTGCTAGGCTTTTTGGGTGAGTTTCGGTCACCTGCTCCTTGTGTCCAAAACAGAACTATAACACTGCTTTGCCGAAACCCGGGATCGAACCAGGGACCTTTAGATCTTCAGTCTAACGCTCTCCCAACTGAGCTATTTCGGCTGCCATAACACGTACTTCCTGCTGCATTGATCTCTGTGAGACCGAGCAGAGCCCCAAAATGCATCTGACTCCTAAGAGAGTGAAAGTTTGGCCAATACGGAGCTCGAACCCGCGACTTTGGCATTATTAGCACCACGCTCTAACCAGCTGAGCTAACCGGCCACTTTCTTCTCACTCTCCGAGAAAGGCCAGAGGAACTGCCATTCTCCGGCCTTTAAGGAACTAGCATGATATTCCAGCTTTTTTTGTGCAGAGCTGGCAAAAACCCAGGTCCCATCGAGATTTGAACTCGGATCGCTGGATTCAGAGTCCAGAGTGCTAACCATTACACCATGGAACCTCAGATTGCTCAACGCTGCTGCTCGGGTGGAAGAGAATGAATAAAAATAAAAAAAAACAGCCTTGGAGGAAAGTAGCAGAATGTCAATCCAAGGCGATACCAATTTGCAATGATTTCTGAGTAACTCGTCATTCGGCATGCAGGGCTCCTCACACGTATACTGGAGCAGGACCAGGTAGGGCCTTCAAAAGAAAAGAGCTCTATTCCAGGCTATTTGACGACTAAATGGCGGGCAGGGCAAAGAGGCCAACACAGCAGATATGATCTGTTTTTTTTCGTTTTTGACCACGTCGAAAAATCGGCAAGACTGACCCCACCTAGGGGAATTTGCTCAAATGGTAGAGCGCTCGCTTAGCATGCGAGAGGTAGCGGGATCGATGCCCGCATTCTCCACTTTTGTTTTCATGCCTTTCACATTGGCTTTCATTGTAAAGCTGGTGGCACCGTGAGGATTGAAAGCGAAACTTCTTACGTCAGCTTTGCCGGTTCCTGTGTAGTACTTATCATTGCAACACCTCAGAAGCCCTATCAAGCCACAGTTTTCTTTTATTCAGTGACACGTCCGCAATGGGACATCAAAGCGCTAAATATATAGCAGAGTGCTGTCGATCGGGCCATTGGAATCATCACCAGAAGCGACGTGGCCATCTGGAAGAAAGGATAGCGTTTTGGTCAAGTGGAAGCAGGTGGACTTAAGGGTGAAGCTGCTAGGCTTTTTGGGTGAGTTTCGGTCACCTGCTCCTTGTGTCCAAAACAGAACTATAACACTGCTTTGCCGAAACCCGGGATCGAACCAGGGACCTTTAGATCTTCAGTCTAACGCTCTCCCAACTGAGCTATTTCGGCTGCCATAAAACGTACTTCCTGCTGCATTGATCTCTGTGAGACCGAGCAGAGCCCCAAAATGCATCTGACTCCTAAGAGAGTGAAAGTTTGGCCAATACGGAGCTCGAACCCGCGACCTTGGCATTATTAGCACCACGCTCTAACCAGCTGAGCTAACCGGCCACTTTCTTCTCACTCTCCGAGAAAGGCCAGAGGAACTGCCATTCTCCGGCCTTTAAGCGACTAGCATGATATTCCAGCTTTTTTTGTGCAGTGCTGGCAAAAACCCAGGTCCCACCGAGATTTGAACTCGGATCGCTGGATTCAGAGTCCAGAGTGCTAACCATTACACCATGGAACCTCAGATTGCTCAACGCTGCTGCTCGGGTGGAAGAGAATGAATAAAAAAAAAAAACAGCCTTGGAGGAAAGTAGCAGAATGTCAATCCAAGGCGATACCAATTTGCATTGATTTCTGAGTAACTCGTCATTCGGCATGCAGGGCTCCTCACACGTATACTGGAGCAGGACCAGGTAGGGCCTTCAAAAGAAAAGAGCTCTATTCCAGGCTATTTGACGACTAAATGGCGGGCAGGGCAAAGAGGCCAACACAGCAGATATGATCTATTTTTTTTCTTTTTTGACCACGTCGAAAAATCGGCAAGACTGACCCCACCTAGGGGAATTAGCTCAAATGGTAGAGCGCTCGCTTAGCATGCGAGAGGTAGCGGGATCGATGCCCGCATTCTCCACTTTTGTTTTCATGCCTTTCACATTGGCTTTCATTGTAAAGCTGGTGGCACCGTGAGGATTGAAAGCGAAACTTCTTACGTCAGCTTTGCCGGTTCCTGTGTAGTACTTATCATTGCAACACCTCAGAAGCCCTATCGAGTCACAGTTTTCTTTTATTCAGTGACACGTCCGCAATGGGACATCAAAGCGCTAAATATATAGCAGAGTGCTGTCGATCAGGCCATTGGAATCATCACCAGAAGCGACGTGGCCATCTGGAAGAAAGGATAGCGTTTTGGTCAAGTGGAAGCAGGTGGACTTAAGGGTGAAGCTGCTAGGCTTTTTGGGTGAGTTTCGGTCACCTGCTCCTTGTGTCCAAAACAGAACTATAACACTGCTTTGCCGAAACCCGGGATCGAACCAGGGACCTTTAGATCTTCAGTCTAACGCTCTCCCAACTGAGCTATTTCGGCTGCCATAACACGTACTTCCTGCTGCATTGATCTCTGTGAGACCGAGCAGAGCCCCAAAAGGCATCTGACTCCTAAGAAAGTGAAAGTTTGGCCAATACGGAGCTCGAACCCGCGACCTTGGCATTATTAGCACCACGCTCTAACCAGCTGAGCTAACCGGCCACTTTCTTCTCACTCTCCGAGAAAGGCCAGAGGAACTGCCATTCTCCGGCCTTTAAGGAACTAGCATGATATTCCAGCTTTTTTTGTGCAGTGCTGGCAAAAACCCAGGTCCCACCGAGATTTGAACTCGGATCGCTGGATTCAGAGTCCAGAGTGCTAACCATTACACCATGGAACCTCAGATTGCTCAACGCTGCTGCTCGGGTGGAAGAGAATGAATAAAAAAAAAAACAGCCTTGGAGGAAAGTAGCAGAATGTCAATCCAAGGCGATACCAATTTGCATTGATTTCTGAGTAACTCGTCATTCGGCATGCAGGGCTCCTCACACGTATACTGGAGCAGGACCAGGTAGGGCCTTCAAAAGAAAAGAGCTCTATTCCAGGCTATTTGACGACTAAATGGCGGGCAGGGCAAAGAGGCCAACACAGCAGATATGATCTATTTTTTTTCTTTTTTGACCACGTCGAAAAATCGGCAAGACTGACCCCACCTAGGGGAATTAGCTCAAATGGTAGAGCGCTCGCTTAGCATGCGAGAGGTAGCGGGATCGATGCCCGCATTCTCCACTTTTGTTTTCATGCCTTTCACATTGGCTTTCATTGTAAAGCTGGTGGCACCGTGAGGATTGAAAGCGAAACTTCTTACGTCAGCTTTGCCGGTTCCTGTGTAGTACTTATCATTGCAACACCTCAGAAGCCCTATCAAGTCACAGTTTTCTTTTATTCAGTGACACGTCCGCAATGGGACATCAAAGCGCTAAATATATAGCAGAGTGCTGTCGATCGGGCCATTGGAATCATCACCAGAAGCGACGTGGCCATCTGGAAGAAAGGATAGCGTTTTGGTCAAGTGGAAGCAGGTGGACTTAAGGGTGAAGCTGCTAGGCTTTTTGGGTGAGTTTCGGTCACCTGCTCCTTGTGTCCAAAACAGAACTATAACACTGCTTTGCCGAAACCCGGGATCGAACCAGGGACCTTTAGATCTTCAGTCTAACGCTCTCCCAACTGAGCTATTTCGGCTGCCATAACACGTACTTCCTGCTGCATTGATCTCTGTGAGACCGAGCAGAGCCCCAAAATGCATCTGACTCCTAAGAGAGTGAAAGTTTGGCCAATACGGAGCTCGAACCCGCGACTTTGGCATTATTAGCACCACGCTCTAACCAGCTGAGCTAACCGGCCACTTTCTTCTCCGTCTCCGAGAAAGGCCAGAGGAACTGCCATTCTCCGGCCTTTAAGGAACTAGCATGATATTCCAGCTTTTTTTGTGCAGTGCTGGCAAAAACCCAGGTCCCACCGAGATTTGAACTCGGATTGCTGGATTCAGAGTCCAGAGTGCTAACCATTACACCATGGAACCTCAGATTACTCAACGCTGCTGCTCGGGTGGAAGAGAATGAATAAAAAAAAAAAAACAGCCTAGGAGGAAAGTAGCAGAATGTCAATCCAAGGCGATACCAATTTGCATTGATTTCTGAGTAACTCGTCATTCGGCATGCAGGGCTCCTCACACGTATACTGGAGCAGGACCAGGTAGGGCCTTCAAAAGAAAAGAGCTCTATTCCAGGCTATTTGACGACTAAATGGCGGGCAGGGCAAAGAGGCCAACACAGCAGATATGATCTATTTTTTTTCTTTTTTGACCACGTCGAAAAATCGGCAAGACTGACCCCACCTAGGGGAATTAGCTCAAATGGTAGAGCGCTCGCTTAGCATGCGAGAGGTAGCGGGATCGATGCCCGCATTCTCCACTTTTGTTTTCATGCCTTTCACATTGGCTTTCATTGTAAAGCTGGTGGCACCGTGAGGATTGAAAGCGAAACTTCTTACGTCAGCTTTGCCGGTTCCTGTGTAGTACTTATCATTGCAACACCTCAGAAGCCCTATCAAGTCACAGTTTTCTTTTATTCAGTGACACGTCCGCAATGGGACATCAAAGCGCTAAATATATAGCAGAGTGCTGTCGATCGGGCCATTGGAATCATCACCAGAAGCGACGTGGCCATCTGGAAGAAAGGATAGCGTTTTGGTCAAGTGGAAGCAGGTGGACTTAAGGGTGAAGCTGCTAGGCTTTTTGGGTGAGTTTCGGTCACCTGCTCCTTGTGTCCAAAACAGAACTATAACACTGCTTTGCCGAAACCCGGGATCGAACCAGGGACCTTTAGATCTTCAGTCTAACGCTCTCCCAACTGAGCTATTTCGGCTGCCATAACACGTACTTCCTGCTGCATTGATCTCTGTGAGACCGAGCAGAGCCCCAAAATGCATCTGACTCCTAAGAGAGTGAAAGTTTGGCCAATACGGAGCTCGAACCCGCGACTTTGGCATTATTAGCACCACGCTCTAACCAGCTGAGCTAACCGGCCACTTTCTTCTCACTCTCCGAGAAAGGCCAGAGGAACTGCCATTCTCAGTGACACGTCCGCAATGGGACATCAAAGCGCTAAATATATAGCAGAGTGCTGTCGATCGGGCCATTGGAATCATCACCAGAAGTGACGTGGCCATCTGGAAGAAAGGATAGCGTTTTGGTCAAGTGGAAGCAGGTGGACTTAAGGGTGAAGCTGCTAGGCTTTTTGGGTGAGTTTCGGTCACCTGCTCCTTGTGTCCAAAACAGAACTATAACACTGCTTTGCCGAAACCCGGGATCGAACCAGGGACCTTTAGATCTTCAGTCTAACGCTCTCCCAACTGAGCTAACCGGCCACTTTCTTCTCACTCTCCGAGAAAGGCCAGAGGAACTGCCATTCTCCGGCCTTTAAGCAACTAGCATGATATTCCAGCTTTTTTTGTGCAGTGCTGGCAAAAACCCAGGTCCCACCGAGATTTGAACTCGGATCGCTGGATTCAGAGTCCAGAGTGCTAACCATTACACCATGGAACCTCAGATTACTCAACGCTGCTGCTCGGGTGGAAGAGAATGAATAAAAAAAAAAAAACAGCCTTGGAGGAAAGTAGCAGAATGTCAATCCAAGGCGATACCAATTTGCATTGATTTCTGAGTAACTCGTCATTCGGCATGCAGGGCTCCTCACACGTATACTGGAGCAGGACCAGGTAGGGCCTTCAAAAGAAAAGAGCTCTATTCCAGGCTATTTGACGACTAAATGGCGGGCAGGGCAAAGAGGCCAACACAGCAGATATGATCTATTTTTTTTCTTTTTTGACCACGTCGAAAAATCGGCAAGACTGACCCCACCTAGGGGAATTAGCTCAAATGGTAGAGCGCTCGCTTAGCATGCGAGTGGTAGCGGGATCGATGCCTGCATTCTCCACTTTTGTTTTCATGCCTTTCACATTGGCTTTCATTGTAAAGCTGGTGGCACCGTGAGGATTGAAAGCGAAACTTCTTACGTCAGCTTTGCCGGTTCCTGTGTAGTACTTATCATTGCAACACCTCAGAAGCCCTATCAAGTCACAGTTTTCTTTTATTCAGTGACACGTCCGCAATGGGACATCAAAGCGCTAAATATATAGCAGAGTGCTGTCGATCGGGCCATTGGAATCATCACCAGAAGCGACGTGGCCATCTGGAAGAAAGGATAGCGTTTTGGTCAAGTGGAAGCAGGTGGACTTAAGGGTGAAGCTGCTAGGCTTTTTGGGTGAGTTTCGGTCACCTGCTCCTTGTGTCCAAAACAGAACTATAACACTGCTTTGCCGAAACCCGGGATCGAACCAGGGACCTTTAGATCTTCAGTCTAACGCTCTCCCAACTGAGCTATTTCGGCTGCCATAACACGTATTTCCTGCTGCATTGATCTCTGTGAGACCGAGCAGAGCCCCAAAATGCATCTGACTCCTAAGAGAGTGAAAGTTTGGCCAATACAGAGCTCGAACCCGCGACCTTGGCATTATTAGCACCACGCTCTAACCAGCTGAGCTAACCGGCCACTTTCTTCTCACTCTCCGAGAAAGGCCAGAGGAACTGCCATTCTCCGGCCTTTAAGCGACTAGCATGATATTCCAGCTTTTTTTGTGCAGTGCTGGCAAAAACCCAGGTCCCACCGAGATTTGAACTCGGATCGCTGGATTCAGAGTCCAGAGTGCTAACCATTACACCATGGAACCTCAGATTGCTCAACGCTGCTGCTCGGGTGGAAGAGAATGAATAAAAAAAAAAAAACAGCCTTGGAGGAAAGTAGCAGAATGTCAATCCAAGGCGATACCAATTTGCATTGATTTCTGAGTAACTCGTCATTCGGCATGCAGGGCTCCTCACATGTATACTGGAGCAGGACCAGGTAGGGCCTTCAAAAGAAAAGAGCTCTATTCCAGGCTATTTGACGACTAAATGGCGGGCAGGGCAAAGAGGCCAACACAGCAGATATGATCTATTTTTTTTCTTTTTTGACCACGTCGAAAAATCGGCAAGACTGACCCCACCTAGGGGAATTAGCTCAAATGGTAGAGCGCTCGCTTAGCATGCGAGAGGTAGCGGGATCGATGCCCGCATTCTCCACTTTTGTTTTCATGCCTTTCACATTGGCTTTCATTGTAAAGCTGGTGGCACCGTGAGGATTGAAAGCGAAACTTCTTACGTCAGCTTTGCCGGTTCCTGTGTAGTACTTATCATTGCAACACCTCAGAAGCCCTATCAAGTCACAGTTTTCTTTTATTCAGTGACACGTCCGCAATGGGACATCAAAGCGCTAAATATATAGCAGAGTGCTGTCGATCGGGCCATTGGAATCATCACCAGAAGCGACGTGGCCATCTGGAAGAAAGGATAGCGTTTTGGTCAAGTGGAAGCAGGTGGACTTAAGGGTGAAGCTGCTAGGCTTTTTGGGTGAGTTTCGGTCACCTGCTCCTTGTGTCCAAAACAGAACTATAACACTGCTTTGCCGAAACCCGGGATCGAACCAGGGACCTTTAGATCTTCAGTCTAACGCTCTCCCAACTGAGCTATTTCGGCTGCCATAACACGTACTTCCTGCTGCATTGATCTCTGTGAGACCGAGCAGAGCCCCAAAATGCATCTGACTCCTAAGAGAGTGAAAGTTTGGCCAATACGGAGCTCGAACCCGCGACTTTGGCATTATTAGCACCACGCTCTAACCAGCTGAGCTAACCGGCCACTTTCTTCTCACTCTCCGAGAAAGGCCAGAGGAACTGCCATTCTCCGGCCTTTAAGCGACTAGCATGATATTCCAGCTTTTTTTGTGCAGTGCTGGCAAAAACCCAGGTCCCACCGAGATTTGAACTCGGATCGCTGGATTCAGAGTCCAGAGTGCTAACCATTACACCATGGAACCTCAGATTGCTCAACGCTGCTGCTCGGGTGGAAGAGAATGAATAAAAAAAAAAAACAGCCTTGGAGGAAAGTAGCAGAATGTCAATCCAAGGCGATACCAATTTGCATTGATTTCTGAGTAACTCGTCATTCGGCATGCAGGGCTCCTCACATGTATACTGGAGCAGGACCAGGTAGGGCCTTCAAAAGAAAAGAGCTCTATTCCAGGCTATTTGACGACTAAATGGCGGGCAGGGCAAAGAGGCCAACACAGCAGATATGATCTATTTTTTTTCTTTTTTGACCACGTCGAAAAATCGGCAAGACTGACCCCACCTAGTGGAATTAGCTCAAATGGTAGAGCGCTCGCTTAGCATGCGAGAGGTAGCGGGATCGATGCCCGCATTCTCCACTTTTGTTTTCATGCCTTTCACATTGGCTTTCATTGTAAAGCTGGTGGCACCGTGAGGATTGAAAGCGAAACTTCTTACGTCAGCTTTGCCGGTTCCTGTGTAGTACTTATCATTGCAACACCTCAGAAGCCCTATCAAGTCACAGTTTTCTTTTATTCAGTGACACGTCCGCAATGGGACATCAAAGCGCTAAATATATAGCAGAGTGCTGTCGATCGGGCCATTGGAATCATCACCAGAAGCGACGTGGCCATCTGGAAGAAAGGATAGCGTTTTGGTCAAGTGGAAGCAGGTGGACTTAAGGGTGAAGCTGCTAGGCTTTTTGGGTGAGTTTCGGTCACCTGCTCCTTGTGTCCAAAACAGAACTATAACACTGCTTTGCCGAAACCCGGGATCGAACCAGGGACCTTTAGATCTTCAGTCTAACGCTCTCCCAACTGAGCTATTTCGGCTGCCATAACACGTACTTCCTGCTGCATTGATCTCTGTGAGACCGAGCAGAGCCCCAAAATGCATCTGACTCCTAAGAGAGTGAAAGTTTGGCCAATACGGAGCTCGAACCCGCGACTTTGGCATTATTAGCACCACGCTCTAACCAGCTGAGCTAACCGGCCACTTTCTTCTCACTCTCCGAGAAAGGCCAGAGGAACTGCCATTCTCCGGCCTTTAAGCGACTAGCATGATATTCCAGCTTTTTTTGTGCAGTGCTGGCAAAAACCCAGGTCCCACCGAGATTTGAACTCGGATCGCTGGATTCAGAGTCCAGAGTGCTAACCATTACACCATGGAACCTCAGATTGCTCAACGCTGCTGCTCGGGTGGAAGAGAATGAATAAAAAAAAAAAACAGCCTTGGAGGAAAGTAGCAGAATGTCAATCCAAGGCGATACCAATTTGCATTGATTTCTGAGTAACTCGTCATTCGGCATGCAGGGCTCCTCACACGTATACTGGAGCAGGACCAGGTAGGGCCTTCAAAAGAAAAGAGCTCTATTCCAGGCTATTTGACGACTAAATGGCGGGCAGGGCAAAGAGGCCAACACAGCAGATATGATCTATTTTTTTTCTTTTTTGACCACGTCGAAAAATCGGCAAGACTGACCCCACCTAGTGGAATTAGCTCAAATGGTAGAGCGCTCGCTTAGCATGCGAGAGGTAGCGGGATCGATGCCCGCATTCTCCACTTTTGTTTTCATGCCTTTCACATTGGCTTTCATTGTAAAGCTGGTGGCACCGTGAGGATTGAAAGCGAAACTTCTTACGTCAGCTTTGCCGGTTCCTGTGTAGTACTTATCATTGCAACACCTCAGAAGCCCTATCAAGTCACAGTTTTCTTTTATTCAGTGACACGTCCGCAATGGGACATCAAAGCGCTAAATATATAGCAGAGTGCTGTCGATCGGGCCATTGGAATCATCACCAGAAGCGACGTGGCCATCTGGAAGAAAGGATAGCGTTTTGGTCAAGTGGAAGCAGGTGGACTTAAGGGTGAAGCTGCTAGGCTTTTTGGGTGAGTTTCGGTCACCTGCTCCTTGTGTCCAAAACAGAACTATAACACTGCTTTGCCGAAACCCGGGATCGAACCAGGGACCTTTAGATCTTCAGTCTAACGCTCTCCCAACTGAGCTATTTCGGCTGCCATAACACGTACTTCCTGCTGCATTGATCTCTGTGAGACCGAGCAGAGCCCCAAAATGCATCTGACTCCTAAGAGAGTGAAAGTTTGGCCAATACGGAGCTCGAACCCGCGACCTTGGCATTATTAGCACCACGCTCTAACCAGCTGAGCTAACCGGCCACTTTCTTCTCACTCTCCGAGAAAGGCCAGAGGAACTGCCATTCTCCGGCCTTTAAGCGACTAGCATGATATTCCAGCTTTTTTTGTGCAGTGCTGGCAAAAACCCAGGTCCCACCGAGATTTGAACTCGGATCGCTGGATTCAGAGTCCAGAGTGCTAACCATTACACCATGGAACCTCAGATTGCTCAACGCTGCTGCTCGGGTGGAAGAGAATGAATAAAAAAAAAAAACAGCCTTGGAGGAAAGTAGCAGAATGTCAATCCAAGGCGATACCAATTTGCATTGATTTGCATTGATTTGCATTGATTTGAACTCGGATCGCTGGATTCAGAGTCCAGAGTGCTAACCATTACACCATGGAACCTCAGATTGCTCAATGCTGCTGCTCGGGTGGAAGAGAATGAATAAAAAAAAAAAACAGCCTTGGAGGAAAGTAGCAGAATGTCAATCCAAGGCGATACCAATTTGCATTGATTTCTGAGTAACTCGTCATTCGGCATGCAGGGCTCCTCACACGTATACTGGAGCAGGACCAGGTAGGGCCTTCAAAAGAAAAGAGCTCTATTCCAGGCTATTTGACGACTAAATGGCGGGCAGGGCAAAGAGGCCAACACAGCAGATATGATCTATTTTTTTTCTTTTTTGACCACGTCGAAAAATCGGCAAGACTGACCCCACCTAGGGGAATTAGCTCAAATGGTAGAGCGCTCGCTTAGCATGCGAGAGGTAGCGGGATCGATGCCCGCATTCTCCACTTTTGTTTTCATGCCTTTCACATTGGCTTTTATTGTAAAGCTGGTGGCACCGTGAGGATTGAAAGCGAAACTTCTTACGTCAGCTTTGCCGGTTCCTGTGTAGTACTTATCATTGCAACACCTCAGAAGCCCTATCAAGTCACAGTTTTCTTTTATTCAGTGACACGTCCGCAATGGGACATCAAAGCGCTAAATATATAGCAGAGTGCTGTCGATCAGGCCATTGGAATCATCACCAGAAGCGACGTGGCCATCTGGAAGAAAGGATAGCGTTTTGGTCAAGTGGAAGCAGGTGGACTTAAGGGTGAAGCTGCTAGGCTTTTTGGGTGAGTTTCGGTCACCTGCTCCTTGTGTCCAAAACAGAACTATAACACTGCTTTGCCGAAACCCGGGATCGAACCAGGGACCTTTAGATCTTCAGTCTAACGCTCTCCCAACTGAGCTATTTCGGCTGCCATAACACGTGCTTCCTGCTGCATTGATCTCTGTGAGACCGAGCAGAGCCCCAAAATGCATCTGACTCCTAAGAGAGTGAAAGTTTGGCCAATACGGAGCTCGAACCCGCGACCTTGGCATTATTAGCACCACGCTCTAACCAGCTGAGCTAACCGGCCACTTTCTTCTCACTCTCCGAGAAAGGCCAGAGGAACTGCCATTCTCCGGCCTTTAAGCGACTAGCATGATATTCCAGCTTTTTTTGTGCAGTGCTGGCAAAAACCCAGGTCCCACCGAGATTTGAACTCGGATCGCTGGATTCAGAGTCCAGAGTGCTAACCATTACACCATGGAACCTCAGATTGCTCAACGCTGCTGCTCGGGTGGAAGAGAATGAATAAAAAAAAAAAACAGCCTTGGAGGAAAGTAGCAGAATGTCAATCCAAGGCGATACCAATTTGCATTGATTTGCATTGATTTGCATTGATTTGAACTCGGATCGCTGGATTCAGAGTCCAGAGTGCTAACCATTACACCATGGAACCTCAGATTGCTCAATGCTGCTGCTCGGGTGGAAGAGAATGAATAAAAAAAAAAAAACAGCCTTGGAGGAAAGTAGCAGAATGTCAATCCAAGGCGATACCAATTTGCATTGATTTCTGAGTAACTCGTCATTCGGCATGCAGGGCTCCTCACACGTATACTGGAGCAGGACCAGGTAGGGCCTTCAAAAGAAAAGAGCTCTATTCCAGGCTATTTGACGACTAAATGGCGGGCAGGGCAAAGAGGCCAACACAGCAGATATGATCTATTTTTTTTCTTTTTTGACCACGTCGAAAAATCGGCAAGACTGACCCCACCTAGGGGAATTAGCTCAAATGGTAGAGCGCTCGCTTAGCATGCGAGAGGTAGCGGGATCGATGCCCGCATTCTCCACTTTTGTTTTCATGCCTTTCACATTGGCTTTTATTGTAAAGCTGGTGGCACCGTGAGGATTGAAAGCGAAACTTCTTACGTCAGCTTTGCCGGTTCCTGTGTAGTACTTATCATTGCAACACCTCAGAAGCCCTATCAAGTCACAGTTTTCTTTTATTCAGTGACACGTCCGCAATGGGACATCAAAGCGCTAAATATATAGCAGAGTGCTGTCGATCAGGCCATTGGAATCATCACCAGAAGCGACGTGGCCATCTGGAAGAAAGGATAGCGTTTTGGTCAAGTGGAAGCAGGTGGACTTAAGGGTGAAGCTGCTAGGCTTTTTGGGTGAGTTTCGGTCACCTGCTCCTTGTGTCCAAAACAGAACTATAACACTGCTTTGCCGAAACCCAGGATCGAACCAGGGACCTTTAGATCTTCAGTCTAACACTCTCCCAACTGAGCTATTTCGGCTGCCATAACACGTACTTCCTGCTGCATTGATCTCTGTGAGACCGAGCAGAGCCCCAAAATGCATCTGACTCCTAAGAGAGTGAAAGTTTGGCCAATACGGAGCTCGAACCCGCGACCTTGGCATTATTAGCACCACGCTCTAACCAGCTGAGCTAACCGGCCACTTTCTTCTCACTCTCCGAGAAAGGCCAGAGGAACTGCCATTCTCCGGCCTTTAAGCGACTAGCATGATATTCCAGCTTTTTTTGTGCAGTGCTGGCAAAAACCCAGGTCCCACCGAGATTTGAACTCGGATCGCTGGATTCAGAGTCCAGAGTGCTAACCATTACACCATGGAACCTCAGATTGCTCAACGCTGCTGCTCGGGTGGAAGAGAATGAATAAAAAAAAAAAACAGCCTTGGAGGAAAGTAGCAGAATGTCAATCCAAGGCGATACCAATTTGCATTGATTTCTGAGTAACTCGTCATTCGGCATGCAGGGCTCCTCACACGTATACTGGAGCAGGACCAGGTAGGGCCTTCAAAAGAAAAGAGCTCTATTCCAGGCTATTTGACGACTAAATGGCGGGCAGGGCAAAGAGGCCAACACAGCAGATATGATCTATTTTTTTTCTTTTTTGACCACGTCGAAAAATCGGCAAGACTGACCCCACCTAGGGGAATTAGCTCAAATGGTAGAGCGCTCGCTTAGCATGCGAGAGGTAGCGGGATCGATGCCCGCATTCTCCACTTTTGTTTTCATGCCTTTCACATTGGCTTTTATTGTAAAGCTGGTGGCACCGTGAGGATTGAAAGCGAAACTTCTTACGTCAGCTTTGCCGGTTCCTGTGTAGTACTTATCATTGCAACACCTCAGAAGCCCTATCGAGTCACAGTTTTCTTTTATTCAGTGACACGTCCGCAATGGGACATCAAAGCGCTAAATATATAGCAGAGTGCTGTCGATCAGGCCATTGGAATCATCACCAGAAGCGACGTGGCCATCTGGAAGAAAGGATAGCGTTTTGGTCAAGTGGAAGCAGGTGGACTTAAGGGTGAAGCTGCTAGGCTTTTTGGGTGAGTTTCGGTCACCTGCTCCTTGTGTCCAAAACAGAACTATAACACTGCTTTGCCGAAACCCGGGATCGAACCAGGGACCTTTAGATCTTCAGTCTAACGCTCTCCCAACTGAGCTATTTCGGCTGCCATAACACGTACTTCCTGCTGCATTGATCTCTGTGAGACCGAGCAGAGCCCCAAAATGCATCTGACTCCTAAGAGAGTGAAAGTTTGGCCAATACGGAGCTCGAACCCGCGACCTTGGCATTATTAGCACCACGCTCTAACCAGCTGAGCTAACCGGCCACTTTCTTCTCACTCTCCGAGAAAGGCCAGAGGAACTGCCATTCTCCGGCCTTTAAGCGACTAGCATGATATTCCAGCTTTTTTTGTGCAGTGCTGGCAAAAACCCAGGTCCCACCGAGATTTGAACTCGGATCGCTGGATTCAGAGTCCAGAGTGCTAACCATTACACCATGGAACCTCAGATTGCTCAACGCTGCTGCTCGGGTGGAAGAGAATGAATAAAAAAAAAAAACAGCCTTGGAGGAAAGTAGCAGAATGTCAATCCAAGGCGATACCAATTTGCATTGATTTGCATTGATTTGCATTGATTTGAACTCGGATCGCTGGATTCAGAGTCCAGAGTGCTAACCATTACACCATGGAACCTCAGATTGCTCAACGCTGCTGCTCGGGTGGAAGAGAATGAATAAAAAAAAAAAAACAGCCTTGGAGGAAAGTAGCAGAATGTCAATCCAAGGCGATACCAATTTGCATTGATTTCTGAGTAACTCGTCATTCGGCATGCAGGGCTCCTCACACGTATACTGGAGCAGGACCAGGTAGGGCCTTCAAAAGAAAAGAGCTCTATTCCAGGCTATTTGACGACTAAATGGCGGGCAGGGCAAAGAGGCCAACACAGCAGATATGATCTATTTTTTTTCTTTTTTGACCACGTCGAAAAATCGGCAAGACTGACCCCACCTAGGGGAATTAGCTCAAATGGTAGAGCGCTCGCTTAGCATGCGAGAGGTAGCGGGATCGATGCCCGCATTCTCCACTTTTGTTTTCATGCCTTTCACATTGGCTTTTATTGTAAAGCTGGTGGCACCGTGAGGATTGAAAGCGAAACTTCTTACGTCAGCTTTGCCGGTTCCTGTGTAGTACTTATCATTGCAACACCTCAGAAGCCCTATCAAGTCACAGTTTTCTTTTATTCAGTGACACGTCCGCAATGGGACATCAAAGCGCTAAATATATAGCAGAGTGCTGTCGATCAGGCCATTGGAATCATCACCAGAAGCGACGTGGCCATCTGGAAGAAAGGATAGCGTTTTGGTCAAGTGGAAGCAGGTGGACTTAAGGGTGAAGCTGCTAGGCTTTTTGGGTGAGTTTCGGTCACCTGCTCCTTGTGTCCAAAACAGAACTATAACACTGCTTTGCCGAAACCCAGGATCGAACCAGGGACCTTTAGATCTTCAGTCTAACGCTCTCCCAACTGAGCTATTTCGGCTGCCATAACACGTACTTCCTGCTGCATTGATCTCTGTGAGACCGAGCAGAGCCCCAAAATGCATCTGACTCCTAAGAGAGTGAAAGTTTGGCCAATACGGAGCTCGAACCCGCGACCTTGGCATTATTAGCACCACGCTCTAACCAGCTGAGCTAACCGGCCACTTTCTTCTCACTCTCCGAGAAAGGCCAGAGGAACTGCCATTCTCCGGCCTTTAAGCGACTAGCATGATATTCCAGCTTTTTTTGTGCAGTGCTGGCAAAAACCCAGGTCCCACCGAGATTTGAACTCGGATCGCTGGATTCAGAGTCCAGAGTGCTAACCATTACACCATGGAACCTCAGATTGCTCAATGCTGCTGCTCGGGTGGAAGAGAATGAATAAAAAAAAAAAACAGCCTTGGAGGAAAGTAGCAGAATGTCAATCCAAGGCGATACCAATTTGCATTGATTTCTGAGTAACTCGTCATTCGGCATGCAGGGCTCCTCACACGTATACTGGAGCAGGACCAGGTAGGGCCTTCAAAAGAAAAGAGCTCTATTCCAGGCTATTTGACGACTAAATGGCGGGCAGGGCAAAGAGGCCAACACAGCAGATATGATCTATTTTTTTTCTTTTTTGACCACGTCGAAAAATCGGCAAGACTGACCCCACCTAGGGGAATTAGCTCAAATGGTAGAGCGCTCGCTTAGCATGCGAGAGGTAGCGGGATCGATGCCCGCATTCTCCACTTTTGTTTTCATGCCTTTCACATTGGCTTTTATTGTAAAGCTGGTGGCACCGTGAGGATTGAAAGCGAAACTTCTTACGTCAGCTTTGCCGGTTCCTGTGTAGTACTTATCATTGCAACACCTCAGAAGCCCTATCGAGTCACAGTTTTCTTTTATTCAGTGACACGTCCGCAATGGGACATCAAAGCGCTAAATATATAGCAGAGTGCTGTCGATCAGGCCATTGGAATCATCACCAGAAGCGACGTGGCCATCTGGAAGAAAGGATAGCGTTTTGGTCAAGTGGAAGCAGGTGGACTTAAGGGTGAAGCTGCTAGGCTTTTTGGGTGAGTTTCGGTCACCTGCTCCTTGTGTCCAAAACAGAACTATAACACTGCTTTGCCGAAACCCAGGATCGAACCAGGGACCTTTAGATCTTCAGTCTAACGCTCTCCCAACTGAGCTATTTCGGCTGCCATAACACGTACTTCCTGCTGCATTGATCTCTGTGAGACCGAGCAGAGCCCCAAAATGCATCTGACTCCTAAGAGAGTGAAAGTTTGGCCAATACGGAGCTCGAACCCGCGACCTTGGCATTATTAGCACCACGCTCTAACCAGCTGAGCTAACCGGCCACTTTCTTCTCACTCTCCGAGAAAGGCCAGAGGAACTGCCATTCTCCGGCCTTTAAGCGACTAGCATGATATTCCAGCTTTTTTTGTGCAGTGCTGGCAAAAACCCAGGTCCCACCGAGATTTGAACTCGGATCGCTGGATTCAGAGTCCAGAGTGCTAACCATTACACCATGGAACCTCAGATTGCTCAACGCTGCTGCTCGGGTGGAAGAGAATGAATAAAAAAAAAAAACAGCCTTGGAGGAAAGTAGCAGAATGTCAATCCAAGGCGATACCAATTTGCATTGATTTCTGAGTAACTCGTCATTCGGCATGCAGGGCTCCTCACACGTATACTGGAGCAGGACCAGGTAGGGCCTTCAAAAGAAAAGAGCTCTATTCCAGGCTATTTGACGACTAAATGGCGGGCAGGGCAAAGAGGCCAACACAGCAGATATGATCTATTTTTTTTCTTTTTTGACCACGTCGAAAAATCGGCAAGACTGACCCCACCTAGGGGAATTAGCTCAAATGGTAGAGCGCTCGCTTAGCATGCGAGAGGTAGCGGGATCGATGCCCGCATTCTCCACTTTTGTTTTCATGCCTTTCACATTGGCTTTCATTGTAAAGCTGGTGGCACCGTGAGGATTGAAAGCGAAACTTCTTACGTCAGCTTTGCCGGTTCCTGTGTAGTACTTATCATTGCAACACCTCAGAAGCCCTATCGAGTCACAGTTTTCTTTTATTCAGTGACACGTCCGCAATGGGACATCAAAGCGCTAAATATATAGCAGAGTGCTGTCGATCAGGCCATTGGAATCATCACCAGAAGCGACGTGGCCATCTGGAAGAAAGGATAGCGTTTTGGTCAAGTGGAAGCAGGTGGACTTAAGGGTGAAGCTGCTAGGCTTTTTGGGTGAGTTTCGGTCACCTGCTCCTTGTGTCCAAAACAGAACTATAACACTGCTTTGCCGAAACCCGGGATCGAACCAGGGACCTTTAGATCTTCAGTCTAACGCTCTCCCAACTGAGCTATTTCGGCTGCCATAACACGTATTTCCTGCTGCATTGATCTCTGTGAGACCGAGCAGAGCCCCAAAATGCATCTGACTCCTAAGAGAGTGAAAGTTTGGCCAATACGGAGCTCGAACCCGCGACTTTGGCATTATTAGCATCACGCTCTAACCAGCTGAGCTAACCGGCCACTTTCTTCTCACTCTCCGAGAAAGGCCAGAGGAACTGCCATTCTCCGGCCTTTAAGGGACTAGCATGATATTCCAGCTTTTTTTGTGCAGTGCTGGCAAAAACCCAGGTCCCACCGAGATTTGAACTCGGATCGCTGGATTCAGAGTCCAGAGTGCTAACCATTACACCATGGAACCTCAGATTGCTCAACGCTGCTGCTCGGGTGGAAGAGAATGAATAAAAAAAAAAAACAGCCTTGGAGGAAAGTAGCAGAATGTCAATCCAAGGCGATACCAATTTGCATTGATTTCTTAGTAACTCGTCATTCGGCATGCAGGGCTCCTCACACGTATACTGGAGCAGGACCAGGTAGAGCCTTCAAAAGAAAAGAGCTCTATTCCAGGCTATTTGACGACTAAATGGCGGGCAGGGCAAAGAGGCCAACACAGCAGATATGATCTATTTTTTTTCTTTTTTGACCACGTCGAAAAATCGGCAAGACTGACCCCACCTAGGGGAATTAGCTCAAATGGTAGAGAGCTCGCTTAGCATGCGAGAGGTAGCGGGATCGATGCCCGCATTCTCCACTTTTGTTTTCATGCCTTTCACATTGGCTTTCATTGTAAAGCTGGTGGCACCGTGAGGATTGAAAGCGAAACTTCTTACGTCAGCTTTGCCGGTTCCTGTGTAGTACTTATCATTGCAACACCTCAGAAGCCCTATCAAGTCACAGTTTTCTTTTATTCAGTGACACGTCCGCAATGGGACATCAAAGCGCTAAATATATAGCAGAGTGCTGTCGATCAGGCCATTGGAATCATCACCAGAAGCGACGTGGCCATCTGGAAGAAAGGATAGCGTTTTGGTCAAGTGGAAGCAGGTGGACTTAAGGGTGAAGCTGCTAGGCTTTTTGGGTGAGTTTCGGTCACCTGCTCCTTGTGTCCAAAACAGAACTATAACACTGCTTTGCCGAAACCCAGGATCGAACCAGGGACCTTTAGATCTTCAGTCTAACACTCTCCCAACTGAGCTATTTCGGCTGCCATAACACGTACTTCCTGCTGCATTGATCTCTGTGAGACCGAGCAGAGCCCCAAAATGCATCTGACTCCTAAGAGAGTGAAAGTTTGGCCAATACGGAGCTCGAACCCGCGACCTTGGCATTATTAGCACCACGCTCTAACCAGCTGAGCTAACCGGCCACTTTCTTCTCACTCTCCGAGAAAGGCCAGAGGAACTGCCATTCTCCGGCCTTTAAGCGACTAGCATGATATTCCAGCTTTTTTTGTGCAGTGCTGGCAAAAACCCAGGTCCCACCGAGATTTGAACTCGGATCGCTGGATTCAGAGTCCAGAGTGCTAACCATTACACCATGGAACCTCAGATTGCTCAACACTGCTGCTCGGGTAGAAGAGAATGAATCAAAAAAAAAAAACAGCCTTGGAGGAAAGTAGCAGAATGTCAATCCAAGGCGATACCAATTTGCATTGATTTCTGAGTAACTCGTCATTCGGCATGCAGGGCTCCTCACACGTATACTGGAGCAGGACCAGGTAGGGCCTTCAAAAGAAAAGAGCTCTATTCCAGGCTATTTGACGACTAAATGGCGGGCAGGGCAAAGAGGCCAACACAGCAGATATGATCTATTTTTTTTCTTTTTTGACCACGTCGAAAAATCGGCAAGACTGACCCCACCTAGGGGAATTAGCTCAAATGGTAGAGCGCTCGCTGCGCAAAGGAAGGGGCCCAATCTTCTCGCTCACTCGCAAGCGAACAAGTCGCAAAAAACGGAAAAATGCGACAAATTTCGCTTGCAGTAGTGTTCGCGGCTTTGTGACTGTGCATAATGTGGTATTTTGGTTGCATATTGCATGTCATTCTAAATGTCATTTTTTGCGTGCTGGATTCGAACACACGATCTGTGTAACACAATATCCAATCAGTGTCGGTTTCAGCGGAGCCAATCAGCTGCGCTCTTGTTGAAATTTTACTGACGTAACACAGGCAATTATATTGATATTACTATTATTATGTGGATATTGTTCTTAAAAAGCTTATTACGTTAGTTAAAAATGAATAAAAATGTTTCAATTAAACATATGTATGCATGCTTATGTATATATATTATATATATATATATATATATATATATACTATATATATATATTTATGTATTTATAAATATATACTATATATATATACATATATATATACATACATATATATATATATATATATATATATATATATATATATATATATATATATATATATATATATATATATATATATATATTATATTTCTTTATGTAATAATAACTTTAAATGAATGCACACAAAAACAAGTAATATGCAAAATGGTTTATTAAAATGAATACAAATATATAAATTGTAAAACAATGTAAAAAAACTAAATAAAAACATGTCTTAATATATAAACTTTATAATATACAATAAATAAAAACAATACAATATATATTTATTTATTATGCACATATAATATATTAAAACAATACTATATATAAATATATTTATTTATTATACTCATTATATAAAAACAATACTCTATATATATATATATATTTATTTTTATACACACAATATATTAAACAATAATATGAATAAATAATAAAATGCAAGAGTGGGGGCACGTAATAGATAAAATATAGCTTTTAAGCAATGTATAAAATGTTATTTTTTTAAGAAATATAAATATATTTTTACATAAAATGCAAATAAGTACACACAATTAAATAAGTACACACAAGACAAAATAAGAGTGGGCCTATGTAATATAAAAGTCTATAAAGTCTATAAAGTGCTACTTTAAAAGGCTACATATTAACACACAAAAATTAAATAAAATGAGGGAAAGAGAGAGTACCCATGTAACATTTACAAAAATATATACAGCAATTTGTACTTTATTCTGGAGCTGGAGTTTGTCCTTTATTTTGCTGGCGCTGTTCTGCCAACCAGTCCTCTAAGGATTTGCCATTTGAAGTTTGCAGACAAAATGTGGCATTACCAAATCGGCTATGGCCAAACTCCTTAGTCTTGGGTTTCCCACATTTGCTGCAAACATTAAAAGTAACCGCACGCACATACTTCCTTTTGTGGACTCCACTTTCCTTCTCCTGTTCCCGTCTGCGCCTGTTCCTCTGGGTGTAACGGGACACAGGAACAGCAGGCGCAGGTGGAGCAGGTGCAGGTGGAGGAACAGCAGGTGCAGGTGGAGCAGGTGCAGGTGGAGGAACAGCAGGTGCAGGTGAAGCTGGGACTGTACTGGATGTTGGTGCAGCAAATGATGGAATCACCATTGACACACTCATGTCTGGGTTAAAAACAAGTGTGCCAAACAATGATCCAGGTCCTGAAATGGGCTTCACAACACCTGGTGCTGTGGGGGGTGGTGCAATGGGGCACACCGTGCTGGGGGCCGGTGGAAAGGAGCACACCGTGGTGGGGGCAGACACAATGGGGCGCACTGTGGTGGGGGCCGGCGCAATAGGGCGCACTGTGGTGGAGGCTGGTATGATGGGGCACACTGTGGTGGAGGCTGGCGAGATGGGACGCACTGTGGTGAAGGTCGGTCTGACGGGGCACACCATGGTAGGGGCCGGTGCAATATGGCAGACTGTGGTGGGGGTTTGCGCGATGGGGCATACCGTCGTGGGGGCCGGTGGGAAGGAGCACACCGTGGTGGCATCTGGCAGGAAAGAGCAAACTGTGGTGGTTGCTGAAGCAGACTTTCGTCCAGGTCGAAGAAGAGGTGCCTGTTCTTCTTTATTTGGAGGAAAAACAAACTGGTGTTTGGGGCCTGATGTTGACGGTGCCTCGTCCAATTTTTCCCTCGGCAAAGGAAGCTGCGTATCTGCCACAGCAATTGGATTAAGTGGAGTCAGTCCCTGAGTGAGTACACTCATTTCCTGATCCTTTTGCCTCCGTTGAAACCTGATAATAAATGATATGTATTATTCATATATATTAATTTAGAAATATTCAGGTAATTTAAAGAAAATAATGTGCTTTGCTTACCACTGAATGAGCGTCTTCTGGTTTAGCTCAAAAAGCTGGATCACTGTTTCATCCATCAGCCTGCGACTGCCAAGCACCAGATCCCGGATGTGGTGGTAATCGGTCAGTATTTTAGACCACCTGGGGGTGCGAACACCAGCCTTCTTGGAAGTGGACTTGTGTACGGCACACAGCTTTGTACAAATGGCCTCAACCAAGCGGCTGGTGCTAGGCCACTGTGCTGGACCCCCAGGATGTCCAATCAGACAACGTTTGACGCTCTCCACACCTGGAGTGACTCCGGAGCGCTTCGGTGCCTTAAAGCGCCCATGCGTCAGCTGAGGCTGATGTCGAGGCTGGTAGTTGATGCGCTGTTTATCAACATCCAGGAGAGCTGTCCACAGCTGGATGGCCTCTGTCACCTGCAGGTCAGTGAGGTAAGGAGCCTCACGAAGACCCACCAAATAAGCAGCCAGATCCTGGACCTTGTCCCACCCAGCAATGCCATCAGGTCCAATGACTACTCCCTGGTAAATACAGAATAAATTTAGTATATGTGGAATAAAAAAAGACTAAATCAAATTAAGTTCTTAATGTATCTTACCTGAGCCTCAACAGAGAGACTGTCTCCAGAGTCGGATGGCTGTGACGGCACTGAGGGGGCTCGGCTAGGAAGCTGTCCTTCTCCACCAGCTGATGTGGACGGCTCAGCCAGTGATGCTGGGGACTGAGGCAGAGGCGAAGATGAGGGGCTTTTACTGAGATCACGGCAGGGGTCATCCTCATACAGCACTGGAACTGTGATGTCCTCCATGATCTCCTCCTCGAACCCCTCATCTTGTAGATCCTCGTCATCTACTTCCTCCACCAGCCTGTCTTCCTCCTCTGGGTTCTGGAGCACCGGAGTCAGGGTTTTGCCGGTCTGGCTGTAAAGGTACTCTATTCCCAGCAATTCACCTTAAAGAATAAAACAATAAAAAAAAACATATATTAAATAAAACTAATAATAAAGTAAATATTTAGATAAACATTTTGTGAAGTACATTAAAGCTTAATAAATCACTTATATAACAACTAGTTAATGAATTTCTTGCCTGTATATGCTCCAGGAGGGTGATAACGGTTATCCCAGGGCTTCCCCAAGACTGCTCGGCTAAGCCTGTCCACAGCCTCTCTCATGGCACTGCCATATGACCGTATGGAGGATGCTCCTTTTATGGTGCTTTCCATCCGGTCATCATTCCAGCGCATCAAGCCCTCAAGGAGATAGGCCTGAAAATGCGCATCACTGGCACTGGTCCCTGGAAATTAAAATAGTTAAAAATATGTGAAGAATTAATTAACATGTTATTAGGTTATGTACTAACATTTAAATTATTGTCATTATAAACAGAGTTACTTGTCAGGCAAGACAGCTTTGTCAATGCTGATAACATCACAAATGTTATTTAAATGTTTAATAATGTTACATTAAAGCAATGGAAGTTATCACAGTGCTTATATGTTTTACAAAATAAAACGATCCAAATGTATGTAATACCTGGAATAAAACGGTTTAGGTGGAGGTGGAAGGACTCCAAAGATGTAGAGCCACGGGCACACCTGTAACAACACAGCTCCACATTGCCTTTCTTCAGTGTCCCTGTCTTCATGTACAGTGGAAAGTTCTCTGGGTCTTGAATGCACTGTATATGCTTCTGCTGTTCCTTCCATATCTGCTGGATCCGTTCGTGGTCCAGCAGAGGAACACCCAGAGTGTCCTTCCCATGCTCGCTGTCAAAATGGTCCAACAGCTTTCCAATCAGACAGGTGGTCTCCTCCACACCTCTGGTCCTCCTACGGCAGTGCAGTGCTAGCTCCCTCCGGTTTATGCGAGCACTGAGAGCCGTTTGTGAAATGTGGCCAGTCTTTTTTGCCGCCAGCTCACCTTCCTTTGCCTGGCGAAGAGCGGCCACATCTTCTGGATCCCACTGAAAGATGCACGTGGACAGACGTGCCATGAAGATGCCGTAGAGCGGATGAGCTTCTGTCGTGACACCTGCAGCAAACCGGCGCATAAAATGCCAGATGTCAAGGCGCACTTCAAGCTCATCCCACTCCCGAAACATGATCTTCACCGGAGACTGGCCGTGCTGACTGCAGCAATCTCTGTCCACGTACATTACTTTCGGGGCTGCCTCTCCTGCCTCCCGGTAACGCTTCATCAGCCCGGCCGCCATTGGGTCCAGTCCATGACCCTCGGCAGCTGACAGCACAGAGACAAGGACTTGACCGTGTTCGTTCCCCACATTAGTGCACCAGGCAGCTGTTCCCGCAGCAGCACCTGCAAGTTTCTTTGTGATCTATTAGGAAAAATAAAACTGTGTTAAATATGTACGCACACATATCCATATCTGGCAAATGTCTGGATATAAACATACCTTTTTTGTGGAGTCCATCTTTAGAACACAGCCAAAGACGGAGGTGATTTTGGCTTTGACCTCGTGCAGTCGCCCCAGAACATCCCTGGCATAGACGGCTAACAGCCACTTAGGTTTGGGTATGGCAGGTAAGAGGGGAGGCTCAGCAAACACAGGAGGTTGCACAAGGGAGGACCTTGTGAATGGTTCACAGGCAGTCAGGTACTGCAAGACTCGCTGTGTCCATGCCTCACTGTGTTGCTCCATCAGCTTTTTGAAAAGCTGAGTCACACTGTTGCCCAGTGTCCTCTCCCTCATCATCCTAACTACCCGGTTGTCACATGAGTATCTAAGGAAACAACATTATAATCAGGGAAATGCTTTGTTTGCTAAAAATTAACACAATTAAAATATTGGCATTATGAATTACCTGTATGTCAGCAAAGCTGGGAACTGACTACGGTGGCCAATATCCAGCTGTCCTAAGATGTCCTCGGACCAGGCAGGATACTTCTTTTTGCACCGCTTGCACTCCAGATACTCAGTGGCAAGGTCGTACCAGCCGTCGATGTCGAGGACCTTGCGCACCGTGCGGTAAATTCCAGCAGCTGTTAGTCTGTGCTTACCGCAGCTTAGGCGAACACAGACAAGTGGAAACAACCACATCTTCAGCGGCATCCACAGAAAAAGTGGTCGGCAGAAGAAGAGGTCAGGAGAGGCAGGTGGCTGCGTGTTAATTAGAGGGGGCTGGGGAGGATACCACCAAAGCTTCAGCTGGGACACTAGCTCTGGCTTGCCGGTTTTTAAGTTTGTTTTAAATACCGTGTTCCGGATCCACTCATGCTGGAAAGGGGGAAGCTGATCTTTCCAGTGAACAGGAAGCTCAACTGGTGGCTGATGATGTTGAAGATCTGGTGTTTTTGCTGTTTCCGCTGATGGAGACGGATTGGCACAGGCCTCTGAGTGAATAGTAACAAACAATTTATGGTTAACAATATTATGATGACTGTTGCTTTTGATAGTAAGGTGCCACAAATTATGCCCATGAACAGCCAGTGAAGCAATAGTTTTGGATAAGTATTATTATTAATATGGGTATACTTAGAAATACAAGTTAAGAGAATGGTACTGTTAGGAAGCAAAGAAATTAGTGTGCACTTTATTGATGAAAGGGATATGGAATTAACACAATTCTCTGCGAATGAGAATCATATGAAATGGAGTAAGTAAAATGAGGCATGATTAGTATAAATTATTGAAGCACAAAGACATGAAGCATGCACACAGATACAGTAAGGAAAAACTGCTCAGCTGATAATGACAGCAATGAATCACCACCATCTAAGAGAGTGAGTAATGAAGAGCAAGCGACGTGGAAAAGTTATCTGATGAATGTTCAATAATGATTAGTTCGGAAACGCAAATAAATACACTGAAACCTTTGAACATCCTTAAGGTTTTGAAGAAGTGCACTCAAAGAATGCATCCCGCTTGAGGCATGATGTGACAACTCTGTACTGTAGATAAAAATTTGATTCATTATTTTTTGTAAAAAAAAATACTTAGTGTGTTTTCACAAAATATTCTTATAACATTTTCATTTGTGTCGTGTGCCACACCTGCAAAGAGCTGTGCTTCACATTGTGATGCAGCAAACACCAGTTCTTCATCATCTTCAGCTGTGGATCTGGAAGTGCCTGGAGCATAAATCTTAAAAATATTACTGTGAAAAATACACACAGCCAAATGTACAATACGATGGTGCTTACTTACCAGTAGTAAAAAGCTGCCTTTGGGCCATACGTTTGGCTGGGGGTTCTGCTGTAGGAGGAGATACAGTGGACTGCAGTTTTGGATCTGGAAACAGAAAGTTTGACATAACAATAAATAAACACATATATAACTGCTGTTGGGATAATTCTGTATCATGCTCAGTATTCACTCTCCTACTTACAGGGTTTAACAGGTGACATCAGTTTTTTTGCCAGCTGTGAAGGAGACAAGTGCTTGCCCCTTGCCAACAGCGATTTCACAGTGGCAGTCTGCTGTACACCTGTTTGGATGGCTGCAGGTGGAGGAGCAGGGACACTGGATGCTGCAGGTGGAGGTGCAGAGACACTGGATGCTGCAGGTGGAGGTGCAGAGGCAGCAGCAGAAGCCAGTCTTTTCAGGACATACGTCTTGAAAAGTGCCATGTTGGTTTTTGGCCTGGCATCTGCCTTAACCAGGTACCTGATGAGGGCTTGGGCCTCCTTGCTCTGGTCCTCAAACACATCTTTCATGGACCGGCCCTTAAAGTCACCAAACTCCACCATCAAGCACCCTGTATCTCCTTTTGCCCTGGCTTCTGCTTGCATTTCCTGTTTCCTCTGGTACTTCTCTACTTCTTCTGCAATCTCCCTGATGGAGGAAGTGTACTGAAGAAACAGGTGTTTGTTTTCTGACAAGGGTGTTGTCTGCAGCTTCTCATCAGAAATGCTAAGCACCAGGTACACCGCATACCCCAGAGCATGCTCTAGGAGCCATCTAAATCTTTGGCCCTGGTACTTGCCAAACTGAATCTTGCAGTGAGCCAGAACTAAAAACTGGTCACTGGAGTCTCCACCATTGCTGCTGACGAAAGCAGTGGCCTCTGCCAGCACCTCTTCCTTGGGTTTGGCCCTTCCAGACTCCCTGCTTACAAGGCGCTCTGCCTCTGCAGATGGCCCCAAGAGGAGTCTGCTTGATGTCGCTGATTGGCGGCGGAAAATCGGGTATGCGTACATTTTTTTCTGAAAAAAAAAAAACATTAGAGAGAACATTACCTAGAGCAATCAGAAAGATACATGTACATTAAGTGTGAAACAATAATTTAACAAGGTAGATAATCCATATTATTGCAGTAGTAAATATGACCATGACCATAAAATGGACTTCTGGTGAATTTTCTACACATATGCCTAATATATGCATGGTAGTACAACTTAAAATCCATATAAATAAATGAGAAACAACAGAAATTAAAACATTAAGTTATAATATACACATTAAACTCTTAAGTCTTTACATTATGACTTTTATAAATAAAATGTTTGTACTTCAGCTATTTAATATAACTATTCTCTTGTGTAATATAGCTGAAAACACAAGTAATAAAATAAACAAAATACAATATATGCTTATAATATTTTTACAATAGATTTATAAAATACAATACAATCTAATTACTAAATATATATCATATATTGTCATGAACAAGTGTTAAACTCAAATGTTTTTAAAGTTTGTGCAGTTGTCTTTATAAATATTACTTTGTTTTACCTAAAATAGAATTATTTTAAAAGTATAGAATTATTTGCTAAATTAAATGTTTAAGAAAAAACTGTTTAACTCTGTATTTCATGCAATTACATTATAAGTAACTGTAACTGTACATTTAAATACAGTAACGTTAGCTTTTTAGAGTGTACACCGCGATTATAGGGCCCAATATTGCTAGGTCGAATGGGGGCATTATTATTCTAAACAAATATCAGAACATTTTGTTTAATCATTAAACCAAATGGCGATGATTCCACCTTTTCTGATCACTAGCGACATGTTGCTCTGTATTTATCATGGGAAACATTACCGTTTTACAAGTTATGAAGAAAACATCTGCCGTAACGTTAACTTTCTGTCGATTGTAACTTATCATTTAACAGAAATACACACAGTATAATAAACTAATAATAAACTAATAATAAAGTAGCGTTACATCTGGCTTACCTGATTCAAAGATGACGATTATAATAAAAGCGTCGTGTGATTGGTTAAAAGTAAGCCATCGAGGAGAAACGCGATTGGTCAAACATACGTCACCGCAAAAAGAAATGCGATTGGTCAAAAGTAAGCCACTGAAGTGAAACGCGATTGGTCGAAATGACGTCAGCGCAAAGACAAACGTGATTGGTCAAAAGTAAGCCACAGGGGTTACACTCTATTGGTCAAAAGTAAGCCACCGAGGTGAGACGTGATTGGCTCATGTGGGCTTACTTTGGGCTTACTTTGGCTCTGTAGACGGGATGCTGCAGGCGCAAGCGAGAGGTAGCGGGATCGATGCCCGCATTCTCCACTTTTGTTTTCATGCCTTTCACATTGGCTTTCATTGTAAAGCTGGTGGCACCGTGAGGATTGAAAGCGAAACTTCTTACGTCAGCTTTGCCGGTTCCTGTGTAGTACTTATCATTGCAACACCTCAGAAGCCCTATCAAGTCACAGTTTTCTTTTATTCAGTGACACGTCCGCAATGGGACATCAAAGCGCTAAATATATAGCAGAGTGCTGTCGATCGGGCCATTGGAATCATCACCAGAAGCGACGTGGCCATCTGGAAGAAAGGATAGCGTTTTGGTCAAGTGGAAGCAGGTGGACTTAAGGGTGAAGCTGCTAGGCTTTTTGGGTGAGTTTCGGTCACCTGCTCCTTGTGTCCAAAACAGAACTATAACACTGCTTTGCCGAAACCCGGGATCGAACCAGGGACCTTTAGATCTTCAGTCTAACGCTCTCCCAACTGAGCTATTTCGGCTGCCATAACACGTACTTCCTGCTGCATTGATCTCTGTGAGACCGAGCAGAGCCCCAAAATGCATCTGACTCCTAAGAGAGTGAAAGTTTGGCCAATACGGAGCTCGAACCCGCGACTTTGGCATTATTAGCACCACGCTCTAACCAGCTGAGCTAACCGGCCACTTTCTTCTCCCTCTCCGAGAAAGGCCAGAGGAACTGCCATTCTCCGGCCTTTAAGGAACTAGCATGATATTCCAGCTTTTTTTGTGCAGTGCTGGCAAAAACCCAGGTCCCACCGAGATTTGAACTCGGATCGCTGGATTCAGAGTCCAGAGTGCTAACCATTACACCATGGAACCTCAGATTGCTCAACGCTGCTGCTCGGGTGGAAGAGAATGAATAAAAAAAAAAAACAGCCTTGGAGGAAAGTAGCAGAATGTCAATCCAAGGCGATACCAATTTGCATTGATTTCTGAGTAACTCGTCATTCGGCATGCAGGGCTCCTCACACGTATACTGGAGCAGGACCAGGTAGGGCCTTCAAAAGAAAAGAGCTCTATTCCAGGCTATTTGACGACTAAATGGCGGGCAGGGCAAAGAGGCCAACACAGCAGATATGATCTATTTTTTTTCTTTTTTGACCACGTCGAAAAATCGGCAAGACTGACCCCACCTAGGGGAATTAGCTCAAATGGTAGAGCGCTCGCTGCGCAAAGGAAGGGGTCCAATCTTCTCGCTCACTCGCAAGCGAACAAGTCGCAAAAAACGGAAAAATGCGACAAATTTCGCTTGCAGTAGTGTTCGCGGCTTTGTGACTGTGCATAATGTGGTATTTTGGTTGCATATTGCATGTCATTCTAAATGTCATTTTTTGCGTGCTGGATTCGAACACACGATCTGTGTAACACAATATCCAATCAGTGTCGGTTTCAGCGGAGCCAATCAGCTGCGCTCTTGTTGAAATTTTACTGACGTAACACAGGCAATTATATTGATATTACTATTATGTGGATATTGTTCTTAAAAAGCTTATTACGTTAATTAAAAACGAATGAAAATGTTTCAATTAAACATATTTATGCATGCTTATGTATATATAAGTATTATATATATATATATATATATATATATATATATATATATATATATATATATATATATATATATATATATATATATTATATATATATATATATATATATATATATTTTTTTTTTTTAATTTCTTTATGTAATAATAACTTTAAATGAATGCACACAAAAACAAGTAATATGCAAAATGGTTTATTAAAATAAATACAAATACATATAAATTGTAAAACAATGTAAAAAAACTAAATAAAAACATATCTTAATATATAAACTATATAATATACAATAAATAAAAACAATACAATATATATTTATTTATTATGCACATATAATATATTAAAACAATACTATATATAAATATATTTATTTATTATACACAATATATAAAAACAATACTCTCTATATATATTTATTTTTATACACACAATATATTAAACAATAATATGAATAAATAATAAAATGCAAGAGTGGGGGCACGTAATATATAAAATATAGTTTTTAAGCAATGTATAAAATGTTATTTTTTTAAGAAATATAAATATATTTTTACATAAAATGCACACAAATTTTAAATAAGTACACACAAGACAAAATAAGAGTGGGCCTATGTTATATAAAAGTCTATAAAGTCTATAAAGTGCTACTTTAAAAGGCTACATATTAACACACAAAAATTAAATAAAATGAGGGAAAGAGAGAGTACCCATGTAACATTTACAAATATATATACAGCAATTTGTACTTTATTCTGGAGCTGGAGTTTGTCCTTTATTTTGCTGGCGCTGTTCTGCCAACCAGTCCTCTAAGGATTTGCCATTTGAAGTTTGCAGACAAAATGTGGCATTACCAAATCGGCTATGGCCAAACTCCTTAGTCTTGGGTTGCCCACATTTGCTGCAAACATTAAAAGTAACCGCACGCACATACTTCCTTTTGTGGACTCCACTTTCCTTCTCCTGTTCCCGTCTGCGCCTGTTCCTCTGGGTGTAACGGGACACAGGAACAGCAGGCGCAGGTGGAGCAGGTGCAGGTGGAGGAACAGCAGGTGCAGGTGGAGCAGGTGCAGGTGGAGGAACAGCAGGTGCAGGTGGAGCAACAGCAGGTGCAGGTGAAGCTGGGACTGCACTGGATGTTGGTGCAGCAAATGATGGAATCACCATTGACACACTCATGTCTGGGTTAAAAACAAGTGTGCCAAACAATGATCCAGGTCCTGAAATGGGCTTCACAACACCTGGTGCTGTGGGGGGTGGTGCAATGGGGCACACCGTGCTGGAGGCCGGTGGAAAGGAGCACACCGTGGTGGGGGCAGACACAATGGTGCGCACTGTGGTGGGGGCCGGCGCAATAGGGCGCACTGTGGTGGAGGCTGGTATGATGGGGCACACTGTGGTGGAGGCTGGCGAGATGGGGCGCACTGTGGTGAAGGTCGGTGTGACGGGGCACACCATGGTAGGGGCCGGTGCAATGTGGCAGACTGTGGTGGGGGTTTGCGCGATGGGGCATACCGTCGTGGGGGCCGGTGGGAAGGAGCACACCGTGGTGGCATCTGGCAGGAAAGAGCAAACTGTGGTGGTTGCTGAAGCAGACTTTCGTCCAGGTCGAAGAAGAGGTGCCTGTCCTTCTTTATTTGGAGGAAAAACAAACTGGTGTTTGGGGCCTGATGTTGACGGTGCCTCGTCCAATTTTTCCCTCGGCAAAGGAAGCTGCGTATCTGCCACAGCAATTGGATTAAGTGGAGTCAGTCCCTGAGTGAGTACACTCATTTCCTGATCCTTTTGCCTCCGTTGAAACCTGATAATAAATGATATGTATTATTCATATATATTAATTTAGAAATATTCAGGTAATTTAAAGAAAATAATGTGCTTTGCTTACCACTGAATGAGCGTCTTCTGGTTTAGCTCAAAAAGCTGAATCACTGTTTCATCCATCAGCCTGCGACTGCCAAGCACCAGATCCCGGATGTGGTGGTAATCGGTCAGTATTTTAGACCACCTGGGGGTGCGAACACCAGCCTTCTTGGAAGTGGACTTGTGTACGGCACACAGCTTTGTACAAATGGCCTCAACCAAGCGGCTGGTGCTAGGCCACTGTGCTGGACCCCCAGGATGTCCAATCAGACAACGTTTGACGCTCTCCACACCTGGAGTGACTCCGGAGCGCTTCGGTGCCTTAAAGCGCCCATGCGTCAGCTGAGGCTGATGTCGAGGCTGGTAGTTGATGCGCTGTTTATCAACATCCAGGAGAGCTGTCCACAGCTGGATGGCCTCTGTCACCTGCAGGTCAGTGAGGTAAGGAGCCTCACGAAGACCCACCAAATAAGCAGCCAGATCCTGGACCTTGTCCCACCCAGCAATGCCATCAGGTCCAATGACTACTCCCTGGTAAATACAGAATAAATTTAGTATATGTGGAATAAAAAAAGACTAAATCAAATTAAGTTCTTAATGTATCTTACCTGAGCCTCAACAGAGAGACTGTCTCCAGAGTCGGATGGCTGTGACGGCACTGAGGGGGCTCGGCTAGGAAGCTGTCCTTCTCCACCAGCTGATGTGGACGGCTCAGCCAGTGATGCTGGGGACTGAGGCAGAGGCGAAGATGAGGGGCTGTTACTGAGATCACGGCAGGGGTCATCCTCATACAGCACTGGAACTGTGATGTCCTCCATGATCTCCTCCTCGAACCCCTCATCTTGTAGATCCTCGTCATCTACTTCCTCCACCAGCCTGTCTTCCTCCTCTGGGTTCTGGAGCACCGGAGTCAGGGTTTTGCCGGTCTGGCTGTAAAGGTACTCTATTCCCAGCAATTCACCTTAAAGAATAAAACAATAAAAAAAAACATATATTAAATAAAACTAATAATAAAGTAAATATTTAGATAAACATTTTGTGAAGTACATTAAAGCTTAATAAATCACTTATATAACAACTAGTTAATGAATTTCTTGCCTGTATATGCTCCAGGAGGGTGATAACGGTTATCCCAGGGCTTCCCCAAGACTGCTCGGCTAAGCCTGTCCACAGCCTCTCTCATGGCACTGCCATATGACCGTATGGAGGATGCTCCTTTTATGGTGCTTTCCATCCGGTCATCATTCCAGCGCATCAAGCCCTCAAGGAGATAGGCCTGAAAATGCGCATCACTGGCACTGGTCCCTGGAAATTAAAATAGTTAAAAATATGTGAAGAATTAATTAACATGTTATTAGGTTATGTACTAACATTTAAATTATTGTCATTATAAACAGAGTTACTTGTCAGGCAAGACAGCTTTGTCAATGCTGATAACATCACAAATGTTATTTAAATGTTTAATAATGTTACATTAAAGCAATGGAAGTTATCACAGTGCTTATATGTTTTACAATATAAAACGATCCAAATGTATGTAATACCTGGAATAAAACGGTTTAGGTGGAGGTGGAAGGACTCCAAAGATGTAGAGCCACGGGCACACCTGTAACAACACAGCTCCACACTGCCTTTCTTCAGTGTCCCTGTCTTCATGTACAGTGGAAAGTTCTCTGGGTCTTGAATGCACTGTATATGCTTCTGCTGTTCCTTCCATATCTGCTGGATCCGTTCGTGGTCCAGCAGAGGAACACCCAGAGTGTCCTTCCCATGCTCGCTGTCAAAATGGTCCAACAGCTTTCCAATCAGACAGGTGGTCTCCTCCACACCTCTGGTCCTCCTACGGCAGTGCAGTGCTAGCTCCCTCCGGTTTATGCGAGCACTGAGAGCCGTTTGTGAAATGTGGCCAGTCTTTTTTGCCGCCAGCTCACCTTCCTTTGCCTGGCGAAGAGCGGCCACATCTTCTGGATCCCACTGAAAGATGCACGTGGACAGACGTGCCATGAAGATGCCGTAGAGCGGATGAGCTTCTGTCGTGACACCTGCAGCAAACCGGCGCATAAAATGCCAGATGTCAAGGCGCACTTCAAGCTCATCCCACTCCCGAAACATGATCTTCACCGGAGACTGGCCGTGCTGACTGCAGCAATCTCTGTCCACGTACATTACTTTCGGGGCTGCCTCTCCTGCCTCCCGGTAACGCTTCATCAGCCCGGCCGCCATTGGGTCCAGTCCATGACCCTCGGCAGCTGACAGCACAGAGACAAGGACTTGACCGTGTTCGTTCCCCACATTAGTGCACCAGGCAGCTGTTCCCGCAGCAGCACCTGCAAGTTTCTTTGTGATCTATTAGGAAAAATAAAACTGTGTTAAATATGTACGCACACATATCCATATCTGGCAAATGTCTGGATATAAACATACCTTTTTTGTGGAGTCCATCTTTAGAACACAGCCAAAGACGGAGGTGATTTTGGCTTTGACCTCGTGCAGTCGCCCCAGAACATCCCTGGCATAGACGGCTAACAGCCACTTAGGTTTGGGTATGGCAGGTAAGAGGGGAGGCTCAGCAAACACAGGAGGTTGCACAAGGGAGGACCTTGTGAATGGTTCACAGGCAGTCAGGTACTGCAAGACTCGCTGTGTCCATGCCTCACTGTGTTGCTCCATCAGCTTTTTGAAAAGCTGAGTCACACTGTTGCCCAGTGTCCTCTCCCTCATCATCCTAACTACCCGGTTGTCACATGAGTATCTAAGGAAACAACATTATAATAAGGGAAATGCTTTGTTTGCTAAAAATTAACACAATTAAAATATTGGCATTATGAATTACCTGTATGTCAGCAAAGCTGGGAACTGACTACGGTGGCCAATATCCAGCTGTCCTAAGATGTCCTCGGACCAGGCAGGATACTTCTTTTTGCACCGCTTGCACTCCAGATACTCAGTGGCAAGGTCGTACCAGCCGTCGATGTCGAGGACCTTGCGCACCGTGCGGTAAATTCCAGCAGCTGTTAGTCTGTGCTTACCACAGCTTAGGCGAACACAGACAAGTGGAAACAACCACATCTTCAGCGGCATCCACAGAAAAAGTGGTCGGCAGAAGAAGAGGTCAGGAGAGGCAGGTGGCTGCGTGTTAATTAGAGGGGGCTGGGGAGGATACCACCAAAGCTTCAGCTGGGACACTAGCTCTGGCTTGCCGGTTTTTAAGTTTGTTTTAAATACAGTGTTCCGGATCCACTCATGCTGGAAAGGGGGAAGCTGATCTTTCCAGTGAACAGGAAGCTCAACTGGTGGCTGATGATGTTGAAGATCTGGTGTTTTTGCTGTTTCCGCTGATGGAGACGGATTGGCACAGGCCTCTGAGTGAATAGTAACAAACAATTTATGGTTAACAATATTATGATGACTGTTGCTTTTGATAGTAAGGTGCCACAAATTATGCCCATGAACAGCCAGTGAAGCAATAGTTTTGGATAAGTATTATTATTAATATGGGTATACTTAGAAATACAAGTTAAGAGAATGGTACTGTTAGGAAGCAAAGAAATTAGTGTGCACTTTATTGATGAAAGGGATATGGAATTAACACAATTCTCTGCGAATGAGAATCATATGAAATGGAGTAAGTAAAATGAGGCATGATTAGTATAAATTATTGAAGCACAAAGACATGAAGCATGCACACAGATACAGTAAGGAAAAACTGCTCAGCTGATAATGACAGCAATGAATCACCACCATCTAAGAGAGTGAGTGAGAAGAGCAAGCGACGTGGAAAAGTTATCTGATGAATGTTCAATAATGATTAGTTCGGAAACGCAAATAAATACACTGAAACCTTTGAATATCCTTAAGGTTTTGAAGAAGTGCACTCAAAGAATGCATCCCGCTTGAGGCATGATGTGACAACTCTGTACTGTAGATAAAAATTTGATTCATTATTTTTTGTAAAAAAAAATACTTAGTGTGTTTTCACAAAATATTGTTATAACATTTTCATTTGTGTCGTGTGCCACACCTGCAAAGAGCTGTGCTTCACATTGTGATGCAGCAAACACCAGTTCTTCATCATCTTCAGCAGTGGATCTGGAAGTGCCTGGAGCATAAATCTTAAAAATATTACTGTGAAAAATACACACAGCCAAATGTACAATACGATGGTGCTTACTTACCAGTAGTAAAAAGCTGCCTTTGGGCCATACGTTTGGCTGGGGGTTCTGCTGTAGGAGGAGATACAGTGGACTGCAGTTTTGGATCTGGAAACAGAAAGTTTGACATAACAATAAATAAACACATATATAACTGCTGTTGGGATAATTCTGTATCATGCTCAGTATTCACTCTCCTACTTACAGGGTTTAACAGGTGACATCAGTTTTTTTGCCAGCTGTGAAGGAGACAAGTGCTTGCCCCTTGCCAACAGCGATTTCACAGTGGCAGTCTGCTGTACACCTGTTTGGATGGCTGCAGGTGGAGGAGCAGGGACACTGGATGCTGCAGGTGGAGGTGCAGAGACACTGGATGCTGCAGGTGGAGGTGCAGAGGCAGCAGCAGAAGCCAGTCTTTTCAGGACATACGTCTTGAAAAGTGCCATGTTGGTTTTTGGCCTGGCATCTGCCTTAACCAGGTACCTGATGAGGGCTTGGGCCTCCTTGCTCTGGTCCTCAAACACATCTTTCATGGACCGGCCCTTAAAGTCACCAAACTCCACCATCAAGCACCCTGTATCTCCTTTTGCCCTGGCTTCTGCTTGCATTTCCTGTTTCCTCTGGTACTTCTCTACTTCTTCTGCAATCTCCCTGATGGAGGAAGTGTACTGAAGAAACAGGTGTTTGTTTTCTGACAAGGGTGTTGTCTGCAGCTTCTCATCAGAAATGCTAAGCACCAGGTACACCGCATACCCCAGAGCATGCTCTAGGAGCCATCTAAATCTTTGGCCCTGGTACTTGCCAAACTGAATCTTGCAGTGAGCCAGAACTAAAAACTGGTCACTGGAGTCTCCACCATTGCTGCTGACGAAAGCAGTGGCCTCTGCCAGCACCTCTTCCTTGGGTTTGGCCCTTCCAGACTCCCTGCTTACAAGGCGCTCTGCCTCTGCAGATGGCCCCAAGAGGAGTCTGCTTGATGTCGCTGATTGGCGGCGGAAAATCGGGTATGCGTACATTTTTTTCTGAAAAAAAAAACATTAGAGAGAACATTACCTAGAGCAATCAGAAAGATACATGTACATTAAGTGTGAAACAATAATTTAACAAGGTAGATAATCCATATTATTGCAGTAGTAAATATGACCATGACCATAAAATGGACTTCTGGTGAATTTTCTACACATATGCCTAATATATGCATGGTAGTACAACTTAAAATCCATATAAATAAATGAGAAACAACAGAAATTAAAACATTAAGTTATAATATACACATTAAACTCTTAAGTCTTTACATTATGACTTTTATAAATAAAATGTTTGTACTTCAGCTATTTAATATAACTATTCTGTTGTGTAATATATCTGAAAACACAAGTAATAAAATAAACAAAATACAATATATGCTTATAATATTTTTACAATAGATTTATAAAATACAATACAATCTAATTACTAAATATATATCATATATTGTCATGAACAAGTGTTAAACTCAAATGTTTTTAAAGTTTGTGCAGTTGTCTTTATAAATATTACTTTGTTTTACCTAAAATAGAATTATTTTAAAAGTATAGAATTATTTGCTAAATTAAATGTTTAAGAAAAAACTGTTTAACTCTGTATTTCATGCAATTACATTATAAGTAACTGTAACTGTACATTTAAATACAGTAACGTTAGCTTTTTAGAGTGTACACCGCGATTATAGGGCCCAATATTGCTAGGTCGAATGGGGGCATTATTATTCTAAACAAATATCAGAACATTTTGTTTAATCATTTAACCAAATGGCGATGATTCCACCTTTTCTGATCACTAGCGACATGTTGCTCTGTATTTATCATGGGAAACATTACCGTTTTACAAGTTATGAAGAAAACATCTGCCGTAACGTTAACTTTCTGTCGATTGTAACTTATCATTTAACAGAAATACACACAGTATAATAAACTAATAATAAACTAATAATAAAGTAGCGTTACATCTGGCTTACCTGATTCAAAGATGACGATTATAATAAAAGCGTCGTGTGATTGGTCAAAAGTAAGCCATCGAGGAGAAACGCGATTGGTCAAACATACGTCACAGCAAAAAGAAATGCGATTGGTCAAAAGTAAGCCACTGAAGTGAAACGCGATTGGTCGAAATGACGTCAGCGCAAAGACAAACGTGATTGGTCAAAAGTAAGCCACAGGGGTTACACTCTATTGGTCAAAAGTAAGCCACCGAGGTGAGACGTGATTGGCTCATGTGGGCTTACTTTGGGCTTACTTTGGCTCTGTAGACGGGATGCTGCAGGCGCAAGCGAGAGGTAGCGGGATCGATGCCCGCATTCTCCACTTTTGTTTTCATGCCTTTCACATTGGCTTTCATTGTAAAGCTGGTGGCACCGTGAGGATTGAAAGCGAAACTTCTTACGTCAGCTTTGCCGGTTCCTGTGTAGTACTTATCATTGCAACACCTCAGAAGCCCTATCAAGTCACAGTTTTCTTTTATTCAGTGACACGTCCGCAATGGGACATCAAAGCGCTAAATATATAGCAGAGTGCTGTCGATCAGGCCATTGGAATCATCACCAGAAGCGACGTGGCCATCTGGAAGAAAGGATAGCGTTTTGGTCAAGTGGAAGCAGGTGGACTTAAGGGTGAAGCTGCTAGGCTTTTTGGGTGAGTTTCGGTCACCTGCTCCTTGTGTCCAAAACAGAACTATAACACTGCTTTGCCGAAACCCAGGATCGAACCAGGGACCTTTAGATCTTCAGTCTAACGCTCTCCCAACTGAGCTATTTCGGCTGCCATAACACGTACTTCCTGCTGCATTGATCTCTGTGAGACCGAGCAGAGCCCCAAAATGCATCTGACTCCTAAGAGAGTGAAAGTTTGGCCAATACGGAGCTCGAACCCGCGACCTTGGCATTATTAGCACCACGCTCTAACCAGCTGAGCTAACCGGCCACTTTCTTCTCACTCTCCGAGAAAGGCCAGAGGAACTGCCATTCTCCGGCCTTTAAGCGACTAGCATGATATTCCAGCTTTTTTTGTGCAGTGCTGGCAAAAACCCAGGTCCCACCGAGATTTGAACTCGGATCGCTGGATTCAGAGTCCAGAGTGCTAACCATTACACCATGGAACCTCAGATTGCTCAACGCTGCTGCTCGGGTGGAAGAGAATGAATAAAAAAAAAAAACAGCCTTGGAGGAAAGTAGCAGAATGTCAATCCAAGGCGATACCAATTTGCATTGATTTCTGAGTAACTCGTCATTCGGCATGCAGGGCTCCTCACACGTATACTGGAGCAGGACCAGGTAGGGCCTTCAAAAGAAAAGAGCTCTATTCCAGGCTATTTGACGACTAAATGGCGGGCAGGGCAAAGAGGCCAACACAGCAGATATGATCTATTTTTTTTCTTTTTTGACCACGTCGAAAAATCGGCAAGACTGACCCCACCTAGGGGAATTAGCTCAAATGGTAGAGCGCTCGCTTAGCATGCGAGAGGTAGCGGGATCGATGCCCGCATTCTCCACTTTTGTTTTCATGCCTTTCACATTGGCTTTCATTGTAAAGCTGGTGGCACCGTGAGGATTGAAAGCGAAACTTCTTACGTCAGCTTTGCCGGTTCCTGTGTAGTACTTATCATTGCAACACCTCAGAAGCCCTATCAAGTCACAGTTTTCTTTTATTCAGTGACACGTCCGCAATGGGACATCAAAGCGCTAAATATATAGCAGAGTGCTGTCGATCGGGCCATTGGAATCATCACCAGAAGCGACGTGGCCATCTGGAAGAAAGGATAGCGTTTTGGTCAAGTGGAAGCAGGTGGACTTAAGGGTGAAGCTGCTAGGCTTTTTGGGTGAGTTTCGGTCACCTGCTCCTTGTGTCCAAAACAGAACTATAACACTGCTTTGCCGAAACCCGGGATCGAACCAGGGACCTTTAGATCTTCAGTCTAACGCTCTCCCAACTGAGCTATTTCGGCTGCCATAACACGTACTTCCTGCTGCATTGATCTCTGTGAGACCGAGCAGAGCCCCAAAAGGCATCTGACTCCTAAGAGAGTGAAAGTTTGGCCAATACGGAGCTCGAACCCGCGACCTTGGCATTATTAGCACCACGCTCTAAACAGCTGAGCTAACCGGCCACTTTCTTCTCACTCTCCGAGAAAGGCCAGAGGAACTGCCATTCTCCGGCCTTTAAGGAACTAGCATGATATTCCAGCTTTTTTTGTGAGGTGCAGGCAAAAACCCAGGTCCCACCGAGATTTGAACTCGGATCGCTGGATTCAGAGTCCAGAGTGCTAACCATTACACCATGGAACCTCAGATTGCTCAACGCTGCTGCTCGGGTGGAAGAGAATGAATAAAAAAAAAAAACAGCCTTGGAGGAAAGTAGCAGAATGTCAATCCAAGGCGATACCAATTTGCATTGATTTCTGAGTAACTCGTCATTCGGCATGCAGGGCTCCTCACACGTATACTGGAGCAGGACCAGGTAGGGCCTTCAAAAGAAAAGAGCTCTATTCCAGGCTATTTGACGACTAAATGGCGGGCAGGGCAAAGAGGCCAACACAGCAGATATGATCTATTTTTTTTCTTTTTTGACCACGTCGAAAAATCGGCAAGACTGACCCCACCTAGGGGAATTAGCTCAAATGGTAGAGCGCTCGCTTAGCATGCGAGAGGTAGCGGGATCGATGCCCGCATTCTCCACTTTTGTTTTCATGCCTTTCACATTGGCTTTCATTGTAAAGCTGGTGGCACCGTGAGGATTGAAAGCGAAACTTCTTACGTCAGCTTTGCCGGTTCCTGTGTAGTACTTATCATTGCAACACCTCAGAAGCCCTATCAAGTCACAGTTTTCTTTTATTCAGTGACACGTCCGCAATGGGACATCAAAGCGCTAAATATATAGCAGAGTGCTGTCGATCAGGCCATTGGAATCATCACCAGAAGCGACGTGGCCATCTGGAAGAAAGGATAGCGTTTTGGTCAAGTGGAAGCAGGTGGACTTAAGGGTGAAGCTGCTAGGCTTTTTGGGTGAGTTTCGGTCACCTGCTCCTTGTGTCCAAAACAGAACTATAACACTGCTTTGCCGAAACCCAGGATCGAACCAGGGACCTTTAGATCTTCAGTCTAACGCTCTCCCAACTGAGCTATTTCGGCTGCCATAACACGTACTTCCTGCTGCATTGATCTCTGTGAGACCGAGCAGAGCCCCAAAATGCATCTGACTCCTAAGAGAGTGAAAGTTTGGCCAATACGGAGCTCGAACCCGCGACCTTGGCATTATTAGCACCACGCTCTAACCAGCTGAGCTAACCGGCCACTTTCTTCTCACTCTCCGAGAAAGGCCAGAGGAACTGCCATTCTCCGGCCTTTAAGCGACTAGCATGATATTCCAGCTTTTTTTGTGCAGTGCTGGCAAAAACCCAGGTCCCACCGAGATTTGAACTCGGATCGCTGGATTCAGAGTCCAGAGTGCTAACCATTACACCATGGAACCTCAGATTGCTCAACGCTGCTGCTCGGGTGGAAGAGAATGAATAAAAAAAAAAAACAGCCTTGGAGGAAAGTAGCAGAATGTCAATCCAAGGCGATACCAATTTGCATTGATTTCTGAGTAACTCGTCATTCGGCATGCAGGGCTCCTCACACGTATACTGGAGCAGGACCAGGTAGGGCCTTCAAAAGAAAAGAGCTCTATTCCAGGCTATTTGACGACTAAATGGCGGGCAGGGCAAAGAGGCCAACACAGCAGATATGATCTATTTTTTTTCTTTTTTGACCACGTCGAAAAATCGGCAAGACTGACCCCACCTAGGGGAATTAGCTCAAATGGTAGAGCGCTCGCTTAGCATGCGAGAGGTAGCGGGATCGATGCCCGCATTCTCCACTTTTGTTTTCATGCCTTTCACATTGGCTTTCATTGTAAAGCTGGTGGCACCGTGAGGATTGAAAGCGAAACTTCTTACGTCAGCTTTGCCGGTTCCTGTGTAGTACTTATCATTGCAACACCTCAGAAGCCCTATCAAGTCACAGTTTTCTTTTATTCAGTGACACGTCCGCAATGGGACATCAAAGCGCTAAATATATAGCAGAGTGCTGTCGATCGGGCCATTGGAATCATCACCAGAAGCGACGTGGCCATCTGGAAGAAAGGATAGCGTTTTGGTCAAGTGGAAGCAGGTGGACTTAAGGGTGAAGCTGCTAGGCTTTTTGGGTGAGTTTCGGTCACCTGCTCCTTGTGTCCAAAACAGAACTATAACACTGCTTTGCCGAAACCCGGGATCGAACCAGGGACCTTTAGATCTTCAGTCTAACGCTCTCCCAACTGAGCTATTTCGGCTGCCATAACACGTACTTCCTGCTGCATTGATCTCTGTGAGACCGAGCAGAGCCCCAAAAGGCATCTGACTCCTAAGAGAGTGAAAGTTTGGCCAATACGGAGCTCGAACCCGCGACCTTGGCATTATTAGCACCACGCTCTAAACAGCTGAGCTAACCGGCCACTTTCTTCTCACTCTCCGAGAAAGGCCAGAGGAACTGCCATTCTCCGGCCTTTAAGGAACTAGCATGATATTCCAGCTTTTTTTGTGAGGTGCAGGCAAAAACCCAGGTCCCACCGAGATTTGAACTCGGATCGCTGGATTCAGAGTCCAGAGTGCTAACCATTACACCATGGAACCTCAGATTGCTCAACGCTGCTGCTCGGGTGGAAGAGAATGAATAAAAAAAAAAAACAGCCTTGGAGGAAAGTAGCAGAATGTCAATCCAAGGCGATACCAATTTGCATTGATTTCTGAGTAACTCGTCATTCGGCATGCAGGGCTCCTCACACGTATACTGGAGCAGGACCAGGTAGGGCCTTCAAAAGAAAAGAGCTCTATTCCAGGCTATTTGACGACTAAATGGCGGGCAGGGCAAAGAGGCCAACACAGCAGATATGATCTATTTTTTTTCTTTTTTGACCACGTCGAAAAATCGGCAAGACTGACCCCACCTAGGGGAATTAGCTCAAATGGTAGAGCGCTCGCTTAGCATGCGAGAGGTAGCGGGATCGATGCCCGCATTCTCCACTTTTGTTTTCATGCCTTTCACATTGGCTTTCATTGTAAAGCTGGTGGCACCGTGAGGATTGAAAGCGAAACTTCTTACGTCAGCTTTGCCGGTTCCTGTGTAGTACTTATCATTGCAACACCTCAGAAGCCCTATCAAGTCACAGTTTTCTTTTATTCAGTGACACGTCCGCAATGGGACATCAAAGCGCTAAATATATAGCAGAGTGCTGTCGATCGGGCCATTGGAATCATCACCAGAAGCGACGTGGCCATCTGGAAGAAAGGATAGCGTTTTGGTCAAGTGGAAGCAGGTGGACTTAAGGGTGAAGCTGCTAGGCTTTTTGGGTGAGTTTCGGTCACCTGCTCCTTGTGTCCAAAACAGAACTATAACACTGCTTTGCCGAAACCCGGGATCGAACCAGGGACCTTTAGATCTTCAGTCTAACGCTCTCCCAACTGAGCTATTTCGGCTGCCATAACACGTATTTCCTGCTGCATTGATCTCTGTGAGACCGAGCAGAGCCCCAAAATGCATCTGACTCCTAAGAGAGTGAAAGTTTGGCCAATACGGAGCTCGAACCCGCGACTTTGGCATTATTAGCACCACGCTCTAACCAGCTGAGCTAACCGGCCACTTTCTTCTCACTCTCCGAGAAAGGCCAGAGGAACTGCCATTCTCCGGCCTTTAAGGAACTAGCATGATATTCCAGCTTTTTTTGTGCAGTGCTGGCAAAAACCCTGGTCCCACCGAGATTTGAACTCGGATCGCTGGATTCAGAGTCCAGAGTGCTAACCATTACACCATGGAACCTCAGATTGCTCAGCGCTGCTGCTCGGGTGGAAGAGAATGAATAAAAATAAAAAAAACAGCCTTGGAGGAAAGTAGCAGAATGTCAATCCAAGGCGATACCAATTTGCATTGATTTCTGAGTAACTCGTCATTCGGCATGCAGGGCTCCTCACACTTATACTGGAGCAGGACCAGGTAGGGCCTTCAAAAGAAAAGAGCTCTATTCCAGGCTATTTGACGACTAAATGGCGGGCAGGGCAAAGAGGCCAACACAGCAGATATGATCTGTTTTTTTTTCGTTTTTGACCACGTCGAAAAATCGGCAAGACTGACCCCACCTAGGGGAATTAGCTCAAATGGTAGAGCGCTCGCTTAGCATGCGAGAGGTAGCCGGATCGATGCCCGCATTCTCCACTTTTGTTTTCATGCCTTTCACATTGGCTTTCATTGTAAAGCTGGTGGCACCGTGAGGATTGAAAGCGAAACTTCTTACGTCAGCTTTGCCGGTTCCTGTGTAGTACTTATCATTGCAACACCTCAGAAGCCCTATCAAGTCACAGTTTTCTTTTATTCAGTGACACGTCCGCAATGGGACATCAAAGCGCTAAATATATAGCAGAGTGCTGTCGATCGGGCCATTGGAATCATCACCAGAAGCGACGTGGCCATCTGGAAGAAAGGATAGCGTTTTGGTCAAGTGGAAGCAGGTGGACTTAAGGGTGAAGCTGCTAGGCTTTTTGGGTGAGTTTCGGTCACCTGCTCCTTGTGTCCAAAACAGAACTATAACACTGCTTTGCCGAAACCCGGGATCAAACCAGGGACCTTTAGATCTTCAGTCTAACGCTCTCCCAACTGAGCTATTTCGGCTGCCATAACACTTACTTCCTGCTGCATTGATCTCTGTGAGACCGAGCAGAGCCCCAAAATGCATCTGACTCCTAAGAGAGTGAAAGTTTGGCCAATACGGAGCTCGAACCCGCGACCTTGGCATTATTAGCACCACGCTCTAACCAGCTGAGCTAACCGGCCACTTTCTTCTCACTCTCCGAGAAAGGCCAGAGGAACTGCCATTCTCCGGCCTTTAAGGAACTAGCATGATATTCCAGCTTTTTTTGTGCAGTGCTGGCAAAAACCCAGGTCCCACCGGGATTTGAACTCGGATCGCTGGATTCAGAGTCCAGAGTGCTAACCATTACACCATGGAACCTCAGATTGCTCGACGCTGCTGCTCGGGTGGAAGAGAATGAATAAAAAAAAAAAAACAGCCTTGGAGGAAAGTAGCAGAATGTCAATCCAAGGCGATACCAATTTGCATTGATTTCTGAGTAACTCGTCATTCGGCATGCAGGGCTCCTCACACGTATACTGGAGCAGGACCAGGTAGGGCCTTCAAAAGAAAAGAGCTCTATTCCAGGCTATTTGACGACTAAATGGCGGGCAGGGCAAAGAGGCCAACACAGCAGATATGATCTGTTTTTTTTCGTTTTTGACCACGTCGAAAAATCGGCAAGACTGACCCCACCTAGGGGAATTAGCTCAAATGGTAGAGCGCTCGCTTAGCATGCGAGAGGTAGTGGGATCGATGCCCGCATTCTCCACTTTTGTTTTCATTCCTTTCACATTGGCTTTCATTGTAAAGCTGGTGGCACCGTGAGGATTGAAAGCGAAACTTCTTACGTCAGCTTTGCCGGTTCCTGTGTAGTACTTATCATTGCAACACCTCAGAAGCCCTATCAAGTCACAGTTTTCTTTTATTCAGTGACACGTCCGCAATGGGACATCAAAGCGCTAAATATATAGCAGCGTGCTGTCGATCGGGCCATTGGAATCATTACCAGAAGCGACGTGGCCATCTGGAAGAAAGGATAGCGTTTTGGTCAAGTGGAAGCAGGTGGACTTAAGGGTGAAGCTGCTAGGCTTTTTGGGTGAGTTTCGGTCACCTGCTCCTTGTGTCCAAAACAGAAATATAACACTGCTTTGCCGAAACCCGGGATCGAACCAGGGACCTTTAGATCTTCAGTGTAACGCTCTCCCAACTGAGCTATTTCGGCTGCCATAACATGTACTTCCTGCTGCATTGATCTCTGTGAGACCGAGCAGAGCCCCAAAATGCATCTGACTCCTAAGAGAGTGAAAGTTTGGCCAATACGGAGCTCGAACCCGCGACCTTGGCATTATTAGCACCACGCTCTAACCAGCTGAGCTAACCGGCCACTTTCTTCTCACTCTCCGAGAAAGGCCAGAGGAACTGCCATTCTCCGGCCTTTAAGGGAGTAGCATGATATTACAGCTTTTTTTGTGCAGTGCTGGCAAAAACCCAGGTCCCACCGAGATTTGAACTCGGATCGCTGGATTCAGAGTCCAGAGTGCTAACCATTACACCATGGAACCTCAGATTGATCAACGCTGCTGCTCGGGTGGAAGAGAATGAATAAAAAAAAAAAAACAGCCTTGGAGGAAAGTAGCAGAATGTCAATCCAAGGCGATACCAATTTGCATTGATTTCTGAGTAACTCGTCATTCGGCATGCAGGGCTCCTCACACGTATACTGGAGCAGGACCAGGTAGGGCCTTCAAAAGAAAAGAGCTTTATTCCAGGCTATTTGACGACTAAATGGCGGGCAGGGCAAAGAGGCCAACACAGCAGATATGATCTATTTTTTTTCTTTTTTGACCACGTCGAAAAATCGGCAAGACTGACCCTACCTAGGGGAATTAGCTCAAATGGTAGAGCGCTCGCTTAGCATGCGAGAGGTAGCGGGATCGATGCCCGCATTCTCCACTTTTGTTTTCATGCCTTTCACATTGGCTTTCATTGTAAAGCTGGTGGCACCGTGAGGATTGAAAGCGAAACTTCTTACGTCAGCTTTGCCGGTTCCTGTGTAGTACTTATCATTGCAACACCTCAGAAGCCCTATCAAGTCACAGTTTTCTTTTATTCAGTGACACGTCCGCAATGGGACATCAAAGCGCTAAATATATAGCAGAGTGCTGTCGATCGGGCCATTGGAATCATCACCAGAAGCGACGTGGCCATCTGGAAGAAAGGATAGCGTTTTGGTCAAGTGGAAGCAGGTGGACTTAAGGGTGAAGCTGCTAGGCTTTTTGGGTGAGTTTCGGTCACCTGCTCCTTGTGTCCAAAACAGAACTATAACACTGCTTTGCCGAAACCCGGGATCGAACTTGGACCTTTAGATCTTCAGTCTAACGCTCTCCCAACTGAGCTATTTCGGCTGCCATAACACGTACTTCCTGATGCATTGATCTCTGTGAGACCGAGCAGAGCCCCAAAATGCATCTGACTCCTAAGAGAGTGAAAGTTTGGCCAATACGGAGCTCGAACCCGCAACCTTGGCATTATTAGCACCACGCTCTAACCAGCTGAGCTAACCGGCCACTTTCTTCTCACTCTCCGAGAAAGGCCAGAGGAACTGCCATTCTCCGGCCTTCAAGGGACTAGCATGATATTCCAGCTTTTTTTGTGCAGTGCTGGCAAAATCCCAGGTCCCACCGAGATTTGAACTCGGATCGCTGGATTCAGAGTCCAGAGTGCTAACCATTACACCATGGAACCTCAGATTGCTCAACGCTGCTGCTCGGGTGGAAGAGAATGAATAAAAAAAAAAAAAACAGCCTTGGAGGAAAGTAGCAGAATGTCAATCCAAGGTGATACCAATTTGCATTGATTTCTGAGTAACTCGTCATTCGGCATGCAGGGCTCCTCACACGTATACTGGAGCAGGACCAGGTAGGGCCTTCAAAAGAAAAGAGCTCTATTCCAGGCTATTTGACAACTAAATGGTGGGCAGGGCAAAGAGGCCAACACAGCAGATATGATCTATTTTTTTTCTTTTTTGACCACGTCGAAAAATCGGCAAGACTGACCCCACCTAGGGGAATTAGCTCAAATGGTAGAGCGCTCGCTTAGCATGCGAGAGGTAGCGGGATCGATGCCCGCATTCTCCACTTTTGTTTTCATGCCTTTCACATTGGCTTTCATTGTAAAGCTGGTGGCACCGTGAGGATTGAAAGCGAAACTTCTTACGTCAGCTTTGCCGGTTCCTGTGTAGTACTTATCATTGCAACACCTCAGAAGCCCTATCAAGTCACAGTTTTCTTTTATTCAGTGACACGTCCGCAATGGGACATCAAAGCGCTAAATATATAGCAGAGTGCTGTCGATCGGGCCATTGGAATCATCACCAGAAGCGACGTGGCCATCTGGAAGAAAGGATAGCGTTTTGGTCAAGTGGAAGCAGGTGGACTTAAGGGTGAAGCTGCTAGGCTTTTTGGGTGAGTTTCGGTCACCTGCTCCTTGTGTCCAAAACAGAACTATAACACTGCTTTGCCGAAACCCGGGATCGAACCAGGGACCTTTAGATCTTCAGTCTAACGCTCTCCCAACTGAGCTATTTCGCCTGCCATAACACGTACTTCCTGATGCATTGATCTCTGTGAGACCGAGCAGAGCCCCAAAATGCATCTGACTCCTAAGAGAGTGAAAGTTTGGCCAATACGGAGCTCGAACCCGCGACCTTGGCATTATTAGCACCACGCTCTAACCAGCTGAGCTAACCGGCCACTTTCTTCTCACTCTCCGTGAAAGGCCAGAGGAACTGCCATTCTCCGGCCTTTAAGTGAGTAGCATGATATTCCAGCTTTTTTTGTGCAGTGCTGGCAAAAACCCAGGTCCCACCGAGATTTGAACTCGGATCGCTGGATTCAGAGTCCAGAGTGCTAACCATTACACCATGGAACCTCAGATTGCTCAACGCTGCTGCTCGGGTGGAAGAGAATGAATAAAAAAAAAAAAACAGCCTTGGAGGAAAGTAGCAGAATGTCAATCCAAGGCGATACCAATTTGCATTGATTTCTGAGTAACTCGTCATTCGGCTTGCAGGGCTCCTCACACGTATACTGGAGCAGGACCAGGTAGGGCCTTCAAAAGAAAAGAGCTCTATTCCAGGCTATTTGGCGACTAAATGGCGGGCAGGGCAAAGAGGCCAACACAGCAGATATGATCTATTTTTTTTCTTTTTTGACCACGTCGAAAAATCGGCAAGACTGACCCCACCTAGGGGAATTAGCTCAAATGGTAGAGCGCTCGCTTAGCATGCGAGAGGTAGCGGGATCGATGCCCGCATTCTCCACTTTTGTTTTCATGCCTTTCACATTGGCTTTCATTGTAAAGCTGGTGGCACCGTGAGGATTGAAAGCGAAACTTCTTACGTCAGCTTTGCCGGTTCCTGTGTAGTACTTATCATTGCAACACCTCAGAAGCCCTATCAAGTCACAGTTTTCTTTTATTCAGTGACACGTCCGCAATGGGACATCAAAGCGCTAAATATATAGCAGAGTGCTGTCGATCGGGCCATTGGAATCATCACCAGAAGCGACGTGGCCATCTGGAAGAAAGGATAGCGTTTTGGTCAAGTGGAAGCAGGTGGACTTAAGGGTGAAGCTGCTAGGCTTTTTGGGTGAGTTTCGGTCACCTGCTCCTTGTGTCCAAAACAGAACTATAACACTGCTTTGCCGAAACCCGGGATCGAACCAGGGACCTTTAGATCTTCAGTCTAACGCTCTCCCAACTGAGCTATTTCGGCTGCCATAACACGTACTTCCTGATGCATTGATCTCTGTGAGACCGAGCAGAGCCCCAAAATGCATCTGACTCCTAAGAGAGTGAAAGTTTGGCCAATACGGAGCTCGAACCCGCGACCTTGGCATTATTAGCACCACGCTCTAACCAGCTGAGCTAACCGGCCACTTTCTTCTCACTCTCCGTGAAAGGCCAGAGGAACTGCCATTCTCCGGCCTTTAAGTGAGTAGCATGATATTCCAGCTTTTTTTGTGCAGTGCTGGCAAAAACTCAGGTCCCACCGAGATTTGAACTCGGATCGCTGGATTCAGAGTCCAGAGTGCTAACCATTACACCATGGAACCTCAGATTGCTCAACGCTGCTGCTCGGGTGGAAGAGAATGAATAAAAAAAAAAAAACAGCCTTGGAGGAAAGTAGCAGAATGTCAATCCAAGGCGATACCAATTTGCATTGATTTCTGAGTAACTCGTCATTCGGCTTGCAGGGCTCCTCACACGTATACTGGAGCAGGACCAGGTAGGGCCTTCAAAAGAAAAGAGCTCTATTCCAGGCTATTTGGCGACTAAATGGCGGGCAGGGCAAAGAGGCCAACACAGCAGATATGATCTATTTTTTTTCTTTTTTGACCACGTCGAAAAATCGGCAAGACTGACCCCACCTAGGGGAATTAGCTCAAATGGTAGAGCGCTCGCTTAGCATGCGAGAGGTAGCGGGATCGATGCCCGCATTCTCCACTTTTGTTTTCATGCCTTTCACATTGGCTTTCATTGTAAAGCTGGTGGCACCGTGAGGATTGAAAGCGAAACTTCTTACGTCAGCTTTGCCGGTTCCTGTGTAGTACTTATCATTGCAACACCTCAGAAGCCCTATCAAGTCACAGTTTTCTTTTATTCAGTGACACGTCCGCAATGGGACATCAAAGCGCTAAATATATAGCAGAGTGCTGTCGATCGGGCCATTGGAATCATCACCAGAAGCGACGTGGCCATCTGGAAGAAAGGATAGCGTTTTGGTCAAGTGGGAGCAGGTGGACTTAAGGGTGAAGCTGCTAGGCTTTTTGGGTGAGTTTCGGTCACCTGCTCCTTGTGTCCAAAACAGAACTATAACACTGCTTTGCCGAAACCCGGGATCGAACCAGGGACCTTTAGATCTTCAGTGTAACGCTCTCCCAACTGAGCTATTTCGGCTGCCATAACATGTACTTCCTGCTGCATTGATCTCTGTGAGACCGAGCAGAGCCCCAAAATGCATCTGACTCCTAAGAGAGTGAAAGTTTGGCCAATACGGAGCTCGAACCCGCGACCTTGGCATTATTAGCACCACGCTCTAACCAGCTGAGCTAACCGGCCACTTTCTTCTCACTCTCCGAGAAAGGCCAGAGGAACTGCCATTCTCCAGCCTTTAAGGGAGTAGCATGATATTCCAGCTTTTTTTGTGCAGTGCTGGCAAAAACCCAGGTCCCACCGAGATTTGAACTCGGATCGCTGGATTCAGAGTCCAGAGTGCTAACCATTACACCATGGAACCTCAGATTGCTCAACGCTGCTGCTCGGGTGGAAGAGAATGAATAAAAAAAAAAAAAACAGCCTTGGAGGAAAGTAGCAGAATGTCAATCCAAGGCGATACCAATTTGCATTGATTTCTGAGTAACTCGTCATTCGGCATGCAGGGCTCCTCACACGTATACTGGAGCAGGACCAGGTAGGGCCTTCAAAAGAAAAGAGCTCTATTCCAGGCTATTTGACGACTAAATGGCGGGCAGGGCAAAGAGGCCAACACAGCAGATATGATCTATTTTTTTTTCTTTTTTGACCACGTCGAAAAATCGGCAAGACTGACCCCACCTAGGGGAATTAGCTCAAATGGTAGAGCGCTCGCTTAGCATGCGAGAGGTAGCGGGATCGATGCCCGCATTCTCCACTTTTGTTTTCATGCCTTTCACATTGGCTTTCATTGTAAAGCTGGTGGCACCGTGAGGATTGAAAGCGAAACTTCTTACGTCAGCTTTGCCGGTTCCTGTGTAGTACTTATCATTGCAACACCTCAGAAGCCCTATCAAGTCACAGTTTTCTTTTATTCAGTGGCGCATCCGCAATGGGACACCAAAGCGTTTTTTGGATGAGTTTCAGTCACCTGACCCTCATGCCCAAAACAGAACTATCACATTGCTTTGCCGAAAACCGGGATCGAACCAGGGATCTTCAGTCTAACGCTCTCCCAACTGAGCTATTTCGGCTGCGTTGACTCAGCATTCCTGCATTATCCATGTCGATCGATGCCCGCATTCTCCACTTCTGTTTCCTTGCCTTTCACATTTCCTTCATTGCAAAGCTGGCGGCACCTTGAGGGTTGAAAGCGAAACTTCTTAGTTCATCTTTGCCGGTTCCTGTGTAGTACTTAGCATTGCAACACCTCAGAAGCCCTATCAAGTCACAGTTTTCTTTTATTCAGTGGCGTATCCGCAGTGGGACATCAAAGCCTAAAAATGCCTCTGAGTCCTAAGACAGTAAAAGTTTGGCCAATACGGGGCTCGAACACGCGACCTTGGCGTTATTAGCACCACGCTCTAACCAGCTGAGCTAACTGGCCACTTTCAGCTCACATTCCTACAAAGTCCAGACTAACTGTCATTCTCCAGCCTCCAAGGGATTAGCATAATATTAAAGCTTTTTTGAGCAGTGCTGGCAAAAAGCCAGGTCCCACTGAGATTTGAACTCGGATTGCTGGATTCAGAGTCCAGAGTGCTAACCATTACACCTTGGAACCTTTATGTTACTGAATGCTGCTGCCCGGGTGGAAGAGAATGAATAAAAAAAAAAACAGCCTTGGAGGAAAGTAGCAGAATGTCAATCCAAGGCAGTGCCAATTTGCATTGTTTCTGAGTAACTCGTGATTCGGCATGCAGGGCTCCTCACACGTTTACTGGAGCAGGACCAGGTAGGGCCTTCAAAAGAAAAGCGCGATATTCCAGGTAATTTGACGACTAAATGGCGGGCAGGGCAAAGAGGCCACCACAGAGCAGATGTGATCTTTTATTTTATTTTTTGACCACCTCGAAAAATCTGCTAATTTATGGCACCGAGGGGAATTAGCTCAGGTGGTAGAGCGCTCACTGCGCAAAGGAAGGGGCCCAATCTTCTCGCTCACTCGCAATCGAACAAGTCGCAAAAAACGGAAAAATGCGACAAATTTCGCTTGCAGTAGTGTTCGCGGCTTTGTGACTGTGCATAATGTGGTGTTTTGGTTGCATATTGCATGTCATTCTAAATGTCATTTTTTGCGTGCTGGATTCGAACACACGATCTGTGTAACACAATATCCAATCAGTGTCGGTTTCAGTGGAGCCAATCAGCTGCGCTCTTGTTGAAATTTTACTGACGTAACACAGGCAATTATATTGATATTACTTATATTATGTGGATATTGTTCTTAAAAAGCTTATTACGTTAATTAAAAATGAATGAAAATGTTTCAATTAAACATATGTATGCATGCTTAAGTATATATAAGTATATTATATATATATATATATATATATATATATATATATATATATATATATATTGATGTATTTATAAATATATATATATATATATATATATATATATATATATATATATATATATATATATATATATATATATATTAATATATTTTATATTTCTTTATGTAATAATAACTTTAAATGAATGCACACAAAAACAAGTAATATGCAAAATGGTTTATTAAAATGAATACAAATATATAAATTGTAAAACAATGTAAAAAAACATATCTTAATATATAAACTATATAATATACAATAAATAAAAACCAATACAATATATATTTATTTATTATACACATTATATAAAAACAATACTCTATATATATATATTTATTTTATACACACAATATATTAAACAATAATATGAATAAATAATAAAATACAAGAGTGGGGGCACGTAATATATAAAATATAGTTTTTAAGCAATGTATAAAATGTTTTTTTTTAAGAAATATAAATATATTTTTACATAAAATGCACACAAATATTAAATAAGTACACACAAGACAAAATAAGAGTGGGCCTATGTAATATAAAAGTCTATAAAGTCTATAAAGTGCTACTTTAAAAGGCTACATATTAACACACAAAAATTAAATAAAATGAGGGAAAGAGAGAGTACCCATGTAACATTTACAAAAATATATACTAATAATTTGTACTTTATTCTGGAGCTGGAGTTTGTCCTTTATTTTGCTGGCGCTGTTCTGCCAACCAGTCCTCTAAGGATTTGCCAAGTTTGCAGACAAAATGTGGCATTACCAAATCGGCTATGGCCAAACTCCTTAGTCTTGGGTTGCCCACATTTGCTGCAAACATTAAAAGTAACCGCACGTACATACTTCCTTTTGTGGACTCCACTTTCCTTCTCCTGTTCCCGTCTGCGCCTGTTCCTCTGGGTGTAACGGGACACAGGAACAGCAGGCGCAGGTAGAGCAGGTGCAGGTGGAGGAACAGGAGGTGCAGGTGGAGGAACAGCAGGTGCAGGTGGAGCAGGTGCAGGTGGAAAGGAGCACACCGTGGTGGGGGCAGACACAATGGGGCGCACTGTGGTGAAGGTCGGTGTGACGGGGCACACCATGGTAGGGGCCGGTGCAATGTGGCAGATTGTGGTGGGGGTTGGCGCGATGGGGCATACCGTCGTGGGGGCCGGTGGGAAGGAGCACACCGTGGTGGCATCTGGCAGGAAAGAGCAAACTGTGGTGGTTGCAGAAGCAGACTTTCGTCCAGGCCGAAGAAGAGGTGCCTGTCCTTCTTTATTTGGAGGAAAAACAAACTGGTGTTTGGGGCCTGATGTTGACGGTGCCTCGTCCAATTTTTCCCTCGGCAAAGGAAGCTGCGTATCTGCCACAGCAATTGGATTAAGTGGAGTCAGTCCCTGAGTGAGTACTTGGACTTGTGCGGCTGGTGCTAGGCCACTGTGCCGGACCCCCAGGATGTCCAATCAGACATCGCTTGACGCTCTCCACACCTGGAGTGACTCCGGAGCGCTTCGGTGCCTTAAAGCGCCCATGCGTCAGCTGAGGCTGATGTCGAGGCTGGTAGTTGATGCGCTGTTTATCAACATCCAGGAGAGCTGTCCACAGCTGGATGGCCTCTGTCACCTGCAGGTCAGTGAGGTAAGGAGCCTCACGAAGACCCACCAAATAAGCAGCCAGATCCTGGACCTTGTCCCACCCAGCAATGCCATCAGGTCCAATGACTACTCCCTGGTAAATACAGAATAAATTTAGTATATGTGGAATAAAAAAAAGACTAAATCAAATTAAGTTCTTAATGTATCTTACCTGAGCCTCAACAGAGAGACTGTCTCCAGAGTCGGATGGCTGTGACGGCACTGAGGGGGCTCGGCTAGGAAGCTGTCCTTCTCCACCAGCTGATGTGGACGGCTCAGCCAGTGATGCTGGGGACTGAGGCAGAGGCGAAGATGAGGGGCTGTTTCTGAGATCACGGCAGGGGTCATCCTCATACAGCACTGGAACTGTGATGTCCTCCATGATCTCCTCCTCAAACCCCTCATCTTGTAGATCCTCGTCATCTACTTCCTCCACCAGCCTGTCTTCCTCCTCTGGGTTCTGGAGCCCCGGAGTCAGGGTTTTGTCGGTCTGGCTGTAAAGGTGTAAAGGTGAAGCAATTCACCTTAAAGAATAAAACAATAAAAAAAAACATATATTAAATAAAACTAATAATAAAGTAAATATTTAGATAAACATTTTGTGAAGTACATTAAAGCTTAATAAATCACTTATATAACAACTAGTTAATGAATTTCTTGCCTGTATATGCTCCAGGAGGGTGATAACGGTTATCCCAGGGCTTCCCCAAGACTGCTCGGCTAAGCCTGTCCACAGCCTCTCTCATGGCACTGCCATATGACCGTATGGAGGATGCTCCTTTTATGGTGCTTTCCATCCGGTCATCATTCCAGCGCATCAAGCCCTCAAGGAGATAGGCCTGAAAATGCGCATCACTGGCACTGGTCCCTGGAAATTAAAATAGTTAAAAATATGTGAAGAATTAATTAACATGTTATTAGGTTATGTACTAACATTTAAATTATTGTCATTATAAACAGAGTTACTTGTCAGGCAAGACAGCTTTGTCAATGCTGATAACATCACAAATGTTATTTAAATGTTTAATAATGTTACATTAAAGCAATGGAAGTTATCACAGTGCTTATATGTTTTACAAAATAAAACGATCCAAATGTATGTAATACCTGGAATAAAACGGTTTAGGTGGAGGTGGAAGGACTCCAAAGATGTAGAGCCACGGGCACACCTGTAACAACACAGCTCCACACTGCCTTTCTTCAGTGTCCCTGTCTTCATGTACAGTGGAAAGTTCTCTGGGTCTTGAATGCACTGTATATGCTTCTGCTGTTCCTTCCATATCTGCTGGATCCGTTCGTGGTCCAGCAGAGGAACACCCAGAGTGTCCTTCCCATGCTCGCTGTCAAAATGGTCCAACAGCTTTCCAATCAGACAGGTGGTCTCCTCCACACCTCTGGTCCTCCTACGGCAGTGCAGTGCTAGCTCCCTCCGGTTTATGCGAGCACTGAGAGCCGTTTGTGAAATGTGGCCAGTCTTTTTTGCCGCCAGCTCACCTTCCTTTGCCTGGCGAAGAGCGGCCACATCTTCTGGATCCCACTGAAAGATGCACGTGGACAGACGTGCCATGAAGATGCCGTAGAGCGGATGAGCTTCTGTCGTGACACCTGCAGCAAACCGGCGCATAAAATGCCAGATGTCAAGGCGCACTTCAAGCTCATCCCACTCCCGAAACATGATCTTCACCGGAGACTGGCCGTGCTGACTGCAGCAATCTCTGTCCACGTACATTACTTTCGGGGCTGCCTCTCCTGCCTCCCGGTAACGCTTCATCAGCCCGGCCGCCATTGGGTCCAGTCCATGACCCTCGGCAGCTGACAGCACAGAGACAAGGACTTGACCGTGTTCGTTCCCCACATTAGTGCACCAGGCAGCTGTTCCCGCAGCAGCACCTGCAAGTTTCTTTGTGATCTATTAGGAAAAATAAAACTGTGTTAAATATGTACGCACACATATCCATATCTGGCAAATGTCTGGATATAAACATACCTTTTTTGTGGAGTCCATCTTTAGAACACAGCCAAAGACGGAGGTGATTTTGGCTTTGACCTCGTGCAGTCGCCCCAGAACATCCCTGGCATAGACGGCTAACAGCCACTTAGGTTTGGGTATGGCAGGTAAGAGGGGAGGCTCAGCAAACACAGGAGGTTGCACAAGGGAGGACCTTGTGAATGGTTCACAGGCAGTCAGGTACTGCAAGACTCGCTGTGTCCATGCCTCACTGTGTTGCTCCATCAGCTTTTTGAAAAGCTGAGTCACACTGTTGCCCAGTGTCCTCTCCCTCATCATCCTAACTACCCGGTTGTCACATGAGTATCTAAGGAAACAACATTATAATAAGGGAAATGCTTTGTTTGCTAAAAATTAACACAATTAAAATATTGGCATTATGAATTACCTGTATGTCAGCAAAGCTGGGAACTGACTACGGTGGCCAATATCCAGCTGTCCTAAGATGTCCTCGGACCAGGCAGGATACTTCTTTTTGCACCGCTTGCACTCCAGATACTCAGTGGCAAGGTCGTACCAGCCGTCGATGTCGAGGACCTTGCGCACCGTGCGGTAAATTCCAGCAGCTGTTAGTCTGTGCTTACCACAGCTTAGGCGAACACAGACAAGTGGAAACAACCACATCTTCAGCGGCATCCACAGAAAAAGTGGTCGGCAGAAGAAGAGGTCAGGAGAGGCAGGTGGCTGCGTGTTAATTAGAGGGGGCTGGGGAGGATACCACCAAAGCTTCAGCTGGGACACTAGCTCTGGCTTGCCGGTTTTTAAGTTTGTTTTAAATACAGTGTTCCGGATCCACTCATGCTGGAAAGGGGGAAGCTGATCTTTCCAGTGAACAGGAAGCTCAACTGGTGGCTGATGATGTTTAAGATCTGGTGTTTTTGCTGTTTCCGCTGATGGAGACGGATTGGCACAGGCCTCTGAGTGAATAGTAACAAACAATTTATGGTTAACAATATTATGATGACTGTTGCTTTTGATAGTAAGGTGCCACAAATTATGCCCATGAACAGCCAGTGAAGCAATAGTTTTGGATAAGTATTATTATTAATATGGGTATACTTAGAAATACAAGTTAAGAGAATGGTACTGTTAGGAAGCAAAGAAATTAGTGTGCACTTTATTGATGAAAGGGATATGGAATTAACACAATTCTCTGCGAATGAGAATCATATGAAATGGAGTAAGTAAAATGAGGCATGATTAGTATAAATTATTGAAGCACAAAGACATGAAGCATGCACACAGATACAGTAAGGAAAAACTGCTCAGCTGATAATGACAGCAATGAATCACCACCATCTAAGAGAGTGAGTAATGAAGAGCAAGCGACGTGGAAAAGTTATCTGATGAATGTTCAATAATGATTAGTTCGGAAACGCAAATAAATACACTGAAACCTTTGAACATCCTTAAGGTTTTGAAGAAGTGCACTCAAAGAATGCATCCCGCTTGAGGCATGATGTGACAACTCTGTACTGTAGATAAAAATTTGATTCATTATTTTTTGTAAAAAAAAATACTTAGTGTGTTTTCACAAAATATTCTTATAACATTTTCATTTGTGTCGTGTGCCACACCTGCAAAGAGCTGTGCTTCACATTGTGATGCAGCAAACACCAGTTCTTCATCATCTTCAGCTGTGGATCTGGAAGTGCCTGGAGCATAAATCTTAAAAATATTACTGTGAAAAATACACACAGCCAAATGTACAATACGATGGTGCTTACTTACCAGTAGTAAAAAGCTGCCTTTGGGCCATACGTTTGGCTGGGGGTTCTGCTGTAGGAGGAGATACAGTGGACTGCAGTTTTGGATCTGGAAACAGAAAGTTTGACATAACAATAAATAAACACATATATAACTGCTGTTGGGATAATTCTGTATCATGCTCAGTATTCACTCTCCTACTTACAGGGTTTAACAGGTGACATCAGTTTTTTTGCCAGCTGTGAAGGAGACAAGTGCTTGCCCCTTGCCAACAGCGATTTCACAGTGGCAGTCTGCTGTACACCTGTTTGGATGGCTGCAGGTGGAGGAGCAGGGACACTGGATGCTGCAGGTGGAGGTGCAGAGACACTGGATGCTGCAGGTGGAGGTGCAGAGGCAGCAGCAGAAGCCAGTCTTTTCAGGACATACGTCTTGAAAAGTGCCATGTTGGTTTTTGGCCTGGCATCTGCCTTAACCAGGTACCTGATGAGGGCTTGGGCCTCCTTGCTCTGGTCCTCAAACACATCTTTCATGGACCGGCCCTTAAAGTCACCAAACTCCACCATCAAGCACCCTGTATCTCCTTTTGCCCTGGCTTCTGCTTGCATTTCCTGTTTCCTCTGGTACTTCTCTACTTCTTCTGCAATCTCCCTGATGGAGGAAGTGTACTGAAGAAACAGGTGTTTGTTTTCTGACAAGGGTGTTGTCTGCAGCTTCTCATCAGAAATGCTAAGCACCAGGTACACCGCATACCCCAGAGCATGCTCTAGGAGCCATCTAAATCTTTGGCCCTGGTACTTGCCAAACTGAATCTTGCAGTGAGCCAGAACTAAAAACTGGTCACTGGAGTCTCCACCATTGCTGCTGACGAAAGCAGTGGCCTCTGCCAGCACCTCTTCCTTGGGTTTGGCCCTTCCAGACTCCCTGCTTACAAGGCGCTCTGCCTCTGCAGATGGCCCCAAGAGGAGTCTGCTTGATGTCGCTGATTGGCGGCGGAAAATCGGGTATGCGTACATTTTTTTCTGAAAAAAAAAAACATTAGAGAGAACATTACCTAGAGCAATCAGAAAGATACATGTACATTAAGTGTGAAACAATAATTTAACAAGGTAGATAATCCATATTATTGCAGTAGTAAATATGACCATGACCATAAAATGGACTTCTGGTGAATTTTCTACACATATGCCTAATATATGCATGGTAGTACAACTTAAAATCCATATAAATAAATGAGAAACAACAGAAATTAAAACATTAAGTTATAATATACACATTAAACTCTTAAGTCTTTACATTATGACTTTTATAAATAAAATGTTTGTACTTCAGCTATTTAATATAACTATTCTGTTGTGTAATATATCTGAAAACACAAGTAATAAAATAAACAAAATACAATATATGCTTATAATATTTTTACAATAGATTTATAAAATACAATACAATCTAATTACTAAATATATATCATATATTGTCATGAACAAGTGTTAAACTCAAATGTTTTTAAAGTTTGTGCAGTTGTCTTTATAAATATTACTTTGTTTTACCTAAAATAGAATTATTTTAAAAGTATAGAATTATTTGCTAAATTAAATGTTTAAGAAAAAACTGTTTAACTCTGTATTTCATGCAATTACATTATAAGTAACTGTAACTGTACATTTAAATACAGTAACGTTAGCTTTTTAGAGTGTACACCGCGATTATAGGGCCCAATATTGCTAGGTCGAATGGGGGCATTATTATTCTAAACAAATATCAGAACATTTTGTTTAATCATTTAACCAAATGGCGATGATTCCACCTTTTCTGATCACTAGCGACATGTTGCTCTGTATTTATCATGGGAAACATTACCGTTTTACAAGTTATGAAGAAAACATCTGCCGTAACGTTAACTTTCTGTCGATTGTAACTTATCATTTAACAGAAATACACACAGTATAATAAACTAATAATAAACTAATAATAAAGTAGCGTTACATCTGGCTTACCTGATTCAAAGATGACGATTATAATAAAAGCGTCGTGTGATTGGTCAAAAGTAAGCCATCGAGGAGAAACGCGATTGGTCAAACATACGTCACAGCAAAAAGAAATGCGATTGGTCAAAAGTAAGCCACTGAAGTGAAACGCGATTGGTCGAAATGACGTCAGCGCAAAGACAAACGTGATTGGTCAAAAGTAAGCCACAGGGGTTACACTCTATTGGTCAAAAGTAAGCCACCGAGGTGAGACGTGATTGGCTCATGTGGGCTTACTTTGGGCTTACTTTGGCTCTGTAGACGGGATGCTGCAGGCGCAAGCGAGAGGTAGCGGGATCGATGCCCGCATTCTCCACTTTTGTTTTCATGCCTTTCACATTGGCTTTCATTGTAAAGCTGGTGGCACCGTGAGGATTGAAAGCGAAACTTCTTACGTCAGCTTTGCCGGTTCCTGTGTAGTACTTATCATTGCAACACCTCAGAAGCCCTATCAAGTCACAGTTTTCTTTTATTCAGTGACACGTCCGCAATGGGACATCAAAGCGCTAAATATATAGCAGAGTGCTGTCGATCGGGCCATTGGAATCATCACCAGAAGCGACGTGGCCATCTGGAAGAAAGGATAGCGTTTTGGTCAAGTGGAAGCAGGTGGACTTAAGGGTGAAGCTGCTAGGCTTTTTGGGTGAGTTTCGGTCACCTGCTCCTTGTGTCCAAAACAGAACTATAACACTGCTTTGCCGAAACCCGGGATCGAACCAGGGACCTTTAGATCTTCAGTCTAACGCTCTCCCAACTGAGCTATTTCGGCTGCCATAACACGTATTTCCTGCTGCATTGATCTCTGTGAGACCGAGCAGAGCCCCAAAATGCATCTGACTCCTAAGAGAGTGAAAGTTTGGCCAATACGGAGCTCGAACCCGCGACTTTGGCATTATTAGCACCACGCTCTAACCAGCTGAGCTAACCGGCCACTTTCTTCTCACTCTCCGAGAAAGGCCAGAGGAACTGCCATTCTCCGGCCTTTAAGGAACTAGCATGATATTCCAGCTTTTTTTGTGCAGAGCTGGCAAAAACCCAGGTCCCACCGAGATTTGAACTCGGATCGCTGGATTCAGAGTCCAGAGTGCTAACCATTACACCATGGAACCTCAGATTGCTCAATGCTGCTGCTCGGCTGGAAGAGAATGAATAAAAAAAAAAAACAGCCTTGGAGGAAAGTAGCAGAATGTCAATCCAAGGCGATACCAATTTGCATTGATTTCTGAGTAACTCGTCATTCGGCATGCAGGGCTCCTCACACGTATACTGGAGCAGGACCAGGTAGGGCCTTCAAAAGAAAAGAGCTCTATTCCAGGCTATTTGACGACTAAATGGCGGGCAGGGCAAAGAGGCCAACACAGCAGATATGATCTATTTTTTTTCTTTTTTGACCACGTCGAAAAATCGGCAAGACTGACCCCACCTAGGGGAATTAGCTCAAATGGTAGAGCGCTCGCTTAGCATAGGAAGGGGCCCAATCTTCTCGCTCACTCGCAAGCGAACAAGTCGCAAAAAACGGAAAAATGCGACAAATTTCGCTTGCAGTAGTGTTCGCGGCTTTGTGACTGTGCATAATGTGGTATTTTGGTTGCATATTGCATGTCATTCTAAATGTCATTTTTTGCGTGCTGGATTCGAACACATCGGATCTGTGTAACACAATATCCAATCAGTGTCGGTTTCAGCGGAGCCAATCAGCTGCGCTCTTGTTGAAATTTTACTGACGTAACACAGGCAATTATATTGATATTACTATTATTATGTGGATATTGTTCTTAAAAAGCTTATTACGTTAGTTAAAAATGAATAAAAATGTTTCAATTAAACATATGTATGCATGCTTATGTATATATATTATATATATATATATATATATACTATATATATATATTTATGTATTTATAAATATATACTATATATATATATACATACATATATATATATATATATATATATATATATATATATATATATATATATATATATATATATTATATTTCTTTATGTAATAATAACTTTAAATGAATGCACACAAAAACAAGTAATATGCAAAATGGTTTATTAAAATGAATACAAATATATAAATTGTAAAACAATGTAAAAAAACTAAATAAAAACATGTCTTAATATATAAACTTTATAATATACAATAAATAAAAACAATACAATATATATTTATTTATTATGCACATATAATATATTAAAACAATACTATATATAAATATATTTATTTATTATACTCATTATATAAAAACAATACTCTATATATATATATATATTTATTTTTATACACACAATATATTAAACAATAATATGAATAAATAATAAAATGCAAGAGTGGGGGCACGTAATAGATAAAATATAGCTTTTAAGCAATGTATAAAATGTTATTTTTTTAAGAAATATAAATATATTTTTACATAAAATGCAAATAAGTACACACAATTAAATAAGTAAACACAAGACAAAATAAGAGTGGGCCTATGTAATATAAAAGTCTATAAAGTCTATAAAGTGCTACTTTAAAAGGCTACATATTAACACACAAAAATTAAATAAAATGAGGGAAAGAGAGAGTACCCATGTAACATTTACAAAAATATATACAGCAATTTGTACTTTATTCTGGAGCTGGAGTTTGTCCTTTATTTTGCTGGCGCTGTTCTGCCAACCAGTCCTCTAAGGATTTGCCATTTGAAGTTTGCAGACAAAATGTGGCATTACCAAATCGGCTATGGCCAAACTCCTTAGTCTTGGGTTTCCCACATTTGCTGCAAACATTAAAAGTAACCGCACGCACATACTTCCTTTTGTGGACTCCACTTTCCTTCTCCTGTTCCCGTCTGCGCCTGTTCCTCTGGGTGTAACGGGACACAGGAACAGCAGGCGCAGGTGGAGCAGGTGCAGGTGGAGGAACAGCAGGTGCAGGTGGAGCAGGTGCAGGTGGAGGAACAGCAGGTGCAGGTGAAGCTGGGACTGTACTGGATGTTGGTGCAGCAAATGATGGAATCACCATTGACACACTCATGTCTGGGTTAAAAACAAGTGTGCCAAACAATGATCCAGGTCCTGAAATGGGCTTCACAACACCTGGTGCTGTGGGGGGTGGTGCAATGGGGCACACCGTGCTGGGGGCCGGTGGAAAGGAGCACACCGTGGTGGGGGCAGACACAATGGGGCGCACTGTGGTGGGGGCCGGCGCAATAGGGCGCACTGTGGTGGAGGCTGGTATGATGGGGCACACTGTGGTGGAGGCTGGCGAGATGGGACGCACTGTGGTGAAGGTCGGTCTGACGGGGCACACCATGGTAGGGGCCGGTGCAATGGGGCATACCGTCGTGGGGGCCGGTGGGAAGGAGCACACCGTGGTGGCATCTGGCAGGAAAGAGCAAACTGTGGTGGTTGCTGAAGCAGACTTTCGTCCAGGTCGAAGAAGAGGTGCCTGTCCTTCTTTATTTGGAGGAAAAACAAACTGGTGTTTGGGGCCTGATGTTGACGGTGCCTCGTCCAATTTTTCCCTCGGCAAAGGAAGCTGCGTATCTGCCACAGCAATTGGATTAAGTGGAGTCAGTCCCTGAGTGAGTACACTCATTTCCTGATCCTTTTGCCTCCGTTGAAACCTGATAATAAATGATATGTATTATTCATATATATTAATTTAGAAATATTCAGGTAATTTAAAGAAAATAATGTGCTTTGCTTACCACTGAATGAGCGTCTTCTGGTTTAGCTCAAAAAGCTGGATCACTGTTTCATCCATCAGCCTGCGACTGCCAAGCACCAGATCCCGGATGTGGTGGTAATCGGTCAGTATTTTAGACCACCTGGGGGTGCGAACACCAGCCTTCTTGGAAGTGGACTTGTGTACGGCACACAGCTTTGTACAAATGGCCTCAACCAAGCGGCTGGTGCTAGGCCACTGTGCTGGACCCCCAGGATGTCCAATCAGACAACGTTTGACGCTCTCCACACCTGGAGTGACTCCGGAGCGCTTCGGTGCCTTAAAGCGCCCATGCGTCAGCTGAGGCTGATGTCGAGGCTGGTAGTTGATGCGCTGTTTATCAACATCCAGGAGAGCTGTCCACAGCTGGATGGCCTCTGTCACCTGCAGGTCAGTGAGGTAAGGAGCCTCACGAAGACCCACCAAATAAGCAGCCAGATCCTGGACCTTGTCCCACCCAGCAATGCCATCAGGTCCAATGACTACTCCCTGGTAAATACAGAATAAATTTAGTATATGTGGAATAAAAAAAGACTAAATCAAATTAAGTTCTTAATGTATCTTACCTGAGCCTCAACAGAGAGACTGTCTCCAGAGTCGGATGGCTGTGACGGCACTGAGGGGGCTCGGCTAGGAAGCTGTCCTTCTCCACCAGCTGATGTGGACGGCTCAGCCAGTGATGCTGGGGACTGAGGCAGAGGCGAAGATGAGGGGCTTTTACTGAGATCACGGCAGGGGTCATCCTCATACAGCACTGGAACTGTGATGTCCTCCATGATCTCCTCCTCGAACCCCTCATCTTGTAGATCCTCGTCATCTACTTCCTCCACCAGCCTGTCTTCCTCCTCTGGGTTCTGGAGCACCGGAGTCAGGGTTTTGCCGGTCTGGCTGTAAAGGTACTCTATTCCCAGCAATTCACCTTAAAGAATAAAACAATAAAAAAAACATATATTAAATAAAACTAATAATAAAGTAAATATTTAGATAAACATTTTGTGAAGTACATTAAAGCTTAATAAATCACTTATATAACAACTAGTTAATGAATTTCTTGCCTGTATATGCTCCAGGAGGGTGATAACGGTTATCCCAGGGCTTCCCCAAGACTGCTCGGCTAAGCCTGTCCACAGCCTCTCTCATGGCACTGCCATATGACCGTATGGAGGATGCTCCTTTTATGGTGCTTTCCATCCGGTCATCATTCCAGCGCATCAAGCCCTCAAGGAGATAGGCCTGAAAATGCGCATCACTGGCACTGGTCCCTGGAAATTAAAATAGTTAAAAATATGTGAAGAATTAATTAACATGTTATTAGGTTATGTACTAACATTTAAATTATTGTCATTATAAACAGAGTTACTTGTCAGGCAAGACAGCTTTGTCAATGCTGATAACATCACAAATGTTATTTAAATGTTTAATAATGTTACATTAAAGCAATGGAAGTTATCACAGTGCTTATATGTTTTACAAAATAAAACGATCCAAATGTATGTAATACCTGGAATAAAACGGTTTAGGTGGAGGTGGAAGGACTCCAAAGATGTAGAGCCACGGGCACACCTGTAACAACACAGCTCCACATTGCCTTTCTTCAGTGTCCCTGTCTTCATGTACAGTGGAAAGTTCTCTGGGTCTTGAATGCACTGTATATGCTTCTGCTGTTCCTTCCATATCTGCTGGATCCGTTCGTGGTCCAGCAGAGGAACACCCAGAGTGTCCTTCCCATGCTCGCTGTCAAAATGGTCCAACAGCTTTCCAATCAGACAGGTGGTCTCCTCCACACCTCTGGTCCTCCTACGGCAGTGCAGTGCTAGCTCCCTCCGGTTTATGCGAGCACTGAGAGCCGTTTGTGAAATGTGGCCAGTCTTTTTTGCCGCCAGCTCACCTTCCTTTGCCTGGCGAAGAGCGGCCACATCTTCTGGATCCCACTGAAAGATGCACGTGGACAGACGTGCCATGAAGATGCCGTAGAGCGGATGAGCTTCTGTCGTGACACCTGCAGCAAACCGGCGCATAAAATGCCAGATGTCAAGGCGCACTTCAAGCTCATCCCACTCCCGAAACATGATCTTCACCGGAGACTGGCCGTGCTGACTGCAGCAATCTCTGTCCACGTACATTACTTTCGGGGCTGCCTCTCCTGCCTCCCGGTAACGCTTCATCAGCCCGGCCGCCATTGGGTCCAGTCCATGACCCTCGGCAGCTGACAGCACAGAGACAAGGACTTGACCGTGTTCGTTCCCCACATTAGTGCACCAGGCAGCTGTTCCCGCAGCAGCACCTGCAAGTTTCTTTGTGATCTATTAGGAAAAATAAAACTGTGTTAAATATGTACGCACACATATCCATATCTGGCAAATGTCTGGATATAAACATACCTTTTTTGTGGAGTCCATCTTTAGAACACAGCCAAAGACGGAGGTGATTTTGGCTTTGACCTCGTGCAGTCGCCCCAGAACATCCCTGGCATAGACGGCTAACAGCCACTTAGGTTTGGGTATGGCAGGTAAGAGGGGAGGCTCAGCAAACACAGGAGGTTGCACAAGGGAGGACCTTGTGAATGGTTCACAGGCAGTCAGGTACTGCAAGACTCGCTGTGTCCATGCCTCACTGTGTTGCTCCATCAGCTTTTTGAAAAGCTGAGTCACACTGTTGCCCAGTGTCCTCTCCCTCATCATCCTAACTACCCGGTTGTCACATGAGTATCTAAGGAAACAACATTATAATCAGGGAAATGCTTTGTTTGCTAAAAATTAACACAATTAAAATATTGGCATTATGAATTACCTGTATGTCAGCAAAGCTGGGAACTGACTACGGTGGCCAATATCCAGCTGTCCTAAGATGTCCTCGGACCAGGCAGGATACTTCTTTTTGCACCGCTTGCACTCCAGATACTCAGTGGCAAGGTCGTACCAGCCGTCGATGTCGAGGACCTTGCGCACCGTGCGGTAAATTCCAGCAGCTGTTAGTCTGTGCTTACCGCAGCTTAGGCGAACACAGACAAGTGGAAACAACCACATCTTCAGCGGCATCCACAGAAAAAGTGGTCGGCAGAAGAAGAGGTCAGGAGAGGCAGGTGGCTGCGTGTTAATTAGAGGGGGCTGGGGAGGATACCACCAAAGCTTCAGCTGGGACACTAGCTCTGGCTTGCCGGTTTTTAAGTTTGTTTTAAATACCGTGTTCCGGATCCACTCATGCTGGAAAGGGGGAAGCTGATCTTTCCAGTGAACAGGAAGCTCAACTGGTGGCTGATGATGTTGAAGATCTGGTGTTTTTGCTGTTTCCGCTGATGGAGACGGATTGGCACAGGCCTCTGAGTGAATAGTAACAAACAATTTATGGTTAACAATATTATGATGACTGTTGCTTTTGATAGTAAGGTGCCACAAATTATGCCCATGAACAGCCAGTGAAGCAATAGTTTTGGATAAGTATTATTATTAATATGGGTATACTTAGAAATACAAGTTAAGAGAATGGTACTGTTAGGAAGCAAAGAAATTAGTGTGCACTTTATTGATGAAAGGGATATGGAATTAACACAATTCTCTGCGAATGAGAATCATATGAAATGGAGTAAGTAAAATGAGGCATGATTAGTATAAATTATTGAAGCACAAAGACATGAAGCATGCACACAGATACAGTAAGGAAAAACTGCTCAGCTGATAATGACAGCAATGAATCACCACCATCTAAGAGAGTGAGTGAGAAGAGCAAGCGACGTGGAAAAGTTATCTGATGAATGTTCAATAATGATTAGTTCGGAAACGCAAATAAATACACTAAAACCTTTGAACATCCTTAAGGTTTTGAAGAAGTGCACTCAAAGAATGCATCCCGCTTGAGGCATGATGTGACAACTCTGTACTGTAGATAAAAATTTGATTCATTATTTTTTGTAAAAAAAAATACTTAGTGTGTTTTCACAAAATATTGTTATAACATTTTCATTTGTGTCGTGTGCCACACCTGCAAAGAGCTGTGCTTCACATTGTGATGCAGCAAACACCAGTTCTTCATCATCTTCAGCTGTGGATCTGGAAGTGCCTGGAGCATAAATCTTATATTTACAATATTACTGTAAAAAATACACACAGCCAAATGTACAATACGATGGTGCTTACTTACCAGTAGTAAAAAGCTGCCTTTGGGCCATACGTTTGGCTGGGGGTTCTGCTGTAGGAGGAGATACAGTGGACTGCAGTTTTGGATCTGGAAACAGAAAGTTTGACATAACAATAAATAAACACATATATAACTGCTGTTGGGATAATTCTGTATCATGCTCAGTATTCACTCTCCTACTTACAGGGTTTAACAGGTGACATCAGTTTTTTTGCCAGCTGTGAAGGAGACAAGTGCTTGCCCCTTGCCAACAGCGATTTCACAGTGGCAGTCTGCTGTACACCTGTTTGGATGGCTGCAGGTGGAGGAGCAGGGACACTGGATGCTGCAGGTGGAGGTGCAGAGACACTGGATGCTGCAGGTGGAGGTGCAGAGGCAGCAGCAGAAGCCAGTCTTTTCAGGACATACGTCTTGAAAAGTGCCATGTTGGTTTTTGGCCTGGCATCTGCCTTAACCAGGTACCTGATGAGGGCTTGGGCCTCCTTGCTCTGGTCCTCAAACACATCTTTCATGGACCGGCCCTTAAAGTCACCAAACTCCACCATCAAGCACCCTGTATCTCCTTTTGCCCTGGCTTCTGCTTGCATTTCCTGTTTCCTCTGGTACTTCTCTACTTCTTCTGCAATCTCCCTGATGGAGGAAGTGTACTGAAGAAACAGGTGTTTGTTTTCTGACAAGGGTGTTGTCTGCAGCTTCTCATCAGAAATGCTAAGCACCAGGTACACCGCATACCCCAGAGCATGCTCTAGGAGCCATCTAAATCTTTGGCCCTGGTACTTGCCAAACTGAATCTTGCAGTGAGCCAGAACTAAAAACTGGTCACTGGAGTCTCCACCATTGCTGCTGACAAAAGCAGTGGCCTCTGCCAGCACCTCTTCCTTGGGTTTGGCCCTTCCAGACTCCCTGCTTACAAGGCGCTCTGCCTCTGCAGATGGCCCCAAGAGGAGTCTGCTTGATGTCGCTGATTGGCGGCGGAAAATCGGGTATGCGTACATTTTTCTGAAAAAAAAAAAAAAAACATTAGAGAGAACATTACCTAGAGCAATCAGAAAGATACATTTACATTAAGTGTGAAACAATAATTTAACAAGGTAGATAATCCATATTATTGCAGTAGTAAATATGACCATGACCATAAAATGGACTTCTGGTGAATTTTCTACACATATGCCTAATATATGCATGGTAGTACAACTTAAAATCCATATAAATAAATGAGAAACAACAGAAATTAAAACATTAAGTTATAATATACACATTAAACTCTTAAGTCTTTACATTATGACTTTTATAAATAAAATGTTTGTACTTCAGCTATTTAATATAACTATTCTCTTGTGTAATATAGCTGAAAACACAAGTAATAAAATAAACAAAATACAATATATGCTTATAATATTTTTACAATAGAATTATAAAATACAATACAATTTAATTACTAAATATATATCATATATTGTCATAAACAAGTGTTAAACTCAAATGTTTTTAAAGTTTGTGCAGTCGTCTTTATAAATATAACTTTGTTTTACCTAAAATAGAATTATTTTAAAATTATAGAATTATTTGCTAAATTAAATGTTTAAGAAAAAACTGTTTAACTCTGTATTTCATGCAATTACATTATAAGTAACTGTAACTGTACATTTAAGTACAGTAACGTTAACTTTTTAGAGTGTACACCGCGATTATAGGGCCCAATATTGCTAGGTCGAAGGGGGGCATTATTATTCTAAACAAATATCAGAACATTTTGTTTAATCATTTAACCAAATGGCGATGATTCCACCTTTTCTGATCACTAGCGACATGTTGCTCTGTATTTATCATGGGAAACATTACCGTTTTACAAGTTATAAAGAAAACATCTGTTATAACGTTAACTTGCTGTCGATTGTAACTTATTATTTAACAGAAATACACACAGTATAATAAACTAATAATAAACTAATAATAAAGTAGTGTTACATCTGGCTTACCTGATTCAAAGATGACGATTATAATAAAAGCGTCGTGTGATTGGTCAAAAGTAAGCCATCGAGGAGAAACGCGATTGGTCAAACATACGTCACAGCAAAAAGAAATGCGATTGGTCAAAAGTAAGCCACTGAAGTGAAACGCGATTGGTCGAAATGACGTCAGCGCAAAGACAAACGTGATTGGTCAAAAGTAAGCCACAGGGGTTAAACTCTATTGGTCAAAAGTAAGCCACCGAGGTGAGACGTGATTGGCTCATGTGGGCTTACTTTGGGCTTACTTTGGCTCTGTAGACGGGATGCTGCAGGCGCAAGCGAGAGGTAGCGGGATCGATGCCCGCATTCTCCACTTTTGTTTTCATGCCTTTCACATTGGCTTTCATTGTAAAGCTGGTGGCACCGTGAGGATTGAAAGCGAAACTTCTTACGTCAGCTTTGCCGGTTCCTGTGTAGTACTTATCATTGCAACACCTCAGAAGCCCTATCAAGTCACAGTTTTCTTTTATTCAGTGACACGTCCGCAATGGGACATCAAAGCGCTAAATATATAGCAGAGTGCTGTCGATCGGGCCATTGGAATCATCACCAGAAGCGACGTGGCCATCTGGAAGAAAGGATAGCGTTTTGGTCAAGTGGAAGCAGGTGGACTTAAGGGTGAAGCTGCTAGGCTTTTTGGGTGAGTTTCGGTCACCTGCTCCTTGTGTCCAAAACAGAACTATAACACTGCTTTGCCGAAACCCGGGATCGAACCAGGGACCTTTAGATCTTCAGTCTAACGCTCTCCCAACTGAGCTATTTCGGCTGCCATATCACGTACTTCCTGCTGCATTGATCTCTGTGAGACCGAGCAGAGCCCCAAAATGCATCTGACTCCTAAGAGAGTGAAAGTTTGGCCAATACGGAGCTCGAACCCGCGACCTTGGCATTATTAGCACCACGCTCTAACCAGCTGAGCTAACCGGCCACTTTCTTCTCATTCTCCGAGAAAGGCCAGAGGAACTGCCATTCTCCGGCCTTTAAGGAACTAGTATGATATTCCAGCTTTTTTTGTGCAGTGCTGGCAAAAACCCAGGTCCCATCGAGATTTGAACTCGGATCGCTGGATTCAGAGTCCAGAGTGCTAACCATTACACCATGGAACCTCAGATTGCTCTACGCTGCTGCTCGGGTGGAAGAGAATGAATAAAAAAAAAAAAACAGCCTTGGAGGAAAGTAGCAGAATGTCAATCCAAGGCGATACCAATTTGCATTGATTTCTGAGTAACTCGTCATTCGGCATGCAGGGCTCCTCACACGTATACTGGAGCAGGACCAGGTAGGGCCTTCAAAAGAAAAGAGCTCTATTCCAGGCTATTTGACGGCTAAATGGCGGGCAGGGCAAAGAGGCCAACAAAGCAGATATGATCTGTTTTTTATCTTTTTTGACCACGTCGAAAAATCGGCAAGACTGACCCCACCTAGGGGAATTAGCTCAAATGGTAGAGCGCTCGCTTAGCATGCGAGAGGTAGCGGGATCGATGCCCGCATTCTCCACTTTTGTTTTCATGCCTTTCACATTGGCTTTCATTGTAAAGCTGGTGGCACCGTGAGTATTGAAAGCGAAACTTCTTACGTCAGCTTTGCCGGTTCCTGTGTAGTACTTATCATTGCAACACCTCAGAAGCCCTATCAAGTCACAGTTTTCTTTTATTCAGTGACACGTCCGCAATGGGACATCAAAGCGCTAAATATATAGCAGAGTGCTGTCGATCGGGCCATTGGAATCATCACCAGAAGCGACGTGGCCATCTGGAAGAAAGGATAGCGTTTTGGTCAAGTGGAAGCAGGTGGACTTAAGGGTGAAGCTGCTAGGCTTTTTGGGTGAGTTTCGGTCACCTGCTCCTTGTGTCCAAAACAGAACTATAACACTGCTTTGCCGAAACCCGGGATCGAACCAGGGACCTTTAGATCTTCAGTCTAACGCTCTACCAACTGAGCTATTTCGGCTGCCATAACACGTATTTCCTGCTGCATTGATCTCTGTGAGACCGAGCAGAGCCCCAAAATGCATCTGACTCCTAAGAGAGTGAAAGTTTGGCCAATACGGAGCTCGAACCCGCGACTTTGGCATTATTAGCACCACGCTCTAACCAGCTGAGCTAACCGGCCACTTTCTTCTCACTCTCCGAGAAAGGCCAGAGGAACTGCCATTCTCCGGCCTTTAAGGAACTAGCATGATATTCCAGCTTTTTTTGTGCAGAGCTGGCAAAAACCCAGGTCCCACCGAGATTTGAACTCGGATCGCTGGATTCAGAGTCCAGAGTGCTAACCATTACACCATGGAACCTCAGATTGCTCAATGCTGCTGCTCGGCTGGAAGAGAATGAATAAAAAAAAAACAGCCTTGGAGGAAAGTAGCAGAATGTCAATCCAAGGCGATACCAATTTGCATTGATTTCTGAGTAACTCGTCATTCGGCATGCAGGGCTCCTCACACGTATACTGGAGCAGGACCAGGTAGGGCCTTCAAAAGAAAAGAGCTCTATTCCAGGCTATTTGACGGCTAAATGGCGGGCAGGGCAAAGAGGCCAACACAGCAGATATGATCTGTTTTTTTTCTTTTTTGACCACGTCGAAAAATCGGCAAGACTGACCCCACCTAGGGGAATTAGCTCAAATGGTAGAGCGCTCGCTTAGCATGCGAGAGGTAGCGGGATCGATGCCCGCATTCTCCACTTTTGTTTTCATGCCTTTCACATTGGCTTTCATTGTAAAGCTGGTGGCACCGTGAGGATTGAAAGCGAAACTTCTTACGTCAGCTTTGCCGGTTCCTGTGTAGTACTTATCATTGCAACACCTCAGAAGCCCTATCAAGTCACAGTTTTCTTTTATTCAGTGACACGTCCGCAATGGGACATCAAAGCGCTAAATATATAGCAGAGTGCTGTCGATCGGGCCATTGGAATCATCACCAGAAGCGACGTGGCCATCTGGAAGAAAGGATAGCGTTTTGGTCAAGTGGAAGCAGGTGGACTTTAGGGTGAAGCTGCTAGGCTTTTTGGGTGAGTTTCGGTCACCTGCTCCTTGTGTCCAAAACAGAACTATAACACTGCTATGCCGAAACCCCGGATCGAACCAGGGACCTTTAGATCTTCAGTCTAACGCTCTCCCAACTGAGCTATTTCGGCTGCCATAACACGTACTTCCTGCTGCATTGATCTCTGTGAGACCGAGCAGAGCCCCAAAATGCATCTGACTCCTAAGAGAGTGAAAGTTTGGCCAATACGGAGCTCGAACCCGCGACCTTGGCATTATTAGCACCACGCTCTAACCAGCTGAGCTAACCGGCCACTTTCTTCTCATTCTCCGAGAAAGGCCAGAGGAACTGCCATTCTCCGGCCTTTAAGGAACTAGCATGATATTCCAGCTTTTTTTGTGCAGTGCTGGCAAAAACCCAGGTCCCACCGAGATTTGAACTCGGATCGCTGGATTCAGAGTCCAGAGTGCTAACCATTACACCATGGAACCTCAGATTGCTCAACGCTGCTGCTCGGGTGGAAGAGAATGAATAAAAAAAAAAAAAACAGCCTTGGAGGAAAGTAGCAGAATGTCAATCCAAGGCGATACCAATTTGCATTGATTTCTGAGTAACTCGTCATTCGGCATGCAGGGCTCCTCACACGTATACTGGAGCAGGACCAGGTAGGGCCTTCAAAAGAAAAGAGCTCTATTCCAGGCTATTTGACGGCTAAATGGCGGGCAGGGCAAAGAGGCCAACACAGCAGATATGATCTGTTTTTTTTCGTTTTTGACCACGTCGAAAAATCGGCAAGACTGACCCCACCTAGGGGAATTAGCTCAAATGGTAGAGCGCTCGCTTAGCATGCGAGAGCTAGCGGGATCGATGCCCGCATTCTCCACTTTTGTTTTCATGCCTTTCACATTGGCTTTCATTGTAAAGCTGGTGGCACCGTGAGGATTGAAAGCGAAACTTCTTACGTCAGCTTTGCCGGTTCCTGTGTAGTACTTATCATTGCAACACCTCAGAAGCCCTATCAAGTCACAGTTTTCTTTTATTCAGTGACACGTCCGCAATGGGACATCAAAGCGCTAAATATATAGCAGAGTGCTGTCGATCAGGCCATTGGAATCATCACCAGAAGCGACGTGGCCATCTGGAAGAAAGGATAGCGTTTTGGTCAAGTGGAAGCAGGTGGACTTAAGGGTGAAGCTGCTAGGCTTTTTGGGTGAGTTTCGGTCACCTGCTCCTTGTGTCCAAAACAGAACTATAACACTGCTTTGCCGAAACCCGGGATCGAACCAGGGACCTTAAGATCTTCAGTCTAACGCTCTCCCAACTGAGCTATTTCGGCTGCCATAACACGTACTTCCTGCTGCATTGATCTCTGTGAGACCGAGCAGAGCCCCAAAATGCATCTGACTCCTAAGAGAGTGAAAGTTTGGCCAATACGGAGCTCGAACCCGCGACCTTGGCATTATTAGCACCACGCTCTAACCAGCTGAGCTAACCGGCCACTTTCTTCTCATTCTCCGAGAAAGGCCAGAGGAACTGCCATTCTCCGGCCTTTAAGGAACTAGCATGATATTCCAGCTTTTTTTGTGCAGTGCTGGCAAAAACCCAGGTCCCACCGAGATTTGAACTCGGATCGCTGGATTCAGAGTCCAGAGTGCTAACCATTACACCATGGAACCTCAGATTGCTCAACGCTGCTGCTCGGGTGGAAGAGAATGAATAAAAAAAAAAAAACAGCCTTGGAGGTAAGTAGCAGAATGTCAATCCAAGGCGATACCAATTGCATTGATTTCTGAGTAACTCGTCATTCGGCATGCAGGGCTCCTCACACGTATACTGGAGCAGGACCAGGTAGGGCCTTCAAAAGAAAAGAGCTCTATTCCAGGCTATTTGACGGCTAAATGGCGGGCAGGGCAAAGAGGCCAACACAGCAGATATGATCTGTTTTTTTTCTTTTTTGACCACGTCGAAAAATCGTCAAGACTGACCCCACCTAGGGGAATTAGCTCAAATGGTAGAGCGCTCGCTTAGCATGCGAGAGGTAGCGGGATCGATGCCCGCATTCTCCACTTTTGTTTTCATGCCTTTCACATTGGCTTTCATTGTAAAGCTGGTGGCACCGTGAAGATTGAAAGCGAAACTTCTTACGTCAGCTTTGCCGGTTCCTGTGTAGTACTTATCATTGCAACACCTCAGAAGCCCTATCAAGTCACAGTTTTCTTTTATTCAGTGACACGTCCGCAATGGGACATCAAAGCGCTAAATATATAGCAGAGTGCTGTCGATCGGGCCATTGGAATCATCACCAGAAGCGACGTGGCCATCTGGAAGAAAGGATAGCGTTTTGGTCAAGTGGAAGCAGGTGGACTTAAGGGTGAAGCTGCTAGGCTTTTTGGGTGAGTTTCGGTCACCTGCTCCTTGTGTCCAAAACAGAACTATAACACTGCTATGCCGAAACCCCGGATCGAACCAGGGACCTTTAGATCTTCAGTCTAACGCTCTCCCAACTGAGCTATTTCGGCTGCCATAACACGTACTTCCTGCTGCATTGATCTCTGTGAGACCGAGCAGAGCCCCAAAATGCATCTGACTCCTAAGAGAGTGAAAGTTTGGCCAATACGGAGCTCGAACCCGCGACCTTGGCATTATTAGCACCACGCTCTAACCAGCTGAGCTAACCGGCCACTTTCTTCTCATTCTCCGAGAAAGGCCAGAGGAACTGCCATTCTCCGGCCTTTAAGGAACTAGCATGATATTCCAGCTTTTTTTGTGCAGTGCTGGCAAAAACCCAGGTCCCACCGAGATTTGAACTCGGATCGCTGGATTCAGAGTCCAGAGTGCTAACCATTACACCATGGAACCTCAGATTGCTCAACGCTGCTGCTCGGGTGGAAGAGAATGAATAAAAAAAAAAAAACAGCCTTGGAGGAAAGTAGCAGAATGTCAATCCAAGGCGATACCAATTTGCATTGATTTCTGAGTAACTCGTCATTCGGCATGCAGGGCTCCTCACACGTATACTGGAGCAGGACCAGGTAGGGCCTTCAAAAGAAAAGAGCTCTATTCCAGGCTATTTGACGGCTAAATGGCGGGCAGGGCAAAGAGGCCAACACAGCAGATATGATCTGTTTTTTTTCTTTTTTGACCACGTCGAAAAATCGGCAAGACTGACCCCACCTAGGGGAATTAGCTCAAATGGTAGAGCGCTCGCTTAGCATGCGAGAGGTAGCGGGATCGATGCCCGCATTCTCCACTTTTGTTTTCATGCCTTTCACATTGGCTTTCATTGTAAAGCTGGTGGCACCGTGAGGATTGAAAGCGAAACTTCTTACGTCAGCTTTGCCGGTTCCTGTGTAGTACTTATCATTGCAACACCTCAGAAGCCCTATCAAGTCACAGTTTTCTTTTATTCAGTGACACGTCCGCAATGGGACATCAAAGCGCTAAATATATAGCAGAGTGCTGTCGATCGGGCCATTGGAATCATCACCAGAAGCGACGTGGCCATCTGGAAGAAAGGATAGCGTTTTGGTCAAGTGGAAGCAGGTGGACTTAAGGGTGAAGCTGCTAGGCTTTTTGGGTGAGTTTCGGTCACCTGCTCCTTGTGTCCAAAACAGAACTATAACACTGCTATGCCGAAACCCCGGATCGAACCAGGGACCTTTAGATCTTCAGTCTAACGCTCTCCCAACTGAGCTATTTCGGCTGCCATAACACGTACTTCCTGCTGCATTGATCTCTGTGAGACCGAGCAGAGCCCCAAAATGCATCTGACTCCTAAGAGAGTGAAAGTTTGGCCAATACGGAGCTCGAACCCGCGACCTTGGCATTATTAGCACCACGCTCTAACCAGCTGAGCTAACCGGCCACTTTCTTCTCATTCTCCGAGAAAGGCCAGAGGAACTGCCATTCTCCGGCCTTTAAGGAACTAGCATGATATTCCAGCTTTTTTTGTGCAGTGCTGGCAAAAACCCAGGTCCCACCGAGATTTGAACTCGGATCGCTGGATTCAGAGTCCAGAGTGCTAACCATTACACCATGGAACCTCAGATTGCTCAACGCTGCTGCTCGGGTGGAAGAGAATGAATAAAAAAAAAAAAACAGCCTTGGAGGAAAGTAGCAGAATGTCAATCCAAGGCGATACCAATTTGCATTGATTTCTGAGTAACTCGTCATTCGGCATGCAGGGCTCCTCACACGTATACTGGAGCAGGACCAGGTAGGGCCTTCAAAAGAAAAGAGCTCTATTCCAGGCTATTTGACGGCTAAATGGCGGGCAGGACAAAGAGGCCAACACAGCAGATATGATCTGTTTTTTTTCTTTTTTGACCACGTCGAAAAATCGTCAAGACTGACCCCACCTAGGGGAATTAGCTCAAATGGTAGAGCGCTCGCTTAGCATGCGAGAGGTAGCGGGATCGATGCCCGCATTCTCCACTTTTGTTTTCATGCCTTTCACATTGGCTTTCATTGTAAAGCTGGTGGCACCGTGAGGATTGAAAGCGAAACTTCTTACGTCAGCTTTGCCGGTTCCTGTGTAGTACTTATCATTGCAACACCTCAGAAGCCCTATCAAGTCACAGTTTTCTTTTATTCAGTGACACGTCCGCAATGGGACATCAAAGCGCTAAATATATAGCAGAGTGCTGTCGATCGGGCCATTGGAATCATCACCAGAAGCGACGTGGCCATCTGGAAGAAAGGATAGCGTTTTGGTCAAGTGGAAGCAGGTGGACTTAAGAGTGAAGCTGCTAGGCTTTTTGGGTGAGTTTCGGTCACCTGCTCCTTGTGTCCAAAACAGAACTATAACACTGCTATGCCGAAACCCCGGATCGAACCAGGGACCTTTAGATCTTCAGTCTAACGCTCTCCCAACTGAGCTATTTCGGCTGCCATAACACGTACTTCCTGCTGCATTGATCTCTGTGAGACCGAGCAGAGCCCCAAAATGCATCTGACTCCTAAGAGAGTGAAAGTTTGGCCAATACGGAGCTCGAACCCGCGACTTTGGCATTATTAGCACCACGCTCTAACCAGCTGAGCTAACCGGCCACTTTCTTCTCACTCTCCGAGAAAGGCCAGAGGAACTGCCATTCTCCGGCCTTTAAGGAACTAGCATGATATTCCAGCTTTTTTTGTGCAGAGCTGGCAAAAACCCAGGTCCCACCGAGATTTGAACTCGGATCGCTGGATTCAGAGTCCAGAGTGCTAACCATTACACCATGGAACCTCAGATTGCTCAATGCTGCTGCTCGGCTGGAAGAGAATGAATAAAAAAAAAAAAACAGCCTTGGAGGAAAGTAGCAGAATGTCAATCCAAGGCGATACCAATTTGCATTGATTTCTGAGTAACTCGTCATTCGGCATGCAGGGCTCCTCACACGTATACTGGAGCAGGACCAGGTAGGGCCTTCAAAAGAAAAGAGCTCTATTCCAGGCTATTTGACGGCTAAATGGCGGGCAGGGCAAAGAGGCCAACACAGCAGATATGATCTGTTTTTTTTCTTTTTTGAGCACGTCGAAAAATCGGCAAGACTGACCCCACCTAGGGGAATTAGCTCAAATGGTAGAGCGCTCGCTTAGCATGCGAGAGGTAGCGGGATCGATGCCCGCATTCTCCACTTTTGTTTTCATGCCTTTCACATTGGCTTTCATTGTAAAGCTGGTGGCACCGTGAGGATTGAAAGCGAAACTTCTTACGTCAGCTTTGCCGGTTCCTGTGTAGTACTTATCATTGCAACACCTCAGAAGCCCTATCAAGTCACAGTTTTCTTTTATTCAGTGACACGTCCGCAATGGGACATCAAAGCGCTAAATATATAGCAGAGTGCTGTCGATCGGGCCATTGGAATCATCACCAGAAGCGACGTGGCCATCTGGAAGAAAGGATAGCGTTTTGGTCAAGTGGAAGCAGGTGGACTTAAGGGTGAAGCTGCTAGGCTTTTTGGGTGAGTTTCGGTCACCTGCTCCTTGTGTCCAAAACAGAACTATAACACTGCTTTGCCGAAACCCGGGATCGAACCAGGGACCTTTAGATCTTCAGTCTAACGCTCTCCCAACTGAGCTATTTCGGCTGCCATAACACGTACTTCCTGCTGCATTGATCTCTGTGAGACCGAGCAGAGCCCCAAAATGCATCTGACTCCTAAGAGAGTGAAAGTTTGGCCAATACGGAGCTCGAACCCGCGACTTTGGCATTATTAGCACCACGCTCTAACCAGCTGAGCTAACCGGCCACTTTCTTCTCACTTACCGAGAAAGGCCAGAGGAACTGCCATTCTCCGGCCTTTAAGGAACTAGCATGATATTCCAGCTTTTTTTGTGCAGAGCTGGCAAAAACCCAGGTCCCACCGAGATTTGAACTCGGATCGCTGGATTCAGAGTCCAGAGTGCTAACCATTACACCATGGAACCTCAGATTGCTCAATGCTGCTGCTCGGCTGGAAGAGAATGAATAAAAAAAAAAAACAGCCTTGGAGGAAAGTAGCAGAATGTCAATCCAAGGCGATACCAATTTGCATTGATTTCTGAGTAACTCGTCATTCGGCATGCAGGGCTCCTCACACGTATACTGGAGCAGGACCAGGTAGGGCCTTCAAAAGAAAAGAGCTCTATTCCAGGCTATTTGACGACTAAATGGCGGGCAGGGCAAAGAGGCCAACACAGCAGATATGATCTAGTTTTTTTCTTTTTTGACCACGTCGAAAAATCGGCAAGACTGACCCCACCTAGGGGAATTAGCTCAAATGGTAGAGCGCTCGCTTAGCATGCGAGAGGTAGCGGGATCGATGCCCGCATTCTCCACTTTTGTTTTCATGCCTTTCACATTGGCTTTCATTGTAAAGCTGGTGGCACCGTGAGGATTGAAAGCGAAACTTCTTACGTCAGCTTTGCCGGTTCCTGTGTAGTACTTATCATTGCAACACCTCAGAAGCCCTATCAAGTCACAGTTTTCTTTTATTCAGTGACACGTCCGCAATGGGACATCAAAGCGCTAAATATATAGCAGAGTGCTGTCGATCGGGCCATCGGAATCATCACCAGAAGCGACGTGGCCATCTGGAAGAAAGGATAGCGTTTTGGTCAAGTGGAAGCAGGTGGACTTAAGGGTGAAGCTGCTAGGCTTTTTGGGTGAGTTTCGGTCACCTGCTCCTTGTGTCCAAAACAGAACTATAACACTGCTTTGCCGAAACCCGGGATCGAACCAGGGACCTTTAGATCTTCAGTCTAACGCTCTCCCAACTGAGCTATTTCGGCTGCCATATCACGTACTTCCTGCTGCATTGATCTCTGTGAGACCGAGCAGAGCCCCAAAATGCATCTGACTCCTAAGAGAGTGAAAGTTTGGCCAATACGGAGCTCGAACCCGCGACCTTGGCATTATTAGCACCACGCTCTAACCAGCTGAGCTAACCGGCCACTTTCTTCTCACTCTCCGAGAAAGGCCAGAGGAACTGCCATTCTCCGGCCTTTAAGGAACTAGCATGATATCCCAGCTTTTTTTGTGCAGTGCTGGCAAAAACCCAGGTCCCACCGAGATTTGAACTCGGATCGCTGGATTCAGAGTCCAGAGTGCTAACCATTACACCATGGAACCTCAGATTGCTCAAAGCTGCTGCTCGGGTGGAAGAGAATGAATAAAAAAAAAAAAACAGCCTTGGAGGAAAGTAGCAGAATGTCAATCCAAGGCGATACCAATTTGCATTGATTTCTGAGTAACTCATCATTCGGCATGCAGGGACTTCTCACACGTATACTGGAGCAGGACCAGGTAGGGCCTTCAAAAGAAAAGAGCTCTATTCCAGGCTATTTGACGACTAAATGGCGGGCAGGGCAAAGAGGCCAACACAGCAGATATGATCTATTTTTTTTCTTTTTTGACCACGTCGAAAAATCGGCAAGACTGACCCCACCTAGGGGAATTAGCTCAAATGGTAGAGCGCTCGCTTAGCATGCGAGAGGTAGCGGGATCGATGCCCGCATTCTCCACTTTTGTTTTCATGCCTTTCACATTGGCTTTCATTGTAAAGCTGGTGGCACCGTGAGGATTGAAAGCGAAACTTCTTACGTCAGCTTTGCCGGTTCCTGTGTAGTACTTATCATTGCAACACCTCAGAAGCCCTATCAAGTCACAGTTTTCTTTTATTCAGTGACACGTCCGCAATGGGACATCAAAGCGCTAAATATATAGCAGAGTGCTGTCGATCGGGCCATTGGAATCATCACCAGAAGCGACGTGGCCATCTGGAAGAAAGGATAGCGTTTTGGTCAAGTGGAAGCAGGTGGACTTAAGGGTGAAGCTGCTAGGCTTTTTGGGTGAGTTTCGGTCACCTGCTCCTTGTGTCCAAACCAGAACTATAACACTGCTTTGCCGAAACCCGGGATCGAACCAGGGACCTTTAGATCTTCAGTCTAACGCTCTCCCAACTGAGCTATTTCGGCTGCCATATCACGTACTTCCTGCTGCATTGATCTCTGTGAGACCGAGCAGAGCCCCAAAATGCATCTGACTCCTAAGAGAGTGAAAGTTTGGCCAATACGGAGCTCGAACCCGCGACCTAGGCATTATTTGCACCACGCTCTAACCAGCTGAGCTAACCGGCCACTTTCTTCTCACTCTCCGAGAAAGGCCAGAGGAACTGCCATTCTCCGGCCTTTAAGGAACTAGCATGATATTCCAGCTTTTTTTGTGCAGTGCTGGCAAAAACCCAGGTCCCACCGAGATTTGAACTCGGATCGCTGGATTCAGAGTCCAGAGTGCTAACCATTACACAATGGAACCTCAGATTGCTCAACGCTGCTGCTCGGGTGGAAGAGAATGAATAAAAAAAAAAAAACAGCCTTGGAGGAAAGTAGCAGAATGTCAATCCAAGGCGATACCAATTTGCATTGATTTCTGAGTAACTCGTCATTCGGCATGCAGGGCTCCTCACACGTATACTGGAGCAGGACCAGGTAGGGCCTTCAAAAGAAAAGAGCTCTATTCCAGGCTATTTGACGACTAAATGGCGGGCAGGGCAAAGAGGCCAACACAGCAGATATGATCTATTTTTTTTCTTTTTTGACCAAGTCGAAAAATCGGCAAGACTGACCCCACCTAGGGGAATTAGCTCAAATGGTAGAGCGCTCGCTTAGCATGCGAGAGGTAGCGGGATCGATGCCCGCATTCTCCACTTTTGTTTTCATGCCTTTCACATTGGCTTTCATTGTAAAGCTGGTGGCACCGTGAGGATTGAAAGCGAATCTTCTTACGTCAGCTTTGCCGGTTCCTGTGTAGTACTTATCATTGCAACACCTCAGAAGCCCTATCAAGTCACAGTTTTCTTTTATTCAGTGACACGTCCGCAATGGGACATCAAAGCGCTAAATATATAGCAGAGTGCTGTCGATCGGGCCATTGGAATCATCACCAGAAGCGACGTGGCCATCTGGAAGAAAGGATAGCGTTTTGGTCAAGTGGAAGCAGGTGGACTTAAGGGTGAAGCTGCTAGGCTTTTTGGGTGAGTTTCGGTCACCTGCTCCTTGTGTCCAAAACAGAACTATAACACTGCTTTGCCGAAACCCGGGATCGAACCAAGGACCTTTAGATCTTCAGTCTAACGCTCTCCCAACTGAGCTATTTCGGCTGCCATAACACGTACTTCCTGCTGCATTGATCTCTGTGAGACCGAGCAGAGCCCCAAAATGCATCTGACTCCTAAGAGAGTGAAAGTTTGGCCAATACTGAGCTCGAACCCGCGACCTTGGCATTATTAGCACCACGCTCTAACCAGCTGAGCTAACCGGCCACTTTCTTCTCACTCTCCGAGAAAGGCCAGAGGAACTGCCATTCTCCGGCCTTTAAGGAACTAGCATGATATTCCAGCTTTTTTTGTGCAGTGCTGGCAAAAACCCAGGTCCCACCAAGATTTGAACTCGGATCGCTGGATTCAGAGTCCAGAGTGCTAACCATTACACCTTGGAACCTCAGATTGCTCGACGCTGCTGCTCGGGTGGAAGAGAATGAATAAAAAAAAAAAAACAGCCTTGGAGGAAAGTAGCAGAATGTCAATCCAAGGCGATACCAATTTGCATTGATTTCTGAGTAACTCGTCATTCGGCATGCAGGGCTCCTCACACGTATACTGGAGCAGGACCAGGTAGGGCCTTCAAAAGAAAAGAGCTCTATTCCAGGCTATTTGGCGACTAAATGGCGGGCAGGGCAAAGAGGCCAACACAGCAGATATGATCTATTTTTTTTCTTTTTTGACCACGTCGAAAAATCGGCAAGACTGACCCCACCTAGGGGAATTAGCTCAAATGGTAGAGCGCTCGCTTAGCATGCGAGAGGTAGCGGGATCGATGCCCGCATTCTCCACTTTTGTTTTCATGCCTTTCACATTGGCTTTCATTGTAAAGCTGGTGGCACCGTGAGGATTGAAAGCGAAACTTCTTACGTCAGCTTTGCTGGTTCCTGTGTAGTACTTATCATTGCAACACCTCAGAAGCCCTATCAAGTCACAGTTTTCTTTTATTCAGTGACACGTCCGCAATGGGACATCAAAGCGCTAAATATATAGCAGAGTGCTGTCGATCGGGCCATTGGAATCATCACCAGAAGCGACGTGGCCATCTGGAAGAAAGGATAGCGTTTTGGTCAAGTGGAAGCAGGTGGACTTAAGGGTGAAGCTGCTAGGCTTTTTGGGTGAGTTTCGGTCACCTGCTCCTTGTGTCCAAAACAGAACTATAACACTGCTTTGCCGAAACCCGGGATCGAACCAGGGACTTTTAGATCTTCAGTCTAATGCTCTCCCAACTGAGCTATTTCGGCTGCCATAACACGTACTTCCTGCTGCATTGATCTCTGTGAGACCGAGCAGAGCCCCAAAATGCATCTGACTCCTAAGAGAGTGAAAGTTTGGCCAATACGGAGCTCGAACCCGCGACCTTGGCATTATTAGCACCACGCTCTAACCAGCTGAGCTAACCGGCCACTTTCTTCTCACTCTCCGAGAAAGGCCAGAGGAACTGCCATTCTCCGGCCTTTAAGGGAGTAGCATGATATTCCAGCTTTTTTTGTGCAGTGCTGGCAAAAACCCAGGTCCCACCGAGATTTGAACTCGGATCGCTGGATTCAGAGTCCAGAGTGCTAACCATTACACCATGGAACCTCAGATTACTCAACGCTGCTGCTCGGGTGGAAGAGAATGAATAAAAAAAAAAAAACAGCCTTGGAGGAAAGTAGCAGAATGTCAATCCAAGGCGATACCAATTTGCATTGATTTCTGAGTAACTCGTCATTCGGCATGCAGGGCTCCTCACACGTATACTGGAGCAGGACCAGGTAGGGCCTTCAAAAGAAAAGAGCTCTATTCCAGGCTATTTGACGACTAAATGGCGGGCAGGGAAAAGAGGCTAACACTGCAGATATGATCTGTTTTTTTTTCGTTTTTGACCACGTCGAAAAATCGGCAAGACTGACCCCACCTAGGGGAATTAGCTCAAATGGTAGAGCGCTCGCTTAGCATGCGAGAGGTAGCGGGATCGATGCCCGCATTCTCCACTTTTGTTTTCATGCCTTTCACATTGGCTTTCATTGTAAAGCTGGTGGCACCGTGAGGATTGAAAGCGAAACTTCTTACGTCAGCTTTGCCGGTTCCTGTGTAGTACTTATCATTGCAACACCTCAGAAGCCCTATCAAGTCACAGTTTTCTTTTATTCAGTGACACGTCCGCAATGGGACATCAAAGCGCTAAATATATAGCAGAGTGCTGTCGATCGGGCCATTGGAATCATCACCAGAAGCGACGTGGCCATCTGGAAGAAAGGATAGCGTTTTGGTCAAGTGGAAGCAGGTGGACTTAAGGGTGAAGCTGCTAGGCTTTTTGGGTGAGTTTCGGTCACCTGCTCCTTGTGTCCAAAACAGAACTATAACACTGCTTTGCCGAAACCCGGGATCGAACCAGGGACCTTTAGATCTTCAGTCTAACGCTCTCCCAACTGAGCTATTTCGGCTGCCATAACACGTACTTCCTGCTGCATTGATCTCTGTGAGACCGAGCAGAGCCCCAAAATGCATCTGACTCCTAAGAGAGTGAAAGTTTGGCCAATACGGAGCTCGAACCCGCGACCTTGGCATTATTAGCACCACGCTCTAACCAGCTGAGCTAACCGGCCACTTTCTTTTCACTCTCCGAGAAAGGCCAGAGGAACTGCCATTCTCCGGCCTTTAAGGAACTAGCATGATATTCCAGCTTTTTTTGTGCAGTGCTGGCAAAAACCCAGGTCCCACCGAGATTTGAACTCGGATCGCTGGATTCAGAGTCCAGAGTGCTAACCATTACACCATGGAACCTCAGATTGCTCAATGCTGCTGCTCGGGTGGAAGAGAATGAATAAAAAAAAAAAAAAACAGCCTTGGAGGAAAGTAGCAGAATGTCAATCCAAGGCGATACCAATTTGCATTGATTTCTGAGTAACTCGTCATTCGGCATGCAGGGCTCCTCACACGTATACTGGAGCAGGACCAGGTAGGGCCTTCAAAAGAAAAGAGCTCTATTCCAGGCTATTTGACGACTAAATGGCGGGCAGGGCAAAGAGGCCAACACAGCAGATATGATCTATTTTTTTTCTTTTTTGACCACGTCGAAAAATCGGCAAGACTGACCCCACCTAGGGGAATTAGCTCAAATGCTAGAGCGCTCGCTTAGCTTGCGAGAGGTAGCGGGATCGATGCCCGCATTCTCCACTTTTGTTTTCATGCCTTTCACATTGGCTTTCATTGTAAAGCTGGTGGCACCGTGAGGATTGAAAGCGAAACTTCTTACGTCAGCTTTGCCGGTTCCTGTGTAGTACTTATCATTGCAACACCTCAGAAGCCCTATCAAGTCAGTTTTCTTTTATTCAGTGACACGTCCGCAATGGGACATCAAAGCGCTAAATATATAGCAGAGTGCTGTCGATCGGGCCATTGGAATCATCACCAGAAGCGACGTGGCCATCTGGAAGAAAGGATAGCGTTTTGGTCAAGTGGAAGCAGGTGGACTTAAGGGTGAAGCTGCTAGGCTTTTTGGGTGAGTTTCGGTCATCTGCTCCTTGTGTCCAAAACAGAACTATAACACTGCTTTGCCGAAACCAAACCAGGGACCTTTAGATCTTCAGTCTAACGCTCTCCCAACTGAGCTATTTCGGCTGCCATAACACGTACTTCCTGCTGCATTGATCTCTGTGAGACCGAGCAGAGCCCCAAAATGCATCTGACTCCTAAGAGAGTGAAAGTTTGGCCAATACGGAGCTTGAACCCGCGACCTTGGCATTATTAGCACCACGCTCTAACCAGCTGAGCTAACCGGCCACTTTCTTCTCACTCTCCGAGAAAGGCCAGAGGAACTGCCATTCTCCGGCCTTTAAGGGAGTAGCATGATATTCCAGCTTTTTTTGTGCAGTGCTGGCAAAAACCCAGGTCCCACCGAGATTTGAACTCGGATCGCTGGATTCAGAGTCCAGAGTGCTAACCATTACACCATGGAACCTCAGATTGCTCAACGCTGCTGCTCGGGTGGAAGAGAATGAATAAAAAAAAAAAAAACAGCCTTGGAGGAAAGTAGCAGAATGTCAATCCAAGGCGATACCAATTTGCATTGATTTCTGAGTAACTCGTCATTCGGCATGCAGGGCTCCTCACACGTATACTGGAGCAGGACCAGGTAGGGCCTTCAAAAGAAAAGAGCTCTATTCCAGGCTATTTGACGACTAAATGGCGGGCAGGGCAAAGAGGCCAACACAGCAGATATGATCTATTTTTTTTCTTTTTTGACCACGTCGAAAAATCGGCAAGACTGACCCCACCTAGGGGAATTAGCTCAAATGGTAGAGCGCTCGCTTAGCATGCGAGAGGTAGCGGGATCAATGCCCGCATTCTCCACTTTTGTTTTCATGCCTTTCACATTGGCTTTCATTGTAAAGCTGGTGGCACCGTGAGGATTGAAAGCGAAACTTCTTACGTCAGCTTTGCCGGTTCCTGTGTAGTACTTATCATTGCAACACCTCAGAAGCCCTATCAAGTCACAGTTTTCTTTTATTCAGTGACACGTCCGCAATGGGACATCAAAGCGCTAAATATATAGCAGAATGCTGTCGATCGGGCCATTGGAATCATCACCAGAAGCGACGTGGCCATCTGGAAGAAAGGATAGCGTTTTGGTCAAGTGGAAGCAGGTGGACTTAAGGGTGAAGCTGCTAGGCTTTTTGGGTGAGTTTCGGTCACCTGCTCCTTGTGTCCAAAACAGAACTATAACACTGCTTTGCCGAAACCCGGGATCGAACCAGGGACCTTTAGATCTTCAGTCTAACGCTCTCCCAACTGAGCTATTTCGGCTGCCATAACACGTACTTCCTGCTGCATTGATCTCTGTGAGACCGAGCAGAGCCCCAAAATGCATCTGACTCCTAAGAGAGTGAAAGTTTGGCCAATACGGAGCTCGAACCCGCGACCTTGGCATTATTAGCACCACGCTCTAACCAGCTGAGCTAACCGGCCACTTTCTTCTCATTCTCCGAGAAAGGCCAGAGGAACTGCCATTCTCCGGCCTTTAAGGAACTAGCATGATATTCCAGCTTTTTTTGTGCAGTGCTGGCAAAAACCCAGGTCCCACCGAGATTTGAACTCGGATCGCTGGATTCAGAGTCCAGAGTGCTAACCATTACACCATGGAACCTCAGATTGCTCAACGCTGCTGCTCGGGTGGAAGAGAATGAATAAAAAAAAAAAAAACAGCCTTGGAGGAAAGTAGCAGAATGTCAATCCAAGGCGATACCAATTTGCATTGATTTCTGAGTAACTCGTCATTCGGCATGCAGGGCTCCTCACACGTATACTGGAGCAGGACCAGGTAGGGCCTTCAAAAGAAAAGAGCTCTATTCCAGGCTATTTGACGACTAAATGGCGGGCAGGGCAAAGAGGCCAACACAGCAGATATGATCTGTTTTTTTTTTCGTTTTTGACCACGTCGAAAAATCGGCAAGACTGACCCCACCTAGGGGAATTAGCTCAAATGGTAGAGCGCTCGCTTAGCATGCGAGAGGTAGCGGGATCGATGCCCGCATTCTCCACTTTTGTTTTCATTCCTTTCACATTGGCTTTCATTGTAAAGCTGGTGGCACCGTGAGGATTGAAAGCGAAACTTCTTACGTCAGCTTTGCCGGTTCCTGTGTAGTACTTATCATTGCAACACCTCAGAAGCCCTATCAAGTCACAGTTTTCTTTTATTCAGTGGCGCATCCGCAATGGGACATCAAAGCGTTTTTTGGATAAGTTTCAGTCACCTGACCCTCATGCCCAAAACAGAACTATCACATTGCTTTGCCGAAAACCGGGATCGAACCAGGGATCTTCAGTCTAACGCTCTCCCAACTGAGCTATTTCGGCTGCGTTGACTCAGCATTCCTGCATTATCCATGTCGATCGATGCCCGCATTCTCCACTTCTGTTTCCTTGCCTTTCACATTTCCTTCATTGCAAAGCTGGTGGCACCTTGAGGGTTGAAAGCGAAACTTCTTAGTTCAGCTTTGCCGGTTCCTGTGTAGTACTTAGCATTGCAACACCTCAGAAGCCCTATCAAGTCACAGTTTTCTTTTATTCAGTGGCGTATCCGCAGTGGGATATCAAAGCCTAAAAATGCCTCTGAGTCCTAAGACAGTAAAAGTTTGGCCAATACGGGGCTCGAACACGCGACCTTGGCGTTATTAGCACCACGCTCTAACCAGCTGAGCTAACTGGCCACTTTCAGCTCACATTCCTACAAAGTCCAGACTAACTGTCATTCTCCAGCCTCCAAGGGATTAGCATAATATTAAAGCTTTTTTGAGCAGTGCTGGCAAAAAGCCAGGTCCCACTGAGATTTGAACTCGGATTGCTGGATTCAGAGTCCAGAGTGCTAACCATTACACCTTGGAACCTTTATGTTACTGAATGCTGCTGCCCGGGTGGAAGAGAATGAATAAAAAAAAAAACAGCCTTGGAGGAAAGTAGCAGAATGTCAATCCAAGGCAGTGCCAATTTGCATTGTTTCTGAGTAACTCGTGATTCGGCATGCAGGGCTCCTCACACGTTTACTGGAGCAGGACCAGGTAGGGCCTTCAAAAGAAAAGCGCGATATTCCAGGTAATTTGACGACTAAATGGCGGGCAGGGCAAAGAGGCCACCACAGAGCAGATGTGATCTTTTATTTTATTTTTTGACCACCTCGAAAAATCTGCTAATTTATGGCACCGAGGGGAATTAGCTCAGGTGGTAGAGCGCTCGCTGCGCAAAGGAAGGGGCCCAATCTTCTCGCTCACTCGCAATCGAACAAGTCGCAAAAAACGGAAAAATGCGACAAATTTCGCTTGCAGTAGTGTTCGCGGCTTTGTGACTGTGCATAATGTGGTGTTTTGGTTGCATATTGCATGTCATTCTAAATGTCATTTTTTGCGTGCTGGATTCGAACACACGATCTGTGTAACACAATATCCAATCAGTGTCGGTTTCAGTGGAGCCAATCAGCTGCGCTCTTGTTGAAATTTTACTGACGTAACACAGGCAATTATATTGATATTACTTATATTATCTGGATATTGTTCTTAAAAAGCTTATTACGTTAATTAAAAATGAATGAAAATGTTTCAATTAAACATATGTATGCATGCTTAAGTATATATAAGTATATTATATATATATATATATATATATATATATATATATATATATATATATATATATTAATATATTTTATATTTCTTTATGTAATAATAACTTTAAATGAATGCACACAAAAACAAGTAATATGCAAAATGGTTTATTAAAATGAATACAAATATATAAATTGTAAAACAATGTAAAAAAACATATCTTAATATATAAACTATATAATATACAATAAATAAAAACCAATACAATATATATTTATTTATTATACACATTATATAAAAACAATACTCTATATATATATATATTTATTTTATACACACAATATATTAAACAATAATATGAATAAATAATAAAATACAAGAGTGGGGGCACGTAATATATAAAATATAGTTTTTAAGCAATGTATAAAATGTTATTTTTTTAAGAAATATAAATATATTTTTACATAAAATGCACACAAATATTAAATAAGTACACACAAGACAAAATAAGAGTGGGCCTATGTAATATAAAAGTCTATAAAGTCTATAAAGTGCTACTTTAAAAGGCTACATATTAACACACAAAAATTAAATAAAATGAGGGAAAGAGAGAGTACCCATGTAACATTTACAAAAATATATACTAATAATTTGTACTTTATTCTGGAGCTGGAGTTTGTCCTTTATTTTGCTGGCGCTGTTCTGCCAACCAGTCCTCTAAGGATTTGCCAAGTTTGCAGACAAAATGTGGCATTACCAAATCGGCTATGGCCAAACTCCTTAGTCTTGGGTTGCCCACATTTGCTGCAAACATTAAAAGTAACCGCACGTACATACTTCCTTTTGTGGACTCCACTTTCCTTCTCCTGTTCCCGTCTGCGCCTGTTCCTCTGGGTGTAACGGGACACAGGAACAGCAGGCGCAGGTAGAGCAGGTGCAGGTGGAGGAACAGGAGGTGCAGGTGGAGGAACAGCAGGTGCAGGTGGAGCAGGTGCAGGTGGAAAGGAGCACACCGTGGTGGGGGCAGACACAATGGGGCGCACTGTGGTGAAGGTCGGTGTGACGGGGCACACCATGGTAGGGGCCGGTGCAATGTGGCAGATTGTGGTGGGGGTTGGCGCGATGGGGCATACCGTCGTGGGGGCCGGTGGGAAGGAGCACACCGTGGTGGCATCTGGCAGGAAAGAGCAAACTGTGGTGGTTGCAGAAGCAGACTTTCGTCCAGGCCGAAGAAGAGGTGCCTGTCCTTCTTTATTTGGAGGAAAAACAAACTGGTGTTTGGGGCCTGATGTTGACGGTGCCTCGTCCAATTTTTCCCTCGGCAAAGGAAGCTGCGTATCTGCCACAGCAATTGGATTAAGTGGAGTCAGTCCCTGAGTGAGTACTTGGACTTGTGCGGCTGGTGCTAGGCCACTGTGCCGGACCCCCAGGATGTCCAATCAGACATCGCTTGACGCTCTCCACACCTGGAGTGACTCCGGAGCGCTTCGGTGCCTTAAAGCGCCCATGCGTCAGCTGAGGCTGATGTCGAGGCTGGTAGTTGATGCGCTGTTTATCAACATCCAGGAGAGCTGTCCACAGCTGGATGGCCTCTGTCACCTGCAGGTCAGTGAGGTAAGGAGCCTCACGAAGACCCACCAAATAAGCAGCCAGATCCTGGACCTTGTCCCACCCAGCAATGCCATCAGGTCCAATGACTACTCCCTGGTAAATACAGAATAAATTTAGTATATGTGGAATAAAAAAAGACTAAATCAAATTAAGTTCTTAATGTATCTTACCTGAGCCTCAACAGAGAGACTGTCTCCAGAGTCGGATGGCTGTGACGACACTGAGGGGGCTCGGCTAGGAAGCTGTCCTTCTCCACCAGCTGATGTGGACGGCTCAGCCAGTGATGCTGGGGACTGAGGCAGAGGCGAAGATGAGGGGCTGTTTCTGAGATCACGGCAGGGGTCATCCTCATACAGCACTGGAACTGTGATGTCCTCCATGATCTCCTCCTCAAACCCCTCATCTTGTAGATCCTCGTCATCTACTTCCTCCACCAGCCTGTCTTCCTCCTCTGGGTTCTGGAGCCCCGGAGTCAGGGTTTTGTCGGTCTGGCTGTAAAGGTGTAAAGGTGAAGCAATTCACCTTAAAGAATAAAACAATAAAAAAAAACATATATTAAATAAAACTAATAATAAAGTAAATATTTAGATAAACATTTTGTGAAGTACATTAAAGCTTAATAAATCACTTATATAACAACTAGTTAATGAATTTCTTGCCTGTATATGCTCCAGGAGGGTGATAACGGTTATCCCAGGGCTTCCCTAAGACTGCTCGGCTAAGCCTGTCCACAGCCTCTCTCATGGCACTGCCATATGACCGTATGGAGGATGCTCCTTTTATGGTGCTTTCCATCTGGTCATCATTCCAGCGCATCAAGCCCTCAAGGAGATAGGCCTGAAAATGCGCATCACTGGCACTGGTCCCTGGAAATTAAAATAGTTAAAAATATGTGAAGAATTAATTAACATGTTATTAGGTTATGTACTAACATTTAAATTATTGTCATTATAAACAGAGTTACTTGTCAGGCAAGACAGCTTTGTCAATGCTGATAACATCACAAATGTTATTTAAATGTTTAATAATGTTACATTAAAGTAATGGAAGTTATCACAGTGCTTATATGTTTTACAAAATAAAACGATCCAAATGTATGTAATACCTGGAATAAAACGGTTTAGGTGGAGGTGGAAACCTGTAACAACACAGCTCCACACCGCCTTTCTTCAGTGTCCCTGTCTTCATGTACAGTGGAAAGTTCTCTGGGTCTTGAATGCACTGTACATGCTTCTGCTGTTCCTTCCATATCTGCTGGATCCGTTCGTGGTCCAGCAGAGGAACACCCAGAGTGTCCTTCCCATGCTCGCTGTCAAAATGGTCCAACAGCTTTCCAATCAGACAGGTGGTCTCCTCCACACCTCTGGTCCTCCTACGGCAGTGCAGTGCTAGCTCTCTCCGGTTTATGCGAGCACTGAGAGCCGTTTGTGAAATGTGGCCAGTCTTTTTTGCCGCCAGCTCACCTTCTTTTGCCTGGCGAAGAGCGGCCACATCTTCTGGATCCCACTGAAAGATGCACGTGGACAGACGTGCCATGAAGATCCCGTAGAGCGGATGAGCTTCTGTCGTGACACCTGCAGCAAACCGGCGCATAAAATGCCAGATGTCAAGGCGCACTTCAAGCTCATCCCACTCCCGAAACATGATCTTCACCGGAGACTGGCCGTGCTGACTGCAGCAATCTCTGTCCACGTACATTACTTTCGGGGCTGCCTCTCCTGCCTCCCGGTAACGCTTCATCAGCCCGGCCGCCATTGGGTCCAGTCCATGACCCTCGGCAGCTGACAGCACAGAGACAAGGACTTGACCGTGTTCGTTCCCCACATTAGTGCACCAGGCAGCTGTTCCCGCAGCAGCACCTGCAAGTTTCTTTGTGATCTATTAGGAAAAATAAAACTGTGTTAAATATGTACGCACACATATCCATATCTGGCAAATGTCTGGATATAAACATACCTTTTTAGTGGAGTCCATCTTTAGAACACAGCCAAAGACGGAGGTGATTTTGGCCTTGACCTCGTGCAGTCGCCCCAGAACATCCCTGGCATAGACGGCTAACAGCCACTTAGGTTTGGGTATGGCAGGTAAGAGGGGAGGCTCAGCAAACACAGGAGGTTGCACAAGGGAGGACCTTGTGAATGGTTCACAGGCAGTCAGGTACTGCAAGACTCGCTGTGTCCATGCCTCACTGTGTTGCTCCATCAGCTTTTTGAAAAGCTGAGTCACACTGTTGCCCAGAGTCCTCTCCCTCATCATCCTAACTACCCGGTTGTCACATGAGTATCTAAGGAAACAACATTATAATCAGGGAAATGCTTTGTTTGCTAAAAATTAACACAATTAAAATATTGGCATTATGAATTACCTGTATGTCAGCAAAGCTGGGAACTGACTACGGTGGCCAATATCCAGCTGTCCTAAGATGTCCTCGGACCAGGCAGGATACTTCTTTTTGCACCGCTTGCACTCCAGATACTCAGTGGCAAGGTCGTACCAGCCGTCGATGTCGAGGACCTTGCGCACCTTGCGGTAAATTCCTGCAGCTGTTAGTCTGTGGTTACCACAGCTTAGGCGAACACAGACAAGTGGAAACAACCACATCTTTAGCGGCATCCACAGAAAAAGTGGTCGGCAGAAGAAGAGGTCAGGAGAGGCAGGTGGCTGAGTGTTAATTAGAGGGGGCTGGGGAGGATACCACCAAAGCTTCAGCTGGGACACTAGCTCTGGCTTGCCGGTTTTTAAGTTTGTTTTAAATACCGTGTTCCGGATCCACTCATGCTGGAAAGGGGGAAGCTGATCTTTCCAGTGAACTGGAAGCTCAACTGGTGGCTGATGATGTTGAAGATCTGGTGTTTTTGCTGTTTCCGCTGATGGAGACGGATTGGCACAGGCCTCTGAGTGAATAGTAACAAACAATTTATGGTTAACAATATTATGATGACTGTTGCTTTTGATAGTAAGGTGCCACAAATTATGCCCATGAACAGCCAGTGAAGCAATAGTTTTGGATAAGTATTATTATTAATATGGGTATACTTAGAAATACAAGTTAAGAGAATGGTACTGTTAGAAAGCAAAGAAATTAGTGTGCACTTTATTGATGAAAGGGATATGGAATTAACACAATTCTCTGCGAATGAGAATCATATGAAATGGAGTAAGTAAAATGAGGCATGATTAGTATAAATTATTGAAGCACAAAGACATGAAGCATGCACACAGATACAGTAAGGAAAAACTGCTCAGCTGATAATGACAGCAATGAATCACCACCATCTAAGAGAGTGAGTAATGAAGAGCAAGCGACGTGGAAAAGTTATCTGATGAATGTTCAATAATGATTAGTTCGGAAACGCAAATAAATACACTAAAACCTTTGAACATCCTTAAGGTTTTAAAGAAGTGTACTCAAAGAATGCATCCCGCTTGAGGCATGATGTGACAACTCTGTACTGTAGATAAAAATTTGATTCATTATTTTTTGTAAAAAAAAATACTTAGTGTGTTTTCACAAATTATTCTTATAACATTTTCATTTGTGTCGTGTGCCACACCTGCAAAGAGCTGTGCTTCACATTGTGATGCAGCAAACACCAGTTCTTCATCATCTTCAGCTGTGGATCTGGAAGTGCCTGGAGCATAAATCTTAAAAATATTACTGTGAAAAATACACACAGCCAAATGTACAATACGATGGTGCTTACTTACCAGTAGTAAAAAGCTGCATTTGGGCCATACGTTTGGCTGGGGGTTCTGCTGTAGGAGGAGATACAGTGGACTGCAGTTTTGGATCTGGAAACAGAAAGTTTGACATAACAATAAATAAACACATATATAACTGCTGTTGGGATAATTCTGTATCATGCTCAGTATTCACTCTCCAACTTACAGGGTTTAACAGTTGACATCAGTTTTTTTACCATCTGTGAAGGAGACAAAAGCTTGCCCCGCTGTTTGGATGGCTGCAGGTGGAGGAGCAGGGACACTGGATGCTGCAGGTGGAGGTGCAGAGACACTGGATGCTGCAGGTGGAGGTGCAGAGACACTGGATGCTGCAGGTGGAGGTGCAGAGGCAGCAGCAGAAGCCAGTCTTTTCAGGACATATGTCTTGAAAAGTGCCATGTTGGTTTTTGGCCTGGCATCTGCCTTAACCAGGTACCTGATGAGGGCTTGGGCCTCCTTGCTCTGGTCCTCAAACACATCTTTCATGGACCGGCCCTTAAAGTCACAAAACTCCACCATCAAGCACCCTGTATCTCCTTTTGCCCTGGCTTCTGCTTGCATTTCCTGTTTCCTCGTGTACTTCTCTACTTCTTCTGCAATCTCCCTGATGGAGGAAGTGTACTGAAGAAACAGGTGTTTGTTTTCTGACAAGGGTGTTGTCTGCAGCTTCTCATCAGAAATGCTAAGCACCATGTACACCGCATACCCCAGAGCATGCTCTAGGAGCCATCTAAATCTTTGGCCCTGGTACTTGCCAAACTGAATCTTGCAGTGAGCCAGAACTAAAAACTGGTCACTGGGGTCTCCACTATTGCTGCTGACAAAAGCAGTGGCCTCTGCCAGCACCTCTTCCTTGGGTTTGGCCCTTCCAGACTCCCTGCTTACAAGGCGTTCTGCCTCTGCAGATGGCCCCAGGAGAAGTCTGCTTGATGTCGCTGTTTGGCGGCGGAAAATCGGGTATGCGTACATTTTTCTAAAAAAAAAAAAAACATTAGAGAGAACATTACCTAGAGCAATCAGAAAGATACATTTACATTAAGTGTAAAACAATAATTTATCAAGGTAGATATAATCCATATTATTGCAGTAGTAAATATGACCATGACCATAAAATGGACTTCTGGTGAATTTTCTACACATATGCCTAATATATGCATGGTAGTACAACTTAAAATCCATATAAATAAATAACAGAAATTAAAACATTAAGTTATAATATACACATTAAACTCTTAAGTCTTTACATTATGACTTTTATAAATAAAATGTTTGTACTTCAGCTATTTAATATAACTATTCTGTTGTGTAATATATCTGAAAACACAAGTAATAAAAGAAACAAAATACAATATATGCTTATAATATTTTTACAATAGATTTATAAAATACAATACAATCTAATTACTAAATATATATCATATATTGTCTTGAACAAGTGTTAAACTCAAATGTTTTTAAAGTTTGTGCAGTCGTCTTTATAAATATAACTTTGTTTTACCTAAAATAGAATTATTTTAAAAGTATAGAATTATTTGCTAAATTAAATGTTTAAGAAAAAACTGTTTAACTCTGTATTTCATGCAACTACATTATAAGTAACTGTAACTGTACATTTAAATACAGTAACGTTAACTTTTTAGAGTGTACACCGCAATTATAGGGCCCAATATTGCTAGGTCGAATGGGGGCATTATTATTCTAAACAAATATCAGAACATTTTGTTTAATCATTTAACCAAATGGCGATGATTCCACCTTTTCTGATCACTAGTGACATGTTGCTCTGTATTTATCATGGGAAACATTACCGTTTTACAAGTTATGAAGAAAACATCTGCCATAACGTTAACTTGCTGTTGATTGTAACTTATTATTTAACAGAAATACACACAGTATAATAAACTAATAATAAACTAATAATAAAGTAGTGTTACATCTGGCTTACCTGATTCAAAGATGACGATTATAATAAAAGCGTCGTGTGATTGGTCAAAAGTAAGCCATCGAGGAGAAACGCGATTGGTCAAACATACGTCACAGCAAAAAGAAATGCGATTGGTCAAAAGTAAGCCACTGAAGTGAAACGCGATTAGTCGAAATGACGTCAGCGCAAAGACAAACGTGATTGGTCAAAAGTAAGCCACAGGGGTTAAACTCTATTGGTCAAAAGTAAGCCACCGAGGTGAGACGTGATTGGCTCATGTGGGCTTACTTTGGGCTTACTTTGGCTCTGTTGACAGGATGCTGCAGGCGCAGGCGAGAGGTGGCGGGATCGATACACGCATTCTCCACTTCTGTTTTCATGGCTTTCATTGCAAAGCTGGTGGCACCGTGAGGATTGAAAGCGAAACTTCTTACGTCAGCTTTGCCGGTTCCTGTGTAGTACTTATCATTGCAACACCTTAGAAGCCCTATCAAGTCACAGTTTTCTTTTATTCAGTGACGCGTCCGCAGTGGGACATCAAAGCGCTAAATATATAGCAGAGTGCTGTCGATCAGGCCATTGGATTCATCACAAGAAGCGACGTGGCCTTCTGGAAGAAAGGATAGCGTTTTGGTCAAGTGGAAGCAGATGGACTTAAGGGTGAAGCAGCTAGGCTTTTTGGGTGAGTTTCGGTCACCTGACCCTTGTGCCCAAAAGAGAACTATTAAGGCTAATTCATACTTCTGCGTTAAACGCCGGCGTTTGCTTAGGCGCTGACGCATAGCCCTTCGCCGTGGCCATCGGCGTCACTGACATGCACTTCTCAAAAAATGTAACTACACGTCGCAAAGACGTGTGATTGGTCGGCTTGGTAGCGCTGACGAGTCTGGGCGGGACCGAGATCCGCGTGAATGGTGCGAGCCTGATGGAGCGATTGTTTACAAGTGTGGAGTCCCGTGAAGAAGCTCCGGATGAAAAGTTTTATTTTGTGTTTACCTCATAGTTAGTTACAGTTGTTGCACGTCCTGCCTCAAAATGAGCGAGTTTGAGCCACTTGTACATCCCAGAAGTGTTCAGGAAGAGCAAAACAGCAGCAAAGAAACTTGACACAGAGGAACTTTTACACTTCACTGCCAACTAGCGTTTCGGAAGTGTTTTCAGACCAACAGAGACACCGCGCAGAAGTATAAATGCCCAGCTACGCACGTTGCATGCGTAGTGGGTTACGCCGGTCACTTGACGAAGAAGTATAAACCAGGCTTTACACTGCTTTGCCAAAACCCTGGATGGAACCAGGGACCTTTACATCTTGAGTCTAACGCTCTCCCAACTGAGCTATTTCGGCTGCCGTATCACAGCCTTTCTGCAGCATGGATGTCTGTGAGACAGAGCAGAGCCCTACAATGCGTCTGAGTCCTAAGAGATTAAAACTAAGAGAACCCACGACCTTGTCGTTATTAGCACCACGCTCTAACCAGCTGAGCTAACCGGCCACTTTCTTCTCACGTTCCTATAAAGCCCAGAGTAACTGTCATTTCCGGCAAAAAACCATATCCCACCGAGACCTGAACTCAAATCGCTGGATTTAGAGTCCAGAGTCCTAACCATAACACCATGGAAACTCAAGATTGCTGTAAGCTGTTGCCCAGGTGGAAGACAATGAACAATAATAAAAATGGCCTGTGCTTGCTGGGGTCTTATGCTATGCATCATACATCAAGTATAATGTTTATATCTTTAAAATACTCCAATTCTCAAATATTTGTTGTTTAAACATCTCAATAAGTATCATATTAGTTGATCTATGATGAATGATGAGCGCCAATATGTCAGTCTGGACTACTGTGGAGAGATTAGAGCTGCTGGATTTACAAACTCATGAAGTTCTCCCAAAATACATGAAAGCAAGTATCTGTTTAACTGGAGGAAGCATTAAGTAAATGTTCTAATTACCTAAAACTGTGTATCTGTTGTGTAAAATGCATCGTCACATTGTGTAAAATGATTATCATTGCCGTGTTTATAGAATTCAACATGTATTTTACAAGCCATGCATCTTTTGTTTTGCTGGTAAATATGTGTTCAAATGTCTACAACCCAAAACAAACATTTGAAAAACACTGATACATTTTTATCTTTATCAAGTAATGCACTTGTCTACCTTTAGCTCGGGGCCAACTATCATAGAACAGACTTTGCTGCTTTGTTAAGGTGTGTGGCAGTATTGAAACAACGTTTAAGCTGTTAATCAATTGCAATGCACTAGGACAGCTAACCAATCACAACAATCCCAGAACTAGTCAAGCCATTTGTGCCAGTGTGGAGAGAAGTACTGTAATAATGTGGATTGTTGAGGGGAAAATAACACAAGCATAATAGGACCCCTTTAATGAATCAATGTAATATAACATGGCAAATGTGAATATAGAAAGAATAGTCTTAAGGGAATTCCTGTAATTCATAATTTGCTCCTAATATAATGATTCAGTTCACTTTAATTTGGATGTCATTGCTGAAGAATGTGATTCACCTGAGGCCTATTGACGTAAATTGAGTGCCACACATTTTTCATTTGTTCATCCATATGCTGCACTCACTCACTCATTATCCAGTCTGAGCTACCTTTCCCTCCTTGACATGCCCTAAGGGATAGAAATTCCTTTGTCAAAGCATGCGTGCATCTGCCTAAAAGTAGTCAACGAGGCTTAAGTTAACTGTTTTTAGACTTGGGTTTTATACCAAATCAGCTTTTATTGACAAAACCTCCACATGACGTTGCTGTTGTCTTGTAAACACGAGATCTCTGGGCCGTTTCACCTCCAAGCTTTTTTCCCCCTGCAGGCCTTTAATAAAGGTAAGTAGTGATAAACAGTCATTAGACGAGGCCTGGGTTGAGGATCTGGGCAGACAGTGAAAGCACAGATCTGTTTGATGGAGCACAACTATTACTCTCATTATGTCCTAACAGAGAATGGGACAATCTTATTAGGGCTATTACCTTTACACACATCAAACATGGCGATACACGCATGCTTTAATGTGCAGACAATAAAGTGCTGTGTATATGCCCTTTGGTTCAAATAAGGCATATTACCAGGTCATAGGTATGTGAAGACTTTATTTGAGAAAATATTTGTTTATTGGTGTAAAAGATCCTGTTATATTCTGAAAACGCTGTGTTAGTATATGGCTCAACCGCACACTTTTGACAACTGAGGGATTTTAAATATAGATGAGAACAAACTTTGAGGAAAATTATGGCATAATCACATTAAGCAAAGCATAAATAAATGAAAGTAAATGCGGCCAGTATTGTCTCAAAATAAATGAATGATGTATTAAAATTTCTTGGAAAATGTTAAACTTTTGCAGAGCTCTACAGTCAATTGATATAAACAGTTAAATAGTTCATTACCAATAGAGGGAAATGCAACAATATTGAAAGATTGTGGAAATATGTTTTTATTATGTTAACCATACCGTTAAATCTAAAGTATTTTTTGGTGATGATTGTTCCACGAGGAACCTTTAAAGAGCCCTTATTATGGGTTTTTGAAAATGACCTTCCATGCCGTGTGCAACACAGCTCTAAGAGAATGAAAACATCCAGAGGTTTAAATCCTAAAGTGCACCTTGTTTAAAATTATAAAAAAAAATTTAATAAAAGATTTGACTCAAGAGTCATTTAAATGATCTGTCGAATGTTGTTCATCCAGATCTTCGACGTCATCACAAAAAATTACCAAATATGAAGTGCCAGATCTGATAAAACGTGAAAACGCCTTTCTCTTTGAACACTAGCAGAGTGCAGGTGTGTGTTATAATGATCATGATTGAAGATGAATGGACATTAATGAGTGAACGTTCTGGTGATTAATGCAATAATCTACCCGGCAACAGGGCATTTGTCAGTCATTTGTTAAAGGATCAGAGAAAAACTTTTGATGTATGAAACTTTGTCAGAGCTTGACAAACTTTATCAGTACACAGGTCGTGGACCAGTTTCTTCCTCCGTTTCACAAGTGTAAGTGGGATTAAAATGGGTGCTTTGTTTTCACTAGCTTGCAAAATATGTATTTAATTGTGTTTTGTTACTTGTAACCGCTCCACGCGTTTGTTCTGTATCTAGTTAATTCTTTATTCAAATATCGTGCCTAAGGCCACATTGAAAATGTGACACGTTTGTGACATTTGCAGATTTGTGAGTTTGTGTTAGTGAGCTGGCAATCCACTGCCAATTGTCGTTGCTATGGTCAGTGTGAGCTGTTCCTACACATGCAGTGGTCAAGTTTCAGAATAGTTCAGTTTTGCCACTGTGTGGATTGATATTTATTGTGTATCACTGTTTTTACTTTTGGTTTTTAGAGCAATATGTTGGTGTTAAACTGAATCGCTTTAATGCACTCCTGAGTTGGGCTCACACACACACTGTGCTCAGACTACTTCAACAATGTTGATAAACCGGGGTGGGCGTTTCTCTCTGTCTCGCACTGAATGCAGTCAGCCAATAACAACAGACTGGGTCATCGAGCCAATCAGCACAGATTAGCATCATGCTATGGAGAGGTTTGGGAACAGATAAATCACTGAACAAATCATATAGGAGTTGTTGGGATAATTAAATAAAAATAAAAGCATATTTAATATAATGAAAGTGTTTTTAACCTCGCATGTATATCAGCCTGTTGCTGGAGATGCCCAAAACCAAAATATGACATTTTAAAATACACATTAGGGGCTCTTTAATATCAGCGCACCTTTTTTTTTTTTTACTGCACTCTAAAAAGGCTGGGTTATTGTAACCCAACATTATATCAAATATGGACGAATCCAATGTTTGTGGAATTCAATTTAATGTATACATTTTAACCCAGCAGTTGGGTTTATCCATATTAAACACAGCATTAGGTTACAGCAAACCATGTGTTTGAGTGTATTCAAAGGGTTCTTAATGAGGAAAACATTTTCAGTCCTTTAGGTACCTCACAGATCCCTAAATACATTTACATTAATTTATTTGGCAGACACTTTTATCTAAAGCAACTAGATCCCATGAACCCACATCTGGAGCAGTTGGGGGTTTGATGCCTTGCTCAAAATAGTCATCTCAGCTATGGTATAGAGGTAAATATACACTCTCTTCATCAGTAATCTCTGATGGTACTAGAATTCTAACCTGAAACCTTTGGATCCCAAGTACAACTCTCTAACCATAAGGCCACGCCATTTTGCCTTCCACAACTTTACAAACGATTGCTAAGCTCAACTCCTGTGAGCCGGACATGATTTGAAAAGTCAAACGCACTACCATTGTGTCACAAGGTCCTAAATATCATCATCCTTGTGCGAGGAACCCCCATCTCAAAATGTAAAAGGCATCCATATTTTCTTGTTTAAAGATTCAATTATACTGTGAAAAATGTATGTTATGAATTAGTCTAAAATATTATTTGTACAATATTTAGTTTTAAACTAACATGAATATTTTCTTTTATTATTTTTTATTATTATTTATTTTCTTTTATATATTATTTTCTTTTCTTGTTACTCACATTGCAATTCATTTAATCAAATTTTTATTTAATTGTATTTTTATAAATATTTAACAAATCTAATAAATTAATACATTTAATAAAATTATTTATTTCTTTTACTTTTTTTATTCATTTGCTTTTTTCTCCAGATATATCAACAGACGGCCAAACCTTGCAAGCCCAGTGTGAAAACATCCAACCTTTTGCAGGTAAAATGATGAATCTATTTGTGAATTTGCTCTTATAGGTGAATAATCTAAATGACCCAAACAACTTCAGTAGAATGAATCTGGTGTTCCAAGATTGAAAATGAGATTTTAAATAGATATTTTGTTTTGGAGATCTCCTACAATAGATTCAAATGCATTCAAAGTAAAATAAATATCTCATATTGCAGCATCATAATATCTAGATCTTTCTAAACTCCTCCTTTTTTGGTTCTACTCCGCTCTGATTGGTCAGATGGTTCAGTTTATTGTGACTGGTCTATGGCTTAGCTTGTCGAAAACAAAATTCCATTATTGTATCTGAATTTCCTTATACTTTTGAAGTGCATGCAAAATGTATTTACGTTTACAGCACAAAAAAAAAAAAAAAACACCATCTTCTTAACATCTAAAGCTGACAGGACAGCTATAACTACACCCCTCAAATGTATTCCTTAAATGCATATTTTTAATAGTAAGCTGTACAATATTATATTTGTGCATATACATTAGATTAGTCAGTACTAAAGCCAAATCTGGTGCTTATCTAAAAAAATAACTTATGATAAATGACAAATTAAAAAAAAAAGGAAATATCAAGAAAAGCAAAAAAATTGAAAAACTTTGTTGAAATTTTGTAGGTTTTAATTTTTGCAATATCTTGCTTGAATTTAATTGTATAATCTTTGAATTTCTAAATATGTTTGGTGACTAAAATATTATTGTAATAAATATATATATAAATGTTTAATAATTTTGTTTGTTTAAATGCAACAAAATACATTGCCTATATTCCCTGAGAAATGGATAAACACATTAATCTTCAAAATGGGCTGTACTCAATTATGCTAAGCACTGTAACTTCTTTCTTCAGCTACAACTACATTGTTTAAGGTCCAATATAGACTGGCATTATGCAAATCCATTTCAAATCTATCTAGGTTTCATAAAGCAGCTTGATACCTGAAAAGCTGCAGTAATATGAAAGAAGCTGAACTATAGATCATGCCAGTTTCACAGTGTCCATTATTTAGGCTTTGTGTGTTTGCACATGTGGCATGGTACGTAATCATGCGCAAGGTCAACTATTTGTATATGTTTTGGGTGAGTGAAATGAGAATGAGGCTCAGGTTTAGAGCAGTGACAGGAAAATACTGCAGGTCAGCATCCGTCAGCTCCATGATTAGCTTTGATTTAACTAGAGAGCAGGTGCTCGCGTGCAGAGCCGGGACAGGTGTGCCACCACAAACACAGAAAGAGAAAGAGAGAGAAATCAGCACTTTTATAGTCAATCCTTTTCACAAACATATATTTTTAAAAAGGTAGTATTTTATTTGAATATGATAAATTGGTTCTTAAATAGGAAAATAGGTCACAAAAGTACAATAAAAAGCGTAAATGCATCTGTATTTCTGGGTAAAGCTTTTAAAAGAAAAAGCATTGTCTTAAATATATAGTAAGAGAATTAAAAACACATCTTAACATCCATAATTGACCAGGTGAGGTAGTAGAAAAAATCCCAGGCATGAAATCGCAAAGTGAAACATTACACTGTTAAAGCTATGACAACACAAACAAACACATAACCCTGCAGGTTGAAAGAGGGTTCATTGTGGGTGTCTATGCTATAAATGTTACTATTTCAACAACTGCAGCAAAGAAACACAGGCAAAATACAATCATATTCACTTGTATATCGCACACTCAGATGTAGGGAAGGATCTCATTTGTTTTTTTCACAGCCCCCGTTTGGGTTTTGGATATTTGCATGTGCTAACTCAGTGACCGAACTCTTTTTATTTAGCTAAAATCTCTTTTGTAGAAACTGAATTGATTACAGATGAAAGAGTTTCAGTTAGACGGAATGAAACCCTCTTGCACCAAACGTTTTACACATTATAAATGCTTCAGCTGAATGGCATGTCACTGAATGCTTGGACTTTCTTCCACTTGATTGATGTGGCCAATTTTACTGCAGTTTTCTTCCTTCCCAGAAACACCACACACAGAGAGAGAAGCACACACATGAACAAGTAGGCACGTACACACTCACATTCTAAAACTTTACATTTGTATTTTAGTTGATAAGTATAGAAATGCATGTTTTTTTACAGAAAAAAATGATGTAATACTTGTTGTTTCAAGTTAAAATGTGCCCTTAATGAACTTATACTAAGCTGATTATTTATACTAAGCTGTATTATTTTCATTTACGTTTGGTCTTTTTTTAATTATATAATTAATTGAAAAACAAAGCAAATCAAATGTAGGAACTGCAAAATAAAACAAGAACTCAGTTAAAAACAACAAACAAATAACTGGACTGCAAAACAATAACTAAATTTAAATCAACAAACAAAAAAAAACTATGGATTACAAAACAAACAAAACAAGATCTAAGTTGAACACAACAATCAAAAAACCTATGGACTACAAAACAAAAACTAAGTTGAAAACAACAAACAAACTGGACTACAAAACAAGAACTAAGTTAAAAACAACAAGCAAACAAAACAAGAACTTAGTTGAAAACAACAAACAAACAAACTGGACTATAAAACAAACAAAACAAGAACTAAGTTGAAAACAACAAAAAAAAAAAAAACAAGAACTAAGTTGAAAACAACAAACAAAAAAACTGGACTATAAAACAAACAAAACAGGAACTAAGTTAAACAACAAACAAACAAAACAAGAACTAAGTTGAAAACAACAAACAAAAAAACTGGACTATAAAACAAACAAAATAAGAACTAAGTTAAAACAACAAACAAAAAAACTGGACTATAAAACAAACAAAATAAGAACTAAGTTAAAACAACAAACAAAAAAACTGGACTATAAAACAAACAAAATAAGAACTAAGTTAAAACAACAAACAAAAAAACTGGACTATAAAACAAACTAAACAAGAACTAAGTTAAAACAACAAACAAAAGAACTATGGCCTACAAAACGAACAAAACAAGAATTAAGTTTAAAACAACAAACAAACAAAAAATAAAGACTGTTAAACAAACAAAATAAGAACTAAGTTGAAAACAACAAACAAACAAACTGGACTCCCAAACAAGCAAGACAAGAACTAGTTGAAAACAACAAACAAAAACAACAGACTACAAAACAATAAGTTGAAAACAACAAACAAAAAACTATGGACTACAAAACAAACAAAACAAGAACTAAGTAAAAAAATCATCAAATAAATAAGCTATGTACTACAAACAAACAAACAAACAACTACTCAAAACTACAAAACAAACAAAACAAAGATTAAACAGAAAACTACAAAAAAAATCAACGAAATAAATAACAACGACGCAAAAAAAAACTGACCAATTAAACAAAATAAAATGTATTTGAGAAACAATCATAATAAAAATAATAATAATATATTTTGTTGTTTTTACAAAAGATTAAGACAGTGTCTGAAACAAAGGCATTCATTTAGGCATTCAGCAAACTTTCAGCTCTGGCACATCCTGGCAAAAAAGCACTGTTATTTTCTCTGATTGGTAATGGACTAATAAGGGACTGGAACAGACTTTATCAAAGGCTTCACACACATGAAAGACTTTATAGGGCAGAGAGCCTTTGTGACTAGGAAAGGAGATGTTTTCCTTTGTTCTGGATGCGACATATTCCCTCTCGTTTGCCTTGATAGAAAAGTAAAGAATAGAGTCTACACACTCAGACGCCCAGATGTTTGCACATACTATACACAGCTGTAGAAAGAGGTTATGTTAGGGTCATGCTGTAATGATTCCTAATGCTTGTGCTTTTGAAAACTCCTGCATATAAAGTGGTATATCATGCAGGATCGTGGCAAATGAAACTAAAAAAAAGTATAATATATGAATGCAGTTTGGAATGCACCAGCTAGTGTACTTGAAATTGATCCAGCATTTGATCAGTTTTGTCTAATTGCAATAAATACGTTCCTATCTATTATCACATACAGCCATTTAATGGCCATTAAAGATATAAACATAACATTTAGATTATATAACTTGCTCTAACATTCATTAGAAGTCTATAAAAGCACACTGTGTCCCAGTAGATTTCCAGTTTATCAGCATACCTCCCCTCCTCTAAACCACATTTTTAATATACCTATGTTAAGCATGATACCTTTGAATACAATAAAAGATGCAAGTACTTTCTTCCTCACAAATATAAGACTATTCACAAATAAATGCATTAAGTGCTTCATACTTTCAGTATATTTTGAAGCCATATGTGGACTCTCAGAGCAATAGAGAGATATACAGTATAGGCAGGTAGAGAAATGCAAGCAAGCATTAAAAAAGTGCTCACTTTCAGAACATTACTTTCGGTATAGTTAAACATTGCAGCCTGCTAATCCATTGCCATAGGGGTGTGCATTCAATAAAAACAGTTCAAAAGTCAGCCTTCATCATGAGGTTGGTAAAAATCGATAATGTGTTCCGGTTCAAACTTGCACATCTTTTGAGAAGCTGGGAAATATACATAAGAAATGTCCTATTTCTTTCTTTGACCGCATCAAAGAATCTCAAGCATGCTCTTGGCCCCATGTCCAAGTTCGCTCATACTTGTTGCACGAGTTTCATATACTCCTTCATTTGAGAAGGAGGAGGTATACATATTTGTTTTGCTGTCTATGTTGGAGATTCGAGGCCTGGGTCTTGGCCCAAGCACCACATAGGACTTTCTTGGCTGGTAGACGTTGAAGGAGGGACATAGATAAGCAGCTTGTTCAAGCCCTGATTGCTCAAACTAAATGAACATGGTCTCCCGTCAAGCATCTGCTCCATGTAGGAGCCTAGAGTTTCAGAAAGTGACACTCGACCATTAAGCCATCTCATCTAAATCAGGTTAGGCTGGCAGATCATCCTCAACAACCTCCAAACCCTTCCAAATTCTTCTAGCTGACTAGTAGATGCATACACAATTCTCAGCACTCCCCATGTCCCACTCATTTGCCTCTGTCTACTTCCCCTCTCACTCTGTGTCTTGCAAGGTTAATCAGTGTTTCTTGCACGTATAGACCTCCTCCTCTCTGAGACAGGTTTGACATTCAACGTGACAGCACCAGCGGACCTGACAGTGGCAGGAGAGGGTGGTGAGGCGAAGGGCAGTGTTGTAGCCCCGTCCACAGCACAGGCTGCTGCAGCTGGTGTCCTTGGAGCACGGTCTGCCTGCAGTCCCAGGCGAGTAGCGGGATGGCCTGCAGAAGCTGGGCGACTCCTCCAGAAACACCAGTTCAGTGGGACGGGGTCGGGGAACCGTGATGCTGTGGCGGCGAGGGCCCGCCAGTTCTGTTTCCCCCGTGGCAGAGTTGGTAACGCTGTGCACTCTGACAGCTGTGTCATAGCGGTACTTCAACAGATGACCTGTGTCTTGAAACGGGGAGAGCTGCTTCCAGCACGTCCTTACAGCACATGAACCGGAAACACCATGACACTTACAAGTAGTCTTAAGTCCACTTTTCACGGCCTGAAAGTAAGCACAATAACAAAATTGTAAGCATGAACATTACCGAATACAACACAATGCTCTTGTGAAAAACAAGTCTATATGTGGTCTATTTATTTAGACCTAAACATCTAGCATTTAGTTGACTATATAAGTCACTTTGCGTCTACATGTGAACAGTTATTAGAATATTTGTTATCTAAGTTAAAGTCTGCTATAAATTTATTTTGATCTTTAGTCAGACTGACTATAATTTTTTTTGCAAGCACATGTCAACTTGTTCTACTGACCCTATCCGTACCAATGATCAGGTGCTTGAAAAATTGCTTATAGTCACAAAGATGCCTAAAGGAGGTCATCAAATTAAAGTGAGTGTATAGAGAAAAATAAAGCCTATGAAGCTTTTTTTTTTTTTAAATGTATTTAGTTAGTCAGTCAGTTAGTTAGTTTCCATCAATTCGCTATTAGTCACATGTCAGTTTTGAGACCATGGACTGCAAAAGTCTGAGAACTATCTAAAAACTACTATTTTTGAGAACGGAGATGAACACAGAAGTCTGCCAAAATGGAACAGCTGCTTATCTTAATAAGTTGCTCAGAAGTATCTAAATGCATATTCTGGGACTTCATAGCCTCAAGCTGAAATCCTTGAGTTGACGTGGTGTAGATGATGAACGCAGGGGGAATGCCTTAGTTGGCGGTCTTTCAACTCTGACCTGCACCTCTTGAGGGCCACCATTGCTGATCTATGCTCAGATCAACTTGTTTAATTTTCTATTTTTGGTCTGTTGCCTTTCAATTTCAAAGTGCTTTATCTTTGAGAACCAAACCACATTTTGTACATCTTGATTACTGATCTGTTTCTCCTTGTTTGGAGAGTTTGTTTCTCTGTTTCTAATTTCACATATTAGTGAGGAGGCTATAGAGCAGATAAGTTTATCGAAAAAGGCCCAAGGGGTAGATGGGGAGGTCAAATGGTCGATGGGGGTGTTCCACCCAACATAGGTATGAGCTCCTACCCCAGGGCCACCTGAGAGATGCAGAGAAGCAGAAGCGAGGAAACGGAGAGAATCTGAAAGGGGAGGGATAACAAGACCTCAGCCACCTTTGCTTGTTTTTGTTAACCGCCATCTGTGGCCTGAGGTGTCAACTGTGGGAAACAACAAAACCGGAGACTGATAAGATAAGATCCGAGTTTGTCCAGCCGTTCTTTTCTTACTTTTTCTGTGAACCTCGTAAACCCTCCCCCTGTTTCGTTCTCTCTGTCTTTCCCTGAGGCTGCTAGTTTCCTGGTAACAGGACTGTTTTGAGGGATGTTATGAGGATTTATGAAAGTCTGGAAGAGCAACAGCGGCGACGGTGGCGGCAGCAGTGAGACTGGTAGAGCAGCAGGCATACAGTAGGTGGAAAAAATGCTCATATATTACAGAGGCCTCTTCTCTGTATAATCGCCCTCATGGGAGACCTCTAATTTTGAAAAGGGCCCCCACAGCAAGCGCTGTCTTGCCTGGACCAGGGAAAGGAACACCTGGCTCCAGTGTGCTGGCCAATGCCTGCTCACTTACCTGCCTCACCCCACTCACTGAACGCTCCTTTGGGCTACAATGAACCAGAAGACCGCAGGAGAAGTTAACCCTTACAGATATTCAAGTCTGCAAGCTTTGAGCCTTTTTTGAATGTTGTAAGAAAAAAAGATTTTATGGTTCTATGTACAACCTTTTCCATGCTAACAAAGTTTATTTATAATGTAAAAGGTTTTTTTTTTTTATTAGATTTTTTTAAATGACCTTTTCCCTAATGGTCACTTCACTCGGCACCAACACAAACAATTCCAAAATTACTGTACATCAAATCTCAGATAAATCACTACCCGACAAAGACAGTTTGAAAAAAGTCTTGACCAGTGGCTACAGAGCAAACAGGCTCCAGCAAAACCTGAAGAAGTGTCTGCTGTCATTGATAAGTGTCTGCTGAATTGTGAATTGACCCTAAGAAAAAAACATCCTTCCGTGGCATCACTATATAATCCACTTTTACTTTAAGAGTACACTATGGTGTTAGTTTCAACTTGAATATATTGCAACTTACCCGGATTCCAACATTTATGTTATGTGCGTCAATCTGGGCGCGCAGGTCCTTGCTGACCCTCTTTTGCCCCAAAAACTTCTTGAGGAACTTGGTGCTGTATTTCAGATTGTCCCCACATACTCCCCACTGCCAGGCCTCACGGTGCTGCAGGCCAGGGGAATCATCACAGGTGCAGCGCTCCATGCGCCCAGAGCTGCACGCTTTGGCAAGCGCGTGAGACAATGCTGCAGATGACACCGCAAGCAGGAAGGCCGTCTCTTTAAAACCTGATGAGGGGATCAATTCATGAATGAGCACTGTGCATCACAGTGTACTGCTTTTTTTTTTACATTATTTATACATAAATAAGAGATTGAAAACTTTTCAACACAGATACTGTAAGTGCTTAACATTAACTACTTTTAAAAAGTCATCATTTAAATCAACATGACAAGTGGAAAAGGGTACATTTATTTGTTTATTCATTCATTAATTTTGCTTTTGGCTTAGTCTCTTTATTAATCTGGGGTCGTCACAGCGGATGCCCTTCCAGCTGCAACCAATCTCTGGGAAACATCTATACACTCTTATTCACACTCATACACTACGGACAATTTAGCTTATCAATTCACCTGTACCGCATGTCTTTGGCCTGTGGGGGAAACCGGAGCAAATGCGGGGGGAACATGCAAACTGCACACAGATATGCCAAGTCCAGCTGAGGCTTGAACCAGCGACCTTCTTGCTGTGAGGCGACAGCTTTAGCTACTGCACCACCGCATCGCCGAAAAGGATACAAAAGTTTCTAATTTTTTTTAATTGCTCGTTTTTAATGTAAAAGTACATTTCTGCTTATTCTTTACAACTTACTTCAAGTACTTTTTTGCAATTATTAAAAGAAAAAGCCTCCATTATCTTGTTTCCCCTAATGTGTTTTTCTTATATTTCCTCATACTAAATCCTATATTGTGAACTTTTCCAGTTAAGTTTTAAGTGGAGTTTTATCCTGATACTTTTGCCATAATCCCCTACCCCCGTGCGACCTATTCGTATTGTTGTTTACTTAGATCAGAGCAGGGACAAGGCTTGTATTTTGATCCAATTAATTATTATTTTGACTAAGTTTTCTGTCAGATGAAAGTGCGCGATCACGATCACGCCACCCTTTTCCTCTGAGAACTGGGCGCTTTTCCGCGAGATAAAAATACTTCAACTGGCCCCGCGAGGCCTCACCGCACAGGGATTCCGCGCTTCCCAAGTCCCTAATTACCAGCGGACTGACCTACGCATGGCTTTCACATTCACATCCTGCACATTACGCACATGTCCGTTTGGAAAGCAGGCACCACATGGAGGTTTCTAAATAGTTGTTAATACTAAAACATTTCCTTTTCTGACATATAATAGCTCTGGCTAATTTAAGGGTAGCCTATAACAAACTGTAAATTGTGAAATTGTGTTTTGTGGGTTTTAAACGGAATATTTGGTCATTCCATTTTAGTCCCTCATTAACATAGATGTAAAAAAATGAACAGGTCATAACCGTTTTAATAAGGTGTTATATATATATTTTGCTAACGTTTCAACAAATATTTTTTAGCCTACCTAGGCTACTCTTTTCCTCTTCCTCTTTTTCATGCCCTGAGCCCTTTAGTTCTATAAAAACTAGTAGGGTAGGTTATATAGAGATATTATTACCTATATATAATTTTAGTGGTCATATAATTTAATTTAAAACGTTTATGATTAAATTTAAGAAATGCTGTATAATCAGCTTTTAGTTTCTTGACCTTGAGCTGCAAGGCTGATAGTTGATTAGTCTAGCCTAATAATGAATGAACCATATCTCATCCTAAATTAAAATGTTTAGCACGTAAATAGAACACGTAAATAGTCTGTCTATATTTTAGCTACAAAAGAATCACAATTTTCGTATGTGCGAATAAATGTAAAAAAAACACCTAGAGGGTCTTTTCTTACCTCGCTTTAAAAGACTTCCACGGCCATCCATACTACAATTCCAGCGCTCGTTGCGGAACTGGTAGCGGCACTCGAGGAGGCTGAGGCGGACAGATTCTCGCAGAGTCTCTGCCAGCCCTGGTTCCCGACGGCACAGGCGCTTTTGCCGGCGCGTCAGAGTCATCTGCTCGCATTGCTTCAGGTGCGCTTTACCGTTTGTAGGCTCGTTGGCAAATGGACCCGGCAGAAAAACCAGAGGCTCGCGACCTGTAAGCCTAACGAAAACACAATAATTACAGATATATTTTTCAGCTGCTTCATTTTGTTTAGTTTATATACACAAACCACGCGTTTAGTTTCCACAAATTTCTTTAAAATGGTGTTAATATTATGTTATCAAATTACTTTAAGTAACTTGGTAATATTTATTTAATTTTCATAGGTTAAACTTTGACACCAGTTTTGCTGTAGGTATTTTAAAATATATAACCTTTTCAGAATGCACTTTGTTGCCACACGTGCTTTGAATAATGTTTAAATAATTTGAATAGTCGTGTTTGAATAAAGCATGCACAAAACTGCACTTGTTCTTTTCCCCCAGTCTTTCACGAAGCGCTCTGGCTTTTGAAAACATTACTGTGGCGCGCAACAAACTTCAATTAGCGCTCTTAAATAAAGCCTGTTGTAAAGAGTTTTTAGGTGTTTATGGGATTCTTAATATAAACACCAGTGGGGCAACATCCTGTGAGCCTAAGCCATAAAGATCTTAATGATCAAGTAGAGCGCGGGGAACGACGCGGTGCCAAACCATCGAAGACATCTGGATCCATATACACTGCGCTACACTTAACGGCAATAATTTGAAAAAAAAAAACATGGCTAAAATATATTTACAAAATGAAAGAAAGTTAAAATATATAAACATGAATAAAATGAAATATAATGTTACTGTTACTTTTGAGAGCAAACCAAAGGTTGAAGTTTTCTTAAAGTTTATAAATAAAAATGTATATAAGTACTTATCCTATACATCAATTTTGCAACATTCATCAAATTATGATTTTGTTCTTTATCTGATTATTTAAAACAGGCGACCTGCAATGTAGGTTTTAAACATGTTAAACTTTAAAAACATTATGTGCGTAATTACGCATTGGCTATCCAACATCACCAAAGATCCCCACCTGTTGACACAACATAAAATAATTCTAATCCAAGTCAAACATAACAATGAGGCATTTAGAGGCTTTTTATGAGTTTAACATGATGTAGAGTAAAGAAAACTTCTACTGACCCGAAATAGGCTGCTGCGTGGGAGAGAAGGATGCAGAGGGCAATAAGTCGCAGCGGACAGGCAGTCCTCGGAAGCCCGGTGCACATGATGACGGGTCGGCGCTGCTCTTCATTGCGCTATCTGTCCGTGTTGAAATCCCTGCTGTGCTGGACAGTGCAACTTCTTAAAGGGGCAGAAACTTATTTCAGCCCCTGGGGAGGCGCGGTCCCGAGAGGGGTGAGGCATGCGCGCCAAACATATTGGATCATCAGTCATTTTCTCCGCCCATTGCCAAGCAAACTACTCTTATTTCTCCACAGGCGGGCTGGCAGGTGCGCGTACCTGCTGAATGCCTCGCGTTTACTATAGGGTATCTGCTGGTTCACACTTATTCATGACTGATTCAGGCAACTGTTTTCTTTCTGATCGTAAAGGACATGTGTAATTCCTTCAAAAACATTAATTGGTAACTTCGTTTAGGTTTTTTTTTTTCAATGACCATAAAGTCTTTATATTACTTTAATATAGGCCTAAGATATTATAGCCTAATACAAATTATAAAAAAAAAAATAATTAAAACAAAAAAGGAATGAAAAGAGGAGATATTAAAACGGGACGTTTCTGTGCCTTCAAAATATGACTCAGACTTAACTCTCATCATCACTCGCTATTAATATTATTATCTTTATAAAACAAACAATGAAGGATTTCCCCGATTTCAGTACAAGGATAATGAGCGTCTGTTTACACTTGTTTAATTATAACACCTTGTTTACAAACTGTGGCTTCATTCTCATTTCCTCAGCATCAACACATCGGCATCTTTGATGCTGTTGTCATCACTGAGCACAAGATATAATGAGCTAATCATGACTGATCTTTCATCTCAGTTCCTCTCGCCTCCATCAGTGACTGACCAACTGGGCTCCAAATTTCCCTTATGATGTCACCTTCTTTGTTTAAGACCCACCTTAATGGTGCAGGTGTCAGGTGCACTTCCTGCTTGTGATGACCAGTCCAAACATGGAGAAGACATGTTTTGCTCCTGAATTGTGAGCAATTGTCTTGGTTCATTTGTGCTGGATTGTTACATCAGTTTGCTTACATTAGAGCTGTTTAATGTTATAAAATTACACAGGAAACATTTGTGCTGATGTAATGTATTTTTCATTGTTCATTAAATTAAAAATTAATCTTGTTGACAGTAAAACCTTCATTACCAGATTTAGATCGCTGCCATTGATATTAAATGTAGTCAGTTATAGTCTTTGAGAATGTTTAGCTCTGCAACAATTTTCTTTTTAGTGGCATGACCATTTCAGTATTACGGTCTATGTTTTAGGAATATTACTAGACAGAGGTTTAAAAAGCCCTGTTTTGCAGGACCCTGTTGTTGGCACGACCTGAAAGAAATCTGTTCAAGCTAAACTTTCCAATAAATGGAAGTAGTTTAAAAAATGTAAGAGTATACAGCTTTCATATCAAACTTTCAAATATTCTGTAAACTGGCAATTGCTTGGCTTGTTGTATCTTTAGCACCCTCTGCTGACTGGACGGTACTTTGTCTACACACTCGATAGCTAATTGAATCCAATATATTACACCATCTGGTGGACTACTGTACTCTCAGAAATAAAGGTATGAACTGTCACTGGGGTGGTACCTTTTCAAAAGGCACACATTTGTACTTAAAGGGTCCATATTGGTACCTCAAAAGTATATATTAGCCTTTTAGGTACAAATTTGTACCTTTTGAAAAGGTACCACCAGTGACAGCTTGCCTTTATTTCTGAGAGTGTGGTTTTATGATTTGCTATTCATATTTACATGCATTGTGCTGATTTAAGACATCCTGAAAATGCCTGCACTCTCAAAAATAACAGTTCTTATTTGGCATTAATGTTTGCATGGAGATATTTTAACATCCTTAGAATCTTAAGTTTCAATCCATTAAAGTGGAACATGGTTATTTAAATGGAATTGATCTTCAAATTAAGAATAAAATCTTAATTAATAAATTAAATAATTAAGTTCATGCTAAAATTTCTTCTTATGCCAATGGTATGATACCTTTTTTAATGTTTAAATACTTTTAGGTTTTGTGTTACTTGTTTTTTGCCTTTATTTTGTTTAAAATCTATTTTATTTGTTATGTTTGTTATTTTCCTCACTTATGTAATGCTCTAATATTCATTAATATTTTGAATTGGTTTAGCATTTTATATTATTTACATAACATAATTAAATTTAGTGAGTTTGTTTTGTGTGTGTGTGTGTGTGTGTGTGTGTGTGTGTGTGTGTGTGTGTGTGTGTGTGTGTGTGTGTGTGTGTGTTTTGTAATTTCTTAATCAGTTATTTTTAGTTATGTGTTTATGAATATCCCTCTATTTTCTATTGACTAAATAAATGTTGACCTGACTGGCTGAAATAATATTTGTGAATATTTCATTTTATTTCAAGCAATATTGATTTTGTTTCTGCGAACTATAACTTTAAACTAAGCAATTATAACATCTTAAAATTCATTTCAAACGGCACAAAGCATACAGTTGTATTATGCTGTAACTAGCGTGTCATTTCACTGGCTATACAGGGCTCGGCATATATATGTACACCCATCACAAATCTATTTTTTAATTACATATTTTTAATAGGAAGTTATACAGTATTACATCTGTGCATATACATTAGATTAGTCAGTACCGAAGCCAAATCTGGAGCTTATCTAACACAATAACTTACGATAACGGTCCAAATATTATATAAAAGTTATATGTTATATAAAAATATTAAACAAAAATTAAAAAAATAAAAAGAATGAAAAAAGTATAACAGTTGAAATTTTGTAGGTTGTATTTTTATTGCAATATTTTGCTTGAATTGAAGTATTATCTTTACTTTTTTATTATATTTGATGATTAAAATATTATTTTAATAAAGATATCTGTTTAATAAACCTGTTTTGATTAATTGCACCAAAATACATTGCATATATTCACTGAGAAATTAGTAAAACGTTAATTTTCAAAATGGGCTGTACTCAATTATGCTGAGCACTGTATATAATGGGCTCCTGACGCATTGTAGTGGCTCTGCCGCTAGAGGGGAGCCTCATGTTAATGTTAGTCGATGCACTCCTCTAAGAAGCTAATGTCATATATTTAGAAAGTCCTCCTCCAACACAGCCTTTAATTCATTTATCCTTTTACTTCATAATTACACGGTTATCTGGTAAAATGCGGTTCAAACATGAGGTTCTCATCAGGAGCATAACGTACATTAGCTAAACATATTCAGGTCGAGTCATCTTTCATTTTGCATGTACACGCGTACCTCAGCCCTCACGCCCACGACACACCCATTGGGCGACGACAATAATGGGGTGGGGCTTTGTACAGATTTTGAAGCGTGTGATTGGATGGCCCTTACGCGAAGGCGGGTTCCATGACGCCATTGTCCTCGGTCTAGAGAAAGACGCCATTTTGTTTTTAGCGGTGAGGAGGAGAACCGGAAAATTGTAGCGAAAACTGCACCAAAAGGTAAATACTTTCAAAACCACACATTTTGCGTTGTCATTCTGATATTTATCACGTATAGGCATTTTTAAGTCCATTTTGTTCACACGTCGCTAAAAGAAAGCGAGATTTCGGTTATGAATGATCATTTCAGTCAGGGAGGCTAACAGGCTAGCTAACGGATGTTTGCTTAGCTGATGTGGAACTGCACAATTCGTTCGCGCCTACGTTTTCTCGAATATTCAGATATTCTCAATATTCATTTTTTAGCCTCAATGCGGCTACGCGAATGGTGAAGTTAGACAGGAATGAATAAGGTAAAACGGGTAGTAGCCTAGTAAACAGCAGAGTGATCCGGTTACCTCGCCTGCGCCCTTAGCACTTTAGCGGAATACAAGGCGTCGCTACCGACACAAGAAGAACGTTTCATTGTAAACGCAGAGTCTGCATTCATTATATTTAGGCTCTATATTTTACTATATTGGTTTATGCGTAGATATATGTGATGCCGAAAATGAATAGACTATGTTATCCCACTGACTGACATTCTGACGGTGAAAGGTTGTTAGGCCGTGTTTCTGACGTTTCATATGAAATCATGCTTACAAATTAGCTGACGTCTGTCGGTTTAACGATATCTCATGTCTCTATGCTTGAGGTGATAGTTATTTATTTTTTCGTAACAGACTTCGTGTCGGTCTTACGTGGGTTTGCACAACGTGATCAGGATTGAACCAGTCTTTGGCATCATGATTAAATAAAACATCACAGGATTCAAAATCCTGTACTGTTTTAAAAGGAAAAGTTCATCCATAAATCAAAATTAAGCCATTTTCTCTCGCTTTCCACTTGTTGCAAAGCTATTTGTGTTTCTTACATTTGTTGATCACTAAAGCAGATATTCTGAAGGATGTTGGAAATGATAGCATAAGAAATAATACAATTGATATCAGTGGCTATGGGTTATCAACATTCTTCTGAAAATCTTTTGTGTTTAACAGAATTTTTAAGGTGGACTATTCCTTTAACAATGACACATTTTATTTATCATATCTAGCAGGTGTCATACACCAGGTGGCCACTGTAATGTGTCAATCAAATGGATTGTGATGCTAGTTCACTGTCAATGGCTATGTTTCCATCCGAATATGCTAATTAAATTTATGTGCCAAACTACAATATTGCATAAAAGAAGTGGGAATAATGCAGCATTTCCATCCAACGGGTCCAAGAAAACAAAATCGTCACTTTCTGATAAATTCGTGCCAAGTTCTAACAGTAAAAATGCAATTTGCTGTGGTAGGAGAAGCTGCATGAATCTTATTCCTCTTCCTTATTTAATTTGTGCCCCAGAAGACGATGCCGACACGGAGCACAGACGATCTTAACAGTTCTGGATGTAATTAATAATATAACACTAATACTGAAACATAATTTTAGCTGTTTTGCAATGTGCTCAGCCTGCTGGTTTGTCCATTCACACACATTTTTATTATCACATGATCTCTTATAACAAAATCACATGATTTTTTTTTAATGCGCATACTGGAATTTGTTCAGTAAAAGTGTTTCCATTCGAAGTTTATTCGCATCTTCTTATCGAATATAGTTTATCCTACTCTGTTATGCACATATTTTCATGCGCATTTTCAAAATTTATGCACATCTTCATGATTCCATCAACCGATTAAATTTTTTTTTTAATCTGCGTATCTAAAATGAGCATAAAATTAGGTGGATGGAAACATAGCTTGTGATAATTAATTTCACTCCATTAAAACCCAGGTCCAGTGGGGAAAACATTGATCTCGGATGTGGGATGCTGGTTTTTGTTCATGTGGTTGTACTGCTGCTGTTAAGTTGTAAAGTGTTTCGTAAGCAAACACAGCCACCCAGTCCTTCTGATTATGAATGACTGATGTGTTGATTTCTAGTTAGGAAGCATTTCTCGCTATAATTGGCCTGTGTGTCTGTCGCAACATTGAAACTGTGGATGGGATCAGATGTTGTCATGTGATTTGTCTCTAGCTTCTGTTGTGCTTTCACTTCCTAGTCTGCCTGATAAACAGGTTGTCACGATTATTTAGGCCTTTGAAGGTTTTGCATGTTTAATGAGCATTTTATCTTGCATATGGGTTAAAAATCCATCCCATGTTGGTGTTTTGAAACCTGTTTTTTAATATACACAATATGATAAGCATTATAAAGGTCATGATTAATAAGTTTGACTTGCACTTTAATTTTCAAGCATGAAGTAAATTCAAAGTACTGTTACAAGGAAGATGTTGATCTAACTCATATTGTCTTTTTTTAGCCAGAATTTGCAAGGATTTCTGTCTCTTTTCAATACCCATTTATTAGAAACTTAGAGTCTCAATTTGTGTGATCGCAAAGCTCTTACTTTATTTTCATACTCAAATGTCTGGAATGTTGTTTGCTGCTACTCCCTGCTGCAAAATAAACATTTTTGTGTTTTTAGTGAAAGGCAGCCATGTTAAATGTTAACAGAAAATTATCTGCTGAAATTTGAGGCACTTAGGAGTAACAATGTATGCTGTTCAGATGTTTGTTGTCAGATATATATTTTAATGCTTTATATGTTCTATTCAAGCATATAATAGTTTATGAAGAATGTTGTGACTGGAGTAACAATGCTGAGAATTTAGTTCTGACATCCCTGAAATACCGGATAAAAAAAAAATTGTATAGTGTAATGGTTATTTCATAAATGATAAGAAAGTATATGTGATTTTATTATAAAAAAAAAATAATCAAAAAGAATAAACTAGCAAAAAGTAAGTAGTATAGTATGTGACATTACTCTGCTCTTTGACTATTAAGCTGAAGACATGGCAGCAAGAATGTGGCTGTTAAACTAGGGCTTAACCTTAAATGCCTTCAGTTTCAGCATGACTAGTTTAGTTTGTTGTAACCAGCAAGGGAAAAGACACTGCAATACTCATCACATCTGTTGCATTATTCTTACATGTATCTGCACAGAGGTACAATGTGAGTCACGGTGGAGAAAGAGTGAAAAATCTCTTAGCAGAACAGAAGTTTTTAAATGTTAAGATGTGGTCTCTGAAATCTGTCACTATCATCAGACTTTTATTTATTCAAGGATTTATAGACCAGTGGTTATAGTGGTATGTAGTTTAAGGCTTTATTACTTTGGGCAGAAATTAGCATGCAGTTATGATTACAGCTTCATTAACGAGAGCTATTTGTTTCACCTTTCTGCTCCACTTCTTTGGTTCTCATGTATTATTTATGTGGCTTAATTTGGGGCTGACATATCCTATAGAAGATTTTAAAAATCCAAAATCTATTTGTTCAAAAAGTTTGCAGTTTTGGCCTGTTTTCTCTATTGTTTCTCGAAAATGTTCTTAGCTGTTCAATCTGGAACACACGCTGACCATAATGCAGGCCCATCTGATCAGTGAGTCAACCTGTGGAAATCTGTGTCACAGAATGAGTCAGTTTTTTTCCTAGCACTTCCTTGTATTTTGTGGGACATCTTCCACTGATATGACCCCTTGTGGAGGACATCAGTTGAACAAAAGGGCGGTTTTCAAATACTTTAAGGCTTATGTGGTGTTTTTGTTCTTTTGGGACTTTTGTTTCAGTGCTGCTGTCTATGCATTCTGAAGCCGCACCTCACTCCTTTTTACCCAAAGGATGCTGCTCTCACAATCTCAATGGGTGTGTTCTCACACCATTCATAGTGCCTAACTTGTGTGCAACATCTTGATTCTCTGGAGAGAGTACATCTTTTCACAATTTTTAAATAGGGCCTTTTAGTAAACATTTATTTTATGTGGCTAGTGGTTTGGATTTTGGTTTTATGCACACCTCAATGTATGAAGTTTGCATAGTGGGGTATCACCCCCACCACAAAATGTGCATTGGATCAGAGCCCTTCTCTCATATTTAATCTCTTTTGCAGGAGCACTCAATGCAATGCATCAGTACCACTGAATGAACTAATCAATGCCACATGTAGTGTTGTCAAAAGTATTGACTTTGGTTAAAAAAAAAGAAATTCTAAAAACCTCATTAATTTTAAACACATCAACACGGCTTTGAAAAGCTCCAGTCTTTGTATCTGTTTTGCATGAGGTGAACGGCATTGGAGAGTGGTAAACTGTTGACCTTCAAGGGCATTCACTGTCATATCTGTTGAGCAAGTGAACACAATGGCCAATCAGTGTGGTTTAAAACCTGTTCATCAACAGCACTCAAATGTTAGCAGGAAATGGATGTTTGTAAAATTTCACTACCAATTGTTATAGAAGATGACAGCTCTAGTTACATGGCTTGTGAAATGGGAAAGCGGGTGAATGAAATGGGGATGTTTATAGCAACAGTCATTTAGACTGTAGTGCTTGTGTTTTGGTACAACACAGGAAAGTTTGAATAGATTGTTTTAGGGTACTTTTTCCTTATGTCCCATAACAATGCCATATTGTATTTGTACCTGTTTGAAGTCTGGAAGTGGTTGATAACGTATAAAGAAATGTGTGAAATCTGATTTTGTCATTTGTGAAATAAAATGCTTTATGGTTTTCAGGGGAGTCTAAAAGTGTTTAGGTGCTAGAATTAAACAATCAAATGCCAAATAACACCGTTTAAGCTTTATCGTTTAAAGAAATGCAATACATTTTTGTTAAACTTAATTACGTTATAATTTCTTGTGCCTAAATGCTTTAAAGCTTCCTAAATTACACTCGCATTCTCATGCAGAGGATCAATTTTCACTCTACTATTGTTAAACTCTGCAGTGACTCCACAAATCGCATGTCTTCTGGACTGTGGTGCCTGGTCAACTATAATCTGGACTCAAAACTGCAAATACTACCATGTGACCATTGCAGAGGTGCATATTGTGAGGATAGATGCTGAAACTATATAATGTTTAACCCTAATAGGAACTAATAGCCTGATAATTTTAATTTCTAAGAGTTTTCAAACATGTGTCATATACGATTTAGGGCCTAGAAAGGAAAGATTCTGTCTTTGGTCTGAATAGGTTTGAGGTGGGATAATTGTTAAAAATGGTCCAGTTGATGTCTAGAATTACAGTTGGGATTGGTGTGTAACTCAATCGATGGGTACCAGGCTCTCCATCTCTCTCTTTCTCTCTCTCTCTCTGTGTGTCTCTGATTAATTCAGAGGGCAAGTGTCTCCTTACATGTTTGTCAGGTTTCTTGTTTCCCCCTGTCCTCTTCTTTCCACTGGTGGCATCTTGCATTCACCTCATCACTGAGCTTGTTGTTTATCTGTGGCTACATCCGCCTAATTTCTCTTTGCATGATGAACCTTTATTTATTGGGATATGACACTTAATCATTTCCTGTATAATTGTGATTGCGGATCATCTAATTTGGGTGTTTGATTTCTTTGAAATGACTTGAGTCGTTTAGTGTAAAATTTTTTAGCAGATGCCTGTATGTTGCAAACACTTGGTGGTTTCAGGCCTCCATTTCTACCCTAGGTGTCACTTTGTCACACTTTCTTCTAAGGGTGCAAGGATGAAAGTCAGGCTATTTTGTTGTTAAATAATTTCAAAATTATTCAGAGGGATTCACAGTCCAGAAAAGGAACACAAACTTTCAAGAAATTCTGTGTCTTCAGTGGTTCAAAGTTTAAAGAACGCTTTTGTGCACCCACAAAACCATTGTCTTTTCCCCTACATCAAGTCAGTGTAGGCATTTACTACAGGCAGTACAACGTATTGCCAAAGAGCAGTGTTGCATACAAAAACCAGTGTATTTACTATATTAAATACACATCCTGATCTGTCACAGAAGACATAGTCAAAGTCAGTTTTTACTGTTTTATTATCCACAAGTGATTTTTGTGGAATTTTGTGTGATTACTGTGCACCACTGACATCACATTGAATGGTTTGACAATATTTTGGTTCCTTTCACACAGATCTAGGAGGGCTGCAGGTCATCTGGAGTGTAGTGATTGCTTTCACCCTGAGTCTGAAACCATAGCTCCGCTGCAGTGTTATGTGCATTGTTTACCTGTACTTAAACCGTCACAACATCTATTTTTTGATATATTGCACCAAAATATATTGCGATTTAAATTATATTATTGTAATTTTAAACCACTCATTATTTAATGCCAGAATGACAATAAAATAACATCATAATCATAATGTTTTAGATGGCATTATGAACAACAGTAGAGGACATACAGCAGAATCTGTTCTTACTTCTCAGCATGTGGCTGTTTGTCACAAAGTGATGAGCTTTGTTTGTGCTCGGGTTGATCATGGTGTATTAGTACGTTCTGTCATTGTACTATGTGGTAATGTCTCAGTGGTGTATGTTTGAAAATGTAGCTTTGTAAAAATGTTGCCTTGTGTTGTCATTTTCATGGTTTGTTGCACACTGGTGACACTATTCTGTAACCCACTTGCGTTCAGCCGCAAGATTAGCTCCACCCATTTGAGGCCATACTCTTTGCTGTTTTGGTAATTTTGACAGTGGAAACGGACAAAAATTTGTCCTATAACACTCAATGAAACTGGCCATAAAAGCATGACAAACAAAACACCAAAACGAAAAGTGTACAGTGCACTAATGTGACACTATATTCTGTCCTAAGCACAGTTAATGTTAATTTTGGACTGTACTACATACATTATAGTTACTATAATCAGCTCTTTTGTGTTTTGCAGATCTGCCATCATGGGGAATATGTTTGCAGGCCTATTTAAGAATCTCTTTGGGAAGAAAGAGATGAGAATTCTGATGGTGGGCTTGGATGCTGCCGGAAAGACCACTATCCTGTACAAACTGAAACTGGGAGAAATCGTCACCACCATCCCCACTATTGGTCTGTGATCCTTGCATACTGTTTTTCTTTCCATTACATCTCCATTTTAAAAGAAATATGCTTGTTTTGCATATTATGCTGCCCAATTTTTTGAACAATGTTAAAGAGTAAAGGTAAAATCATAGCCTATCTATTTGAAAACTTGCAGAACATTTGATTAAAGTAAAAAAAAAAGAAAGAAACGACATTATATTCAAATTAATTGATAACCTTTATTTAACCCAGTGTTGTACAGCAATTTAAACTTTCTTAATGTTTTAAAAGTCCCCTTTCCTGTCTAATCCATGCATCTTGTCTATTTCTCTGCTTTGTGTTTTATGGTAATATTCTCTGCTCTCAGGCGGCTATAGTGTTATTATAGTGAGGCGCCAGCAAGAGACACAAGAAGTTCATACCCTTTCCCCCCTCATCTCGTCTGCCCTGCGTTTTTCAGCCAGTGTTTAACCCCCCCCCCCCCCCCCCTTTTTCTCTTTTTGCAGGTTTTAATGTTGAGACAGTAGAGTATAAGAACATCAGCTTTACAGTGTGGGATGTGGGCGGTCAGGATAAGATCCGACCGCTTTGGAGGCACTATTTCCAGAACACGCAAGGTCAGTGTCCACACTAACACACGCACATGCAAACAAACCCAGGTAACAAGCACCTACTCAGTCTCCCACTGTCTCTTTCACAGGCCTGATTTTTGTTGTGGACAGTAATGATAGGGAGAGAGTGAATGAGGCGAGGGAGGAGTTGACAAGGATGCTGGCAGAGGATGAGTTGAGAGATGCTGTGTTGCTCGTCTTTGCTAACAAACAGGTAAGCAACTTTCACATTTCTAAAATCTTTTTTTTGTTGTTAAAAACCTATTAATTACATTAAAATTGCACGTATTCATTTCATTAACTTATCTTTAATTGTCCATACCCACTTTACATATACATTTGTGATTGTTCATATCTGCATACCTTTGATTATTAATAGCAACCTTTACATATATTCATCTATTGTAAATCTCTGATCATAATTAATGCAACCTGTATATAATGTTCATAGCACATTAATCTATAAATATAATCATGGTTTTTCTATATTTGCACTTTATTACATATACCTACCTACTGTATATTCTCGGACCGAAACTGCATTTCGTTGCCTTGTGCTTGTACATGTGTAATCACAATAAAGTTAAATCTAATCTAAAATTAAATTATTTGGTTAAAGAAAGTCACTCACTTCTGAAGTAAATTTGTAAAGAAACTGTGCTTAATTTTAAAAGTTGTAGGTTTTTAATACTTTATCTCACTCCACTGCTGGTCTTAATCTTCAATGCCAAAAAAGTGTAGATATACCTAAGTGACTCCTAATATGGATATAATGATATACCGAATATGCTTATCGTTCCCATGCTCACACTAGTGAGGTTAATCAGGCAGCATGACTGAAAGAAATTCTGCAAAAATAAGTTATCTTTGTTTTTTTAATTACAGTTACTTTTTACAATGCAAGGCTGCACGATATTGGAAAAAATGTACATTGCGATATTTTTATTTTCTGTGATTTTTATATTACGATATTTCTTAAAAATAACATGAATAGCTCTATTTTCAAATAATTCATAGATTTATATTGAATAGGAAGGTTTTGTAGAGGAGTGCATCTGCTGAACATATAATAGACTAATTACCAGCATAAATACAGTTGAGCAATGATATAAATAGAGTCTAACAGTATTCAGGTACAGAAATAAAATAACCAAACAATCAAAGTTGTGTAGTCTTCATTATATACATTATTAAATAAAAATACATTTTTGTTAAAGCAATGATAATTACTTGTGCCTAAATGCTTTTAACTAATTTAAAATGCTTACTCAGTCATTGACCTTAAAACACCCACTCATCTAATAACTAATAAACCTTCACGCTTTTATGGTTAAATTGAAATCACTCCATAACACTACGATCCTGACTCCACATTGGAGATCCTGGGATGTGAATAGTGCGCATTCACACATTGTGATGTTGATGCTAAAACGATATATTGTTCAGCCCTAAATTGAAGCCAATTATTTTAAATGAGCAGTAATAATTAATAGGGGTGTAACGATACACTCAGCTCACGATACGATGTGTATCACGATATAATGTTCACGATTCGATATGTATCACGATATTTGGAATAAAAATTAAACTGAAATGCAAATTTTACCAAGTAAACTATTTTTATGTATTTCTTTTGTTTCAACTTGTTAAACTGAACCTTCTTTAAGAAAATAAATGAAACAGGCCTGTCTCTGGAAAATAAAACAATTTAAAAACTTCTTAAAAATATTATTGAAATGACAGAGACAAAATTAAGGAACAATTTAAGTAAAGGTGCAAAAAAAATAAGCTTTCTATTCAATTGAATTTAACAGTAAGAGCTTAAGGCTTTGCTTGGTCACTTGCGTTTTTTGTGTGTGCAAAAAAAAAATCCACATTTCCAGGTATTTAATTCATATTTAATTAAATTCATTTAGAGATATCTAATTACAATTGTGACTAGTCAAAACTCATTTAGAGATATCTGCAAATATTTTTCAATGTAAGTCAATGGAGGAATATGACTAGTCATAATATATTTGCAGATATCGCCAATCTGATTTCGTACTAGTACAATTGTAATTGCAGATATCTCTAATTGTCATTCTGACTAGTCGAATTATAATTATGACTAGTCAAAATATAATTAGAGATATCTCAAAATATATTTATGGATAGTCAGAACAAAGGTTTAAATGCTAAAACGGCTTGCCATACGCGCGTCTATTAAAGTCCGCCCTCCGTAGTAACAGCTCACGGTCAGCTCACGTCATGTGTGATTTTGCGGCGGGAACATTATATGAAGACAGAATGATATTTTATGGTGAATTGTACCTTATAAATACAGTATGTGACTCTTTCAACACCATTAGAAGGTATCCCTGTCGCTGTGCAAAGTATGTAAATCACTGTGAAGACTTTAAAACTTGTTTGACCCAGTATGCGTGTCAAAAAGCGGACGAGTCTAAAGCAATGACTGTACAACCGAAATGTTGCCAGACGTCTGATTCTGAGAGGATGGGCCATCCTCTATTTCAGCTCCACTCATCTTGGTCTGCTAACATTACTGCTGCTGCAATCTGAACTCACGTGCGACAGCAGGTGGAACGTAGCTCACGTGCAAACAGCTCAACTAATAAGAGAAAAACGGACGTCATATCGTAGTCAAATCGTCATAACGCCATGATGCATATTGTGACATTTTTGCTTCGCAATAAATCGTACAACGATAAATCGTTACACCCCTAATAATTAACAATATTACTGTTTTGGATGTAATTTAAGTGAAGTAAATACAAGTTTAGTTATAATAAAAAATAAAGACTTAAACTTTAGCATGGCAAAAATGTAAGATATTCAGTTTGTCGATGCTGTTATTAACCAAGATTAATCAGACTTTCTTTGAGCTTTTGCATTGTTAATGTTTTTAGTGTTGTTGATTTATGAAAATAAATCAAGAGTAGGTTAGTCCATCAGAACACTGTGATATAAACTTGATGCCTGCATTATACACATTTTATTGCGGCCAGTAAAATAGCCATAAAGTCATCTTGCCTTTTTATGATTCAGTACTGATCAAATCAAAGTTCAATATATTTTAGAAGCTCAGTATCTGACTGCATTGCTCTTGTCAATTGTTTTGCCACAGGACCTGCCCAATGCCATGAACGCAGCTGAGATCACAGATAAGCTGGGCCTTCATTCCCTGCGTCATCGTAACTGGTACATCCAGGCCACCTGCGCCACTAGCGGTGATGGCCTTTATGAAGGGCTTGACTGGCTCTCTAACCAGCTCAAAAACGCTAAATGATCCATTCCACCTTTTCTTCTTCTGTCAGCGCTGTGTGTGTGTATGAGTGTATGTAAAAGGCGATAGCACTGGTTTCAGTCTCTTCTGGTTGCCCAGTTTATTCATTTCCTTCTCTTGTCCAGTCTTGTATACGTCAGAGACTCTGCCCAGTGCTGTCTAAATACACGTGTGTGCGTGTGTGTGTGTGTGCGTGCGTGCGTGCGTGCGTGCGTGTGTGTGTGCGTGTGTGTGTGCGCATGTGTGTGTGAACTGAGGGTGGGAGTAGCCTTGCTGTGCCTTTTCAAAATAGACACTCAGCGTACAGCATGGTTCTCTCTTTCTCTCTCTTCTCTCTCCTCTCCCCGTGGTTTTCTGCACGCAAAGAATGACCCAGGATGTTAAATATTTCTGTTACCTAATACACTGAAACCAGATTATAGGCCTGATTTTTCTTCCCTTTCCCAATGTTTAAAGCAATCACGCATGACTTAAAAAATGTTACAAGGTGTGAGTTGCCATCCTTTGACCCCCACATTTGATAAAACTCATTGTAACCTGCATCAGGTTGGGAAAATAAAAGAAGGAACAAAAAGCAGACAATAAAGTGACATTCTGTTTTCCATCCATTCTTCTTCGCGTTCTTTGAAAATCATGCTAACGCTTTCAGGTAGGTCACATGATGCTTTCCATGTGAACGTCAGCTCGATTTCTCTACTGCCTGTGAAACATTTCGTTGGACTGAAAGACGTCTTAAACTATCACTGGTGGGGAAGAAATCATTTGACCCTGTGTGTCTGCTGTAGTATCAGATCATCCAATCAAATCCCAGGCACTAATAACAGCCTTACATGTGTTTGGATTGGCATGTAAGCGGCGGCTGCAGAAGTGTTTGTGGGAGTATGGAGGGAGTGAGCGCCTTCTGCTGGAGCAGCGAGGCCTTTCGCGAGCTGCTCCCACTCCAGTGATCCTTCTTTTAGCTCTCTTTCTTTATTTTTATTGATGATGTGATAATTATTTTTTTTTTGTTTTGTTATTGCGGTCTCTTTCGAGGTGTCCTCCATCATATGTACAGTCAGAATCTCATGAGCGTTCAGGTGAGGCCACTAAGGGCTTTTTAGGATGCATTATTTTTTCCCTTTTGTAATCTCTAAAACCGAGATGCAAGATCGATCGATGGCACACTTGCCTGTAAGCTTAAGTGGTTGTTTCTGATTTTCTTTGAGTGAGAGAATTTTAGAACAGCTTTAGGTTAAAATGCAAACTTATCCAGCCAGCCTCCCTTTTCCATATTTCACAATTTCCTCATTTCCATCCGTCGATGGCTGCTCTACCTGATGCACCAGTTTATTTTGAAAAGTGTCACTGATAGAAACAAGCACCAGCAAAGAGATGTTTGCTTTGGGAACGTGTACACGCTTCTTTTAATAATCCAAAACTGACAAACCTGTTTGTTTCTTTTCCTCTTCTTCATATTCCAAAGGCAACTGCAGTGTTGAATGCAGCATCTGTAAAGATCCCAGTGGTTTAATCCTTTACTGACCTCTCACAAGGGAATAGGTGACGTTTTACCTTGTGTGAAACTTGATAGTGACATGAATGCATTTGGTTAGTTTAGTTTTCCTCCCCCTTTGTCTGTCATCGAAATTCATGTCTCATAACTCTAATAATGTTTATAATTTGTTTTTTTCTTGGCCTTTTAGTTCTTATGATACAGATCTACTGTAGTAGAAAGATTTATTTGAATAAGCATCATCTATGACAAGTAATTAAAGTGTATGAACTTAAGTATGAAAATGTATTTAGCTTGCAGATTTCATTTAGCTATCCTATGTTCAGATGTGAAGCTTTAATTTCAACAATTCTGTAAAATAATAGGAGCAAGGAACGTGTGCATATGTTTTGTTTTCTTTTACTGAAATGGTTTTTGTTTTAGCTTCTTTTTTTTAAAACCCATCTTGTAACATCTGATAAATGCACTATAATAAAGAGATCTCTATTACAACTTACTTTGGTGTTATGTCCTTTGTTAGTATTGAAATGATATACATTCCTAAAAATTATGCTAAATGATAAAGCTCTGTGTTCATGTCATACTCTAGTTTACCATAGGGTGGCGCTGTTGTGATAGCTGATAAAGAAGCTAATACATCTGCTAATAAATGGTTTTGAGTTTTTAATCAAATTTATTGGTGAATATTTACTATTTATTAAAATACAAATGACAAAATATTATTTGTATTTGAAAGACATATTTAAAACAAATGCATCATAAATACCGGCCTTCTGTGCTACCAATATAAGGCAGACACTTTTTTCCAGGGGTTTCAGTACAGCGTAACCGCTACTACGTCATCGAGTGGGCGTGGCCTATCTGAATTTGCATAGGTCACGGATCATGCGCAGATTGTGAAAACAGCCTCGCAGGGGTTTCGTGTCCAAGGCCTTTTATATGCAGTACAAAATAGCTCTCCTGATCGCAGGTGTTTCATGTAAAGTCAGTGTATGTTATATTGAACAAATTAACTTAAGATACCTCTCAGATTACATTAATACTGTTATAACTTAAGATACCTGTCCCGATCCCAGGGCTTTTGTGTCAAATACTTTATATATCATATACAGTAACATCAGATACCTGTCCTGATCCCTGGGATTTCATGTATAATCACTTTTATATTATATACAGTAACATCAGATACCTGTCCTGATCTCAGGTGTTTCATGTATGATCACTTTAATATACATTAACATCAGATACCTGTCCTGATCTCAGGTGTTTCATGTATGATCACTTTTATATACATTAACATCAGATACCTGTCCTGATCTCAGGTGTTTCATGTATGATCACTTTTATATTATATACAGTAACATCAGATACCTGTCCTGATCTCAGGTGTTTCATGTATGATCACTTTAATATACATTAACATCAGATACCTGTCCTGATCTCAGGTGTTTCATGTATGATCACTTTAATATACATTAACATCAGATACCTGTCCTGATCTCAGGGGTTTCATGTATGATCACTTTAATATACAGTGACATCAGATACCTGTCCTGATCTCAGGTGTTTCATGTATGATCACTTTAATATACATTAACATCAGATACCTGTCCTGATCTCAGGTGTTTCATGTATGATCACTTTAATATACATTAACATCAGATACCTGTCCTGATCTCAGGTGTTTCATGTATGATCACTTTAATATACATTAACATCAGATACCTGTCCTGATCTCAGGTGTTTCATGTATGATCACTTTAATATACATTAACATCAGATACCTGTCCTGATCTCAGGTGTTTCATGTATGATCACTTTAATATACATTAACATCAGATACCTGTCCTGATCTCAGGTGTTTCATGTATGATCACTTTAATATACATTAACATCAGATACCTGTCCTGATCTCAGGTGTTTCATGTATGATCACTTTAATATACATTAACATCAGATACCTGTCCTGATCTCAGGTGTTTCATGTATGATCACTTTAATATACATTAACATCAGATACCTGTCCTGATCTCAGGTGTTTCATGTATGATCACTTTAATATACATTAACATCAGATACCTGTCCTGATCTCAGGTGTTTCATGTATGATCACTTTAATATACATTAACATCAGATACCTGTCCTGATCTCAGGTGTTTCATGTATGATCACTTTTATATTATATACAGTAACATCAGATACCTGTCCTGATCTCAGGTGTTTCATGTATGATCACTTTAATATACATTAACATCAGATACCTGTCCTGATCTCAGGTGTTTCATGTATGATCACTTTAATATACAGTAACATCAGATACCTGTCCTGATCTCAGGTGTTTCATGTATGATCACTTTTATATTATATACAGTAACATCAGATACCTGTCCTGATCTCAGGTGTTTCATGTATGATCACTTTTATATTATATACAGTAACATCAGATACCTGTCCTGATCTCAGGTGTTTCATGTATGATCACTTTTATATTATATACAGTAACATCAGATACCTGTCCTGATCTCAGGTGTTTCATGTATGATCACTTTTATATTATATACAGTAACATCAGATACCTGTCCTGATCTCAGGTGTTTCATGTATGATCACTTTAATATACATTAACATCAGATACCTGTTCTGATCTCAGGGGTTTCATGTATGATCACTTTCATCGGTATCAGCTGGTAAACACATTTAATGACTCGATCAGTACTTACTGATCATGGCTGATCTCATGAGCGAAATATTTGAATGACCTTGCAGGCCTTTTTACATATAAGAACTGAAAATTCTGTGTTTGACAATATTGTAAGTTTACTAAACTGGCTGGAAATATTAGATATATAATTATGTTTTTAACATGTATATTTAATAATATAACTTCTTATAATATACTTATTGTAATAAACAGTAGACCTATTTCCTTTTGGTAAATAGTAGATTTATAGGTTTGCATTTTAACTTATGCATCAAATTTGCCTTCCAATCTTTTTTTTTTTTTATAAACTTGTTCTAAACTTGTTTATAAACTTCTTATTTTTCCTTTTCTTTCTTTTAAAGATCTCTGCCATTTATTATTTTTTGTCAAGCTACTTCTGACCATAACACATTTTAAGAGATTATATGCAGCATCCTTAATTTATTCTCTTAAGTGTATAAGTGTAGAAAACTCCACTTAAGTATTATAAAGCTTAAAGCATCAGAATCATTACTCTGTATCGGCCGATCATAAACCCTGATCAAAGCATCCCTAATATTTACACTAAATTACTCTGTCTTTCACTCTGACAGTGTACTTAAAGTATCACTACATAAAATGGCAAAAATAAATAAAAATAAGTGAATGAAATGAATCTTGTTGTGACCAATCTTTGAACCATCAATGAGCTTTATAGCTTTCGTAGTATTTCATATTATTAGACCAGGCATCATTTTAGCATAATTTTAACCGTTTGTTAGCTGTATTATTGTCAGTGTCAGTTTAGTGTTAAAACATAAGTACATAAGAGAATGCATGCAGACTCTAAATAAATACAGACTTTAAAAAAAATCAGTAAAATAAAGAAATTTCGAGAGGATCAAAACTCGATATGATTGACCACGGCTGGTCTTGCATCATCAATCACTAACCAACCAATCTGATGCATTCAAATGCATATAAATAGTCTGCTTTCCTTACCTTAGTCATTCTTGTTTTTTCGACGAACTCCCTTAACCCCTTTTTACCACCCTGTCTCCTTCCTACTCCAAGAGCAGTTCTTAAAACTACCTAGTTCAGACTTCCTTCCTGTCTAACCAGAGGGAGTCCCATGCTTGTGGATCTTCAGAGCTCAGGGCTCTCTCCCGGGACAGTATGCCAAAATACGCTTAGTCAAGTATCACGAAGAGTGAACTCTTGTATTGGGGTAATATATACACATATTTTGAAAGAGGAAAACAAAAAACAAAGGGATGGTTAACCAACAGCTCTGATGATCAAAAAAAAAGAAAAAGAAAATGCAAGATAATTTTAAATAGTGATTTAATAATATGGCCTGAGATGCCGACGTAAGCTTCATTAGTTTAGAGAGTTTATGGCCACAATTTTAAAGCTGTACAAATTCAAAGACTAAAAGAAGTTGCTCTTGATGGCCCACTTCTGTCACTTCAGGAGTAATTGCTGTAGACTCTTAACCACAGTAGTGAAACAACATAAAAAGGGTGGATTATAAAACTGAGGGTGAAATGACATTTTGGCACTTTCTACTTACTCTCAGCCTCAAATGTCATGTCAACTTCTGGGTTTATAGAGCTGTCAGCTTTCTAGTCACGCTTGTGGCATATTTGATTTCATAAACTGATTGGTATGTGCAGCAACACTTCAAGTCATGCCTCAGAATATAACGCTGAACAAAACAAACTCTGATTGTTTGCTTTACACGGGTGGTCCTTGGTAAAGAAAGGCTGTAAATAAGTCCAGAACTTCTGCAAGAAAAAAGGTCTGATCCATGGGTCCTAAAAAGTAAGACCAAAACATCGAGCACCTCCTGTTGGCCCTATACACTACAGGTGACTATTGGTTCAGAACTCGTATATAAAAGTCAGGATGGAGTCGCGTCATCTCTTATTTTCTTTTAAAACAGCAAAGAGTATGACATCTGCTTTCCACTATGAAAACTGAAATGAATTGAAAAGTGCTGGTGGAACAAAAATCAAATCAATTCTATTCGAGAAGCAATTTCCCCCCTGGGACATTTTCCTGTTTGCATTCTAAAGCTGTGTTCAACAACTAAAGTATTGAGGATGCTGTAATAATCGAAGCTTTTCAGTGTGCGTCTAGTGTTTTGTGAAATAACAAAGATGTGCAAATGATGTGACTGAAACAGCAAAAAGGATGAATAAATCACCCATGACAAGGCTGAGCCAAAAACAATGCCACAGACAAAAGCAACAGGTAATCTAACGTTAGCATTCTGTCTGCATTGCTTTTTACACTTTAACATACTGTGACTGTTTTGTTTGGGATGCATTCTCCCAATCAGCCTACACAGTCCCTACTGACTGTGCCTGGTTAGAGGCATTTTCTAGGTCGATATGGTTAGGAACCATACTCTCATTCTGGTATAACAGTTGAGGAACTTTGCTGCAGCAGGCGCAATGATATTATGCAGCACCTGAAAACAGTTTCCAGCTAAGTAACAGCCAGAAATGGGAGTATACTTCCTAGCCCTGGACAAAAGCAACTTGTCTTAGTACACTGTATCTACAGAAGAGTCAAGATTTAAATAAAAAATGATCTAAACTTCTAAAATTTGAGTGAGATGTTACTTGTTTAATCTCATCGAATGATTTAAGCTAGGTGCTTCCACCAGACCTAAAGATTGGCAAGATGTCCACGCTGCAGTCTGTAGCCCAATGGCCTACTGGATCAGGTCCAATATGTTGTGGACATTGTAATGCCCATGCTATTGTGACAGTTGGGTTTAGGGTTGGGGGTTGAGGTTTGTGTAGACCGTAATAAATTTAAGGGTCAGGTTTAGGCTTGGGGTAGGTGTAGACATAATAAATGTAAGGGCTGGGTTTAGGCTTGGGATAGATGTTAATAAATTTAAGGGCCAGGTTTACACTGTAACAAATGGCTGTAAAAATTACTGCATTTTTTTTACAGCAGCTGACTGTTTTTCTAATAATACAGCATTACGTATTATGGCAATATAGCAATACGGCATTATGGGATATTCAACGGTCAAGGCATGAGGAAGAGTGATTCACGTGTGTGGTAAGTGTATTCTTTCTTTTTTATTGATTTTGTTTTCATCTTTTATATATATATTTATCTGCTGTGTGTGTGTTATGTAAGCTGAACCTAGAGAATTATGTTTTAGTTAAAACACATTTATATAAATGAACTTTGTGCTGATCAGCACACTTGTCGTGATTTTTTTATTTTTTAACGTAAACCCTTTCTAAAGTAAAGCCTTTGCTAAACCGCAGTTAACCTTAGTTAAACGAAGGATGTCAATCAAATTGATTCTGAAAATCGTTAGTGCTTAGTTTATTTACATCATATTTACACCATAGCACAGCAGAAATATTTTGCATCCATTTCTGCCGGCGAGAAAAACCTACCGTGCACTAAAATTCACTCGCGCCACCCTTCCAACGACGCCGTGCATTTATAGCACCACCGGAGAGCGCCATTCGGATCGACATGATTTGACATTACCCATATATGGTTCACTATGGCCTGGATCTAGTGGCCCGATCTGGTTTTTCTTTCTGGTTTTATTAATTAAAGTGCTGATTTGAACTTTCATGTAGAATGTTGCACTGTGCATTGTGAGGATCTGACTACATTGTTTTCTCCTCCAAACACACATTTGAAAGAATTGAAGGAATATCTGATGATTTTTACTTCATCCTATGCATTAATAGACTAATCCTTGCATTAATAGTTTAATTATGTTTTAACTAATTACATTAACTTATGTTGATGTGTTTCTCCTCATATAACCTTATGTGCCTAACCTCATCTAACCGTGTTCCATAACAGCTGCGTCTTCGTGTGACTGATAACCGAGAAGTTAACTCATCTGTACTTGTTATCAACAAAATGTTACAATTCCACTTTCAGTGTGTGCTTATTTACAGGAACAATAACGGACGGGAGGGGCGAAGGCTCATTTTCTTGCTGGCTCTTTTATGTGTATACATATACATATGTGTATACATATGTGTATAACTTTTTCTGTGCAGATTTGCTGTTCTGCCTAACAACTGATGATTGAACTGATCTGGATGGAGGGTCTTACTTACTGAAGCCCCCCCCCCGAGTGGGGCTGCCTGTTTTGCTGTTCGCTGACACCCGGAGCTCTGTAATGCTTTATTCATCTAATTAATTAAATTGATAAAACTTATTAATGCCTCTAACTCATGTTTTAACCTGGGAGGACTAGGAAAAGTCAAACAGAAGGCAGAGTTTTTTGTAACAGAAGGCCTTCATTGTATTCTTTTTTTAAAGCTACATCACGGTGTAAAAAAATGTTAATGCTTTTATCTCTCTTTTTTTTTAGGTCCACCACGCAACTGACATTCATGCAACAAACACTTTACCTGGCTTATTGTTCTTGGTATGTGTACATGAAATATGCACTCTAGATTGATAATTTTCTAATGTAACAACTTTAACAGGTATTTTTGAAAGATGGTAAAGAGGTTTTAATATGTTTCTGTTTCTAAGGATGTTTATCAAATTGTGTCCTATTTTAAAGTTATGTATTTTGAAAGGTTTTGTTGGCTAACATGATTTACATTTCAGTGTGAGTAAATGTTTAGTTATACTCTGTTTAATTATATATAATTCATTATTATATATAATTTAGTCATACTGTTTATTACTTTATTGTATTTAATATGTCATTAAATTTGCGTTAAAATGATTTCATTGACTTCATAAGCTGGGCATCACGGTGGTGCAGTGGATAGCACGATCACCTCACAGCAAGAAGGTTGCTGGTTCGAGCCCCGGTTGGCTCAGTTGACATTTCTGTGTGTAGCGTGCATGTTCTCCTCGTGTTGGCGTGGTTTTCCTTTGGGTGCTCCGGTTTCCCCCACAAGTACAAAGATATGCGGTACAGGTAAATTGAGCAAGCGAAATTGTCTATAATGTATGTGTGTATGAGCATGTATAGGTGTTTCCCAGAAATGGGTTAAACTTGGAATGGTATCCGCTGCATAAAACATATTCTGGATAAGTTGGTGGTTCATTCTGCTGTGGCAACCCCTGATTAATAAAGGGACTAAGCTGAAAAGAAAATGGATAAATGAGTGACTTAATAACTGTGGATAAAATGTTCTGTTAAATTGTTCTGTGTAAAAAAATAACGACTGCCACATCTGAATTGGATTGTTTTAGGAGACTCGTTGTCTAATGGGCAGTGGATGCTTACAGTTGGGGATGTTGTGTGTGAGCATTCAGCCCAGCTTCTGGCCTGGCAGTTCTGTTTGCATCATATTATACCAGAAGGAGGCTGAGTTCGTTGAGTTCCTTCAGAGGTAATGGTTGACTTCTGTATCTGCATTTTATGTTATGTACATGCGTTTCTTAGATTCTCTGTAATTTGTTAATAATCTTTTAAGCACGCACAGTGTTTGTAAACTCAAAATATAAAATCGAGCTTTTTTCTTTTAAGAGCAAATGATTTAGATGTTACCCTGTTTAACACTGGCTAGATAATAAAGGTAAAAGGGAAGGTAATTCATTCACCCTCTCCCATCTCTCTTAAGTGTTTCCAAACCTTTGAGTTTCTTTCTTCTGTTAAACACAAAAGGTTTTTTGAAGGAAGCTAAAAGCCTGTAACTATCGACTTCCATCGTGAGAAAAAACAACACTACTTTGGATGTCAATGGTTACAGGATTCCAACATTCCAACAAACTCCAAAAAGGTTTGAAATAAGTAAAGAGTAAGTAAATAATGGCAGAATTTTCATTTATTGGGTGAACTTTCCTTTAAAGTGGGTTATTTAGATAAAAAATCTACAAATTTTAACAAGTAAGGTTCTGAGGACTGGTGTTTAGAAATCCTTGTATGATATGATATACAATTTCTAAAACACGACTGCCTTCCTCAAGAGCAAAAACTAGGTTTTAAAATCTGAATGACACATTTTTTGATTTATAATACTTCAGGCACTTCATATGTACAAATCCAAAAAGAACAAAGACTTTTAAGTCAAACGTGACATCCAAAAAAAAAAAAAAAAACAGGACAGCTTGTTTGGAAGAAACGGGCTGATGTGAACCTTCATGTTGCTACTATTGTCTCTGAATTGATGAACTTTCAGTGGAATTTGTGAAAGGTTAGAATCACAACACACACAAACACACACCAAGATTGTATGTTCATTTTCCTTTATAATTTAATTGTACTCATTCTGTCTCTCACTGTATCTGTCATCTCTCCATCTGTCTGTATCTGTCATCTCTCCATCTGTCTGTATCTGTCATCTCTACATCTGTCTGTATTTGTCATCTCTCCATCTGTCTGTATCTGTCATCTTTCCATCTGTCTGTATCTGTCATCTCTACATCTGTCTGTATTTATCATCTCCATCTGTCTGTATCTGTCATCTCTCCATCTGTCTGTATCTGTCATTTCTCCATCTGTCTGTATTTGTCATCTCTCCATCTGTCTGTATCTGTCATATCTCCATCTGTCTGTATCTGTCATCTCTCCATCTGTCTGTATTTGTCATCTCTCCATCTGTCTGTATCTGTCATCTCTCCATCTGTCTGTATCTCTTCATCTGTCTGTATTTGTCATCTCTCCATCTGTCTGTATCTCTTCATCTGTCTGTATTTGTCATCTCTCCATCTGTCTGTATCTGTCATCTCTCCATCTGTCTGTATCTGTCATTTCTCCATCTGTCTGTATTTGTCATCTCTCCATCTGTCTGTATCTCTTCATCTGTCTGTATTTGTCATCTCTCCATCTGTCTGTATCTGTCATCTCTCCATCTGTCTGTATCTGTCATTTCTCCATCTGTCTGTATCTGTCATCTCTCCATCTGTCTGTATCTGTCATCTCTCCACCTGTCCATCTGTCTGTATCTGTCATCTCTCCATCTGTCTGTATTTGTCATCTCTCCATTTGTCTGTATTTGTCATCTCTCCATCTGTCTGTATCTGTCATTTCTCTATCTGTCTGTATCTTTCATCTCTCCATCTGTCTGTATTTGCCATCTATCTATCTGTCTGTATCTGTCATCCCTCCATCTGTATGTATCTGTCATCTCTCTGTCTGTCTCTCTGTCTGTGTCTGTATCTGTCATCTCTCCATCTGTCTGTATCTGTCATCTCTCCATCTGTCTGTATCTTTCATCTCTCCATCTGTCTGTATCTGTCATCTCTCCATCTGTCTGTATCTGTCATCTCTCCGTCTGTCTGTATCTGTCTGTGTCTGTATCTGTCATTTCTCTATCTGTCTGTATCTGTCTGTGTCTGTATCTGTCATCTCTCCATCTGTCTGTATCTGTCATCTCTCCGTCTGTCTCTGTCATCTCTCCATCTGTCTGTATCTGTCATTTCTCCATCTGTCTGTGTCTGTCATCTCTTCATCTGTCTGTATCTGTCATCTCTCCATCTGTCTGTATCTGTCTGTGTCTGTATCTGTCATCTCTCCATCTGTCAGTATCTGTCATCTCTCCATCTGTCTGTATCTGTCATCTCTCCATCTGTCTGTCTGTATCTGTCATCTCTCCGTCTGTCTGTCTGTCTGTGTCTGTATCTGACATCTCTCAATCTGTCTGTATCTGTCATCTCTCCGTCTGTCTGTATTGGTCTGTGTCTGTATCTATCATCTCTCAATCTGTCTGTATCTGTCATGTCTCTGTCTGTCTGTATCTGTCTGTGTCTGTATCTGTCATCTCTCCATCTGTGTGTGTTTGTCATCTCTCCATCTCTATCTGTCATCTCTCCGTCTGTCTGTCTGTGTCTGTGTTTGTATCTGTCATCTCTTCATCTGTCTGTATCTGTCATCTCTCCATCTGTCTGTATCTCTTCATCTGTCTGTATTTGTCATCTCTCCATCTGTCTGTATCTGTCATCTCTCCATCTGTCTGTATTTGTCATCTCTCCATCTGTCTGTATTTGTCATTTCTCCATCTGTCTGTATCTGTCATCTCTCCATCTCTCTGTATTTGTCATCTCTCCATTTGTCTGTATCTGTCATCTCTCCATCTGTTTGTATCTGTCATCTCTCCATCTGTCTGTATCTGTCATCTCTCCACCTGTCCGTCTGTGTCTGTAGCTGTCATCTCTCCATCTGTCTGTATCTCTCCATCTGTCTGTATTTGTCATCTGTCCATCTGTCTGTATCTGTCATCTCTACATCTGTCTGTATTTGTCATCTTCATCTGTCTGTATCTGTCATTTCTCCATCTGTCTGTATCTGTCATCTCTCCATCTGTCTGTATCTGTCATTTCTCCATCTGTCTGTATTTGTCATCTCTCCATCTGTCTGTATCTGTCATATCTCCATCTGTCTGTATCTGTCATTTCTCCATCTGTCTGTATCTGTCATCTCTCCATCTGTCTGTATTTGTCATCTCTCCATCTGTCTGTATCTGTCATCTCTCCATCTGTCTGTATCTCTTCATCTGTCTGTATTTGTCATCTCTCCATCTGTCTGTATCTGTCATCTCTACATCTGTCTGTATTTGTCATCTCTCCATCTGTCTGTATCTGTCATTTCTCTATCTGTCTGTATCTTTCATCTCTCCATCTGTCTGTATTTGCCATCTGTCCATCTGTCTGTATCTGTCATCTCTCCATCTGTCTGTATCTGTCATTTCTCCATCTGTCTGTATCTGTCATCTCTCCATCTGTCTGTATCTGTCATCTCTCCACCTGTCCGTCTGTGTCTGTATCTGTCATCTCTCCATCTGTCTGTATTTGTCATCTGTCCATCTGTCTGTATCTGTCATCTGTCCATCTGTCTGTATTTGTCATCTCTCCATTTGTCTGTATTTGTCATCTCTCCATCTGTCTGTATCTGTCATTTCTCTATCTGTCTGTATCTTTCATCTCTCCATCTGTCTGTATTTGCCATCTGTCCATCTGTCTGTATCTGTCATCCCTCCATCTGTATGTATCTGTCATCTCTCTGTCTGTCTCTCTGTCTGTGTCTGTATCTGTCATCTCTCCATCTGTCTGTATCTGTCATCTCTCCATCTGTCTGTATCTGTCATCTCTCCATCTGTCTGTATCTTTCATCTCCATCTGTCTGTATCTGTCATCTCTCCATCTGTCTGTATCTGTCATCTCTCCGTCTGTCTGTATCTGTCTGTGTCTGTATCTGTCATCTTTCCATCTGTCTGTATCTGTCATCTCTCCGTCTGTCTGTCTGTATCTGTCATCTCTCCATCTGTCTGTATCTGTAATTTCTCCATCTGTCTGTGTCTGTCATCTCTTCATCTGTCTGTATCTGTCATCTCTCCATCTGTCTGTATCTGTCTGTGTCTGTATCTGTCATCTCTCCATCTGTCAGTATCTGTCATCTCTCCATCTGTCTGTATCTGTCATCTCTCCATCTGTCTGTCTGTATCTGTCATCTCTCCGTCTGTCTGTCTGTCTGTCTGTCTGTGTCTGTATCTGACATCTCTCAATCTGTCTGTATCTGTCATCTCTCCGTCTGTCTGTATCGGTCTGTGTCTGTATCTATCATCTCTTAATCTGTCTGTATCTGTCATGTCTCTGTCTGTCTGTATCTGTATCTGTCTGTGTCTGTATCTGTCATCTCTCCATCTGTCTGTATCTGTCATCTCTCCGTCTGTCTGTCTGTGTCTGTGTCTGTATCTGTCATCTCTCCATCTGTCTGTATCTGTCATCTCTCCATCTGTCTGTATCTCTTCATCTGTCTGTATTTGTCATCTCTCCATCTGTCTGTATCTGTCATCTCTACATCTGTCTGTATTTGTCATCTCTCCATCTGTCTGTATCTGTCATCTCTCCATCTGTCTGTATTTGTCATCTCTCCATCTGTCTGTATTTGTCATTTCTCCATCTGTCTGTATCTGTCATCTCTCCATCTCTCTGTATTTGTAATCTCTCCATTTATCTGTATCTGTCATTTCTCCATCTGTCTGTATCTGTCATCTCTCCATCTGTCTGTATCTGTCATCTCTCCACCTGTCCGTCTGTGTCTGTATCTGTCATCTCTCCATCTGTCTGTATCTCTCCATCTGTCTGTATCTGTCATCTCTCCACCTGTCCGTCTGTGTCTGTATCTGTCATCTCTCCATCTGTCTGTATCTCTCCATCTGTCTGTATTTGTCATCTGTCCATCTGTCTGTATCTGTCATCTCTCCATCTGTCTGTATTTGTCATCTCTCCATTTGTCTGTATTTGTCATCTCTCCATCTGTCTGTATCTGTCATTTATCCATCTGTCTGTATCTGTCATCTCTCCATCTGTCTGTATCTGTCATTTCTCCATCTGTCTGTATCTGACTGTTTCTGTATCTGTCATCTCTCCATCTGTCTGTCTGTATCTGTCATCTCTTCATCTGTCTGTATCTGTCATCTCTCCATCTGTCTGTATCTGTCTGTGTCTGTATCTGTCATCTCTCCATCTGTCTGTCTGTATCTGTCATCTCTCCATCTGTCTGTCTGTCTGTCTGTCTGTGTCTGTATCTGTCATCTCTCCATCTGTCTGTATCTGTCATCTCTATCTGTCTGTATCGGTCATCTCTCCATCTGTCTGTATCTGTCATCTCTTCATCTGTTTGTATCTGTCATCTCTCCATCTGTCTGTATCTGTCATCTCTCCGTCTGTCTGTATCTGTTTGTGTCTGTATCTGTTGTCTCTCCATCTGTCTGTATCTGTCATTTCTCCATCTGTCTGTATCTGTCTATGTCTGTATCTGTCATCTCTCCATCTGTCTGTCTGTAATGGTCATCTCTCCATCTGTCTGTATCTGTCATCTCTCCATCTGTCTGTATCTGTCATCTCTCCGTCTGTCTGTATCGGTCTGTGTCTGTATCTGTCATCTCTCAATCTGTCTGTATCTGTCATCTCTCAATCTGTCTGTATCTGTCATTTCTCTGTCTGTCAGTATCTGTCTGTGTCTGTATCTTTTATCTCTCCATCTGTCTGTATCTGTCATCTCTCCATCTGTCTCTGTCTGTATCTGTCATCTCTCCATCTGTGTGTATTTGTCATCTCTCCATCTGTCTGTCTGTATCTGTCATCTCTCCGTCTGTCTGTCTGTGTCTGTATCTGTCATCTCTCCATCTGTCTGTGTCTGTCATCTCTCCATCTGTCTGTATTTGTCATCTCTCCATCTGTCTGTATCTGTCATACCTCCATAAGTATGTATCTGTCATCTCTCTTTCTGTCTGTCTGTCTGTGTCTGTATCTGTCATCTCTCCATCTGTCTGTATCTGTCATCTCTCCATCTGTCTGTCTGTATCTGTCATCTCTCCATCTGTCTGTATCTGTCATCTCTCCATCTGTCTGTCTGTATCTGTCATCTCTCCATCTGTCTGTATCTGTCATCTCTCCATCTGTCTGTATCTGTCTGTGTCTGTATCTGTCATCTCTCCATCTGTCTGTGTGTATCTGTCATCTCTCCATCTGTCTGTCTGTCTGTATCTGTCATCTCTCCATCTGTCTGTATCTGTCATCTCTCCATCTTTCTGTATCTGTCATCTCTCCATCTGTCTGTATTTGTCATCTCTCCATCTGTCTGTATCGGTCATTTCTCTATCTGTCTGTATCTTTCATCTCTCCATCTGTCTGTATTTGTCATCTGTCCATCTGTCTGTATCTGTCATCCCTCCATCTGTATGTATCTGTCATCTCTCTGTCTGTCTCTCTGTCTGTGTCTGTATCTGTCATCTCTCCATCTGTCTGTATCTGTCATCTCTCCATCTGTCTGTATCTTTCATCTCTCCATCTGTCTGTATCTGTCATCTCTCCATCTGTCTGTATCTGTCATCTCTCCGTCTGTCTGTATCTGTCTGTGTCTGTATCTGTCATTTCTCTATCTGTCTGTATCTGTCTGTGTCTGTATCTGTCATCTCTCCATCTGTCTGTATCTGTCATCTCTCCGTCTGTCTGTCTGTATGTGTCATCTCTCCATCTGTCTGTATCTGTCATTTCTCCATCTGTCTGTGTCTGTCATCTCTTTATCTGTCTGTATCTGTCAGCTCTCCATCTGTCTGTATCTGTCTGTGTCTGTATCTGTCATCTCTCCATCTGTCTGTATCTGTCATCTCTCCATCTGTCTGTCTGTATCTGTCATCTCTCCGTCTGTCTGTCTGTCTTTCTGTGTCTGTATCTGACATCTCTCAATCTGTCTGTATCTGTCATCTCTCCGTCTGTCTGTATCTGTCATCTCTCCGTCTGTCTGTATCTGTCTGTGTCTGTATCTGTCATTTCTCTATCTGTCTGTATCTGTCTGTGTCTGTATCTGTCATCTCTCCATCTGTCTGTATCTGTCATCTCTCCGTCTGTCTGTCTGTATCTGTCATCTCTCCGTCTGTATCTGTCATCTCTCCATCTTTCTGTATCTGTCATCCCTCCATCTGTATGTATCTGTCATCTCTCTGTCTGTCTCTCTGTCTGTGTCTGTATCTGTCATCTCTCCATCTGTCTGTATCTGTCATCTTTCCATCTGTCTATCTTTCATCTCTCCATCTGTCTGTATCTGTCATCTCTCCATCTGTCTGTATCTGTCATCTCTCCGTCTGTCTGTATCTGTCTGTGTCTGTATCTGTCATTTCTCTATCTGTCTGTATCTGTCTGTGTCTGTATCTGTCATCTCTCCATCTGTCTGTATCTGTCATCTCTCCGTCTGTCTGTCTGTATCTGTCATCTCTCCATCTGTCTGTATCTGTCATTTCTCCATCTGTCTGTGTCTGTCATCTCTTCATCTGTCTGTATCTGTCATCTCTCTATCTGTCTGTGTCTGTATCGGTCATCTCTCCATCTGTCTGTATCTGTCATCTCTATCTGTCTGTATCGGTCATCTCTCCATCTGTCTGTATCTGTCATCTCTTCATCTGTCTGTATCTGTCATCTCTCCATCTGTCTGTCTGTATCTGTCATCTCTCCGCCTGTCTGTCTGTCTGTGTCTGTATCTGACATCTCTCAATCTGTCTGTATCTGTCATCTCTCCATCTGTCTGTATCGGTCTGTGTCTGTATCTATCATCTCTAAATCTGTCTGTATCTGTCATGTCTCTGTCTGTCTGTATCTGTATCTGTCTGTGTCTGTATCTGTCATCTCTCCATCTGTCTGTATGTGTCATCTCTCCATCTGTCTGTATCTGTCTGTGTCTGTATCTGTCATCTCTCCATCTGTGTGTATCTGTCATCTCTCCATCTCTATCTGTCATCTCTCCGTCTGTCTGTCTGTGTCTGTATCTTTCATCTCTCCATCTGTCTGTATCTGTCATCTCTCCATCTGTCTGTATCTCTTCATCTGTCTGTATTTGTCATCTCTCAATCTGTCTGTATCTGTCATCTCTCCATCTGTCTGTATTTGTCATCTCTCCATCTGTCTGTATTTGTCATTTCTCCATCTGTCTGTATCTGTCATCTCTCCATCTCTCTGTATTTGTCATCTCTCCATTTGTCTGTATCTGTCATCTCTCCATCTGTCTGTATCTGTCATCTCTCCATCTGTCTGTATCTGTCATCTCTCCACCTGTCCGTCTGTGTCTGTATCTGTCATCTCTCCATCTGTCTGTATCTCTCCATCTGTCTGTATCTGTCATCTCTCCATCTGTCTGTATCTGTCATCTCTCTGTCTGTCTGTATCGGTCTGTGTCTGTATCTGTCATCTCTCAATCTGTCTGTATCTGTCATCTCTCAATCTGTCTGTATCTGTCATTTCTCTGTCTGTCTGTATCTGTATCTGTCATCTCTCCATCTGTCTGTATCTGTCATCTCTCCATCTGTCTGTGTCTGTATCTGTCATCTCTCCATCTGTGTGTATTTGTCATGTCTCCATCTGTCTGTCTTTATCTGTCATCTCTCCGTCTGTCTGTCTGTCTGTGTCTGTATCTGTCATCTCTCCATCTGTCTGTATCTGTCATCTCCATCTGTCTGTGTCTGTCATCTCTCCATCTGTCTGTATTTGTCATCTCTCCATCTGTCTGTATCTGTCATCCCTCCATCTGTATGTATCTGTCATCTCTCTGTCTGTCTGTCTGTCTGTCTGTGTCTGTATCTGTCATCTCTCCATCTGTCTGTATCTGTCATTTCCATCTGTCTGTATCTGTCATCTCTCCATCTGTCTGTCTGTATCTGTCATCTCTCCATCTGTCTGTATCTGTCATCTCTCCATCTTCTGTCTGTATCTGTCATCTCTCCATCTGTCTGTATCTGTCATCTCTCCATCTGTCTGTATCTGTCTGTGTCTGTATCTGTCATCTCTCCATCTGTCTGTCTGTATCTGTCATCTCTCCATCTGTATGTCTGTCTGTGTCTGTATCTGTCATCTCTCCATCTGTCTGTATCTGTCATCTCTCCATCTGTCTGTATCTGTCATCTCTCCATCTGTCTGTATTTGTCATCTCTCCATCTGTCTGTATCTGTCAATTCTCTATCTGTCTGTATCTTTCATCTCTCCATCTGTCTGTATCTGTCATCCCTCCATCTGTATGTATCTGTCATCTCTCTGTCTGTTTGTCTGTGTCTGTATCTGTCATCTCGCCATCTGTCTGTATCTGTCATCTCTCCATCTGTCTGTATCTTTCATCTCTCCATCTGTCTGTATCTGTCATCCATCCATCTGTCTGTATCTGTCATCTCTCCGTCTGTCTGTATCTGTCTGTGTCTGTATCTGTCATTTCTCCATCTGTCTGTATCTGTCTGTGTCTGTATCTGTCATCTCTCCATCTGTCTGTATCTGTCATCTCTCCGTCCGTCTGTCTGTATCTGTCATCTCTCCATCTGTCTGTATCTGTCATTTCTCCATCTGTCTGTATCTGTCATCTCTTCATCTGTCTGTATCTGTCATCTCTCCATCTGTCTGTATCTGTCTGTGTCTGTATCTGTCATCTTTCCATCTGTCTGTATATGTCATCTCTCCATCTGTCTGTATCTGTCATCTCTCCATCTGTCTGTATTTGTCATCTCTCCATCTGTCTGTATTTGTCATTTCTCCATCTGTCTGTATCTGTCATCTCTCCGTCTGTCTGTATCGGTCTGTGTCTGTTTCTATCATCTCTCCATCTATCTGTATCTGTCATCTCTCCATCTGTCTGTATCTGTCTGTGTCTGTATCTGTCATCTCTCCATCTGTCTGTCTGTAATGGTCATCTCTCCATCTGTCTGTATCTGTCATCTCTCCATCTGTCTGTATCTGTCATCTCTCAATCTGTCTGTATCTGTCATTTCTCTGTCTGTCTGTCTGTATCTGTATCTGTCATCTCTCCATCTGTCTGTATCTGTCATCTCTCCATCTGTCTGTTTCTGTATCTGTCATCTCTCCATCTGTGTGTATTTGTCATCTTTCCATCTATCTGTCTGTATCTGTCATCTCTCCGTCTGTCTGTCTGTGTCTGTATCTGTCATCTCTCCATCTTTCTGTATCTGTCATCTCCATCTGTCTGTCTGTCATCTCTCCATCTGTCTGTATTTGTCATCTCTCCATCTGTCTGTATCTGTCATCTCTCCATCTGTATGTATCTGTCATCTCTCTGTCTGTCTGTCTGTCTGTGTCTGTATCTGTCATCTCTCCATCTGTCTGTATCTGTCATTTCCATCTGTCTGTATCTGTCATCTCTCCATCTGTCTGTCTGTATCTGTCATCTCTCCATCTGTCTGTATCAGTCATCTCTCCATCTGTCTGTCTGTATCTGTCATCTCTCCATCTGTCTGTATCTGTCATCTCTCCATCTGTCTGTATCTGTCTGTGTCTGTCATCTCTCCATCTGTCTGTCTTTATCTGTCATCTCTCCATCTGTCTGTCTGTCTGTGTCTGTATCTGTCATCTCTCCATCTGTCTGTATCCGTCATCTCTCCATCTGTCTGTATCTGTCATCTCTCCATCTGTCTGTATTTGTCATCTCTCCATCTGTCTGTATCTGTCATTTTTCTATCTGTCTGTATCTTTCATCTCTCCATCTGTCTGTATTTGTCATCTGTCCATCTGTCTGTATCTGTCATCCCTCCATCTGTATGTATCTGTCATCTCTCTGTCTGTCTGTCTGTCTGTGTCTGTATCTGTCATCTCTCCATCTGTCTGTATCTGTAATCTCTCCATCTGTCTGTATCTTTCATCTCTCCATCTGTCTGTATCTGTCATCCCTCCATCTGTCTGTATCTGTCATCTCTCCGTCTGTCTGTATCTGTCTGTGTCTTTATCTGTCATTTCTCCATCTGTCTGTATCTGTCTGTGTCTGTATCTGTCATCTCTCCATCTGTCTGTATCTGTCATCTCTCCGTCTTTCTGTCTGTATCTCTCATCTCTCCATCTGTCTGTATCTGTCATTTCTCCATCTGTCTGTATCTGTCATCTCTTCATCTGTCTGTATCTGTCATCTCTCCATCTGTCTGTATCTGTCTGTGTCTGTATCTGTCATCTCTCCATCTGTCTGTATCTGTCATCTCTCCATCTGTCTGTATCTGTCATCTCTCCATCTTTCTGTCTGTATCTGTCATCTCTCCGTCTGTCTGTCTGTCTGTCTGTGTCTGTATCTGACATCTCTCAATCTGTCTGTATCTGTCATCTCTCCGTCTGTCTGTATCGGTCTGTGTCTGTATCTATCATCTCTCCATCTGTCTGTATCTGTCATCTCTCCATCTGTCTGTATTTGTCATCTCTCCATCTGTCTGTATTTGTCATTTCTCCATCTGTCTGTATCTGTCATCTCTCCATCTCTCTGTATTTGTCATCTCTCCATTTGTCTGTATCTGTCATCTCTCCATCTGTCTGTATCTGTCATCTCTCCATCTGTCTGTATCTGTCATCTCTCCACCTGTCCGTCTGTGTCTTTATCTTTCATCTCTCCATCTGTCTGTATCTCTCCATCTGTCTGTATTTGTCATCTGTCCATCTGTCTGTATCTGTCATCTCTCCATCTGTCTGTATTTGTCATCTCTACATTTGTCTGTATTTGTCATCTCTCCATCTGTCTGTATCTGTCATTTATCCATCTGTCTGTATCTGTCATCTCTCCATCTGTCTGTATCTGTCATCTCTCCGTCTGTCTGTATCTGTCTGTGTCTGTATCTGTCGTCTCTCCATCTGTCTGTATCTGTCATTTCTCCATCTGTCTGTATCTGTCTGTGTCTGTATCTGTCATCTCTCCATCTGTCTGTTCTTAACGGTCATCTCTCCATCTGTCTGTATCTGTCATCTCTCCATCTGTCTGTATCTGTCATCTCTCCGTCTGTCTGTATCGGTCTGTGTCTGTATCTGTCATCTCTCAATCTGTCTGTATCTGTCATCTCTCAATCTGTCTGTATCTGTCATTTCTCTGTCTGTCTGTATCTGTCATCTCTCCATCTGTCTGTATCTGTCATCTCTCCATCTGTCTGTGTCTGTATCTGTCATCTCTCCATCTGTGTGTATTTGTCATCTCTCCATCTGTCTGTCTGTATCTGTCATCTCTCCGTCTGTCTGTCTGTGTCTGTATCTGTCATCTCTCCATCTGTCTGTATCTGTCATCTCCATCTGTCTGTGTCTGTCATCTCTCCATCTGTCTGTATTTGTCATCTCTCCATCTGTCTGTATCTGTCATCCCTCCATCTGTATGTATCTGTCATCTCTCTGTCTGTCTGTCTGTCTGTGTCTGTATCTGTCATCTCTCCATCTGTCTGTATCTGTCATTTCCATCTGTCTGTATCTGTCATCTCTCCATCTGTCTGTCTGTATCTGTCATCTCTCCATCTGTCTGTATCTGTCATCTCTCCATCTGTCTGTCTGTATCTGTCATCTCTCCATCTGTCTGTATCTGTCATCTCTCCATCTGTCTGTGTCTGTATCTGTCATCTCTCCATCTGTCTGTCTGTATCTGTCATCTCTCCATCTGTCTGTCTGTCTGTGTCTGTATCTGTCATCTCTCCATCTGTCTGTATCTGTCATCTCTCCATCTGTCTGTATCTGTCATCTCTCCATCTGTCTGTATTTGTCATCTCTCCATCTGTCTGTATCTGTCATTTTTCTATCTGTCTGTATCTTTCATCTCTCCATCTGTCTGTATTTGTCATCTGTCCATCTGTCTGTATCTGTCATCCCTCCATCTGTATGTATCTGTCATCTCTCTGTCTGTCTGTCTGTGTCTGTATCTGTCATCTCTCCATCTGTCTGTATCTGTCATCTCTCCATCTGTCTGTATCTTTCATCTCTCCATCTGTCTGTATCTGTCATCCCTCCATCTGTCTGTATCTGTCATCTCTCCGTCTGTCTGTATCTGTCTGTGTCTGTATCTGTCATTTCTCCATCTGTCTGTATCTGTCTGTGTCTGTATCTGTCATCTCTCCATCTGTCTGTATCTGTCTGTGTCTGTATCTGTCATTTCTCCATCTGTCTGTATCTGTCTGTGTCTGTATCTGTCATCTCTCCATCTGTCTGTATCTGTCATCTCTCCGTCTGTCTGTCTGTATCTGTCATCTCTCCATCTGTCTGTATCTGTCATTTCTCCATCTGTCTGTATCTGTCATCTCTTCATCTGTCTGTATCTGTCATCTCTCCATCTGTCTGTATCTGTCTGTGTCTGTATCTGTCATCTCTCCATCTGTCTATATATGTCATCTCTCCATCTGTCTGTCTGTATCTGTCATCTCTCCGTCTGTCTGTCTGTCTGTCTGTTTGTGTCTGTATCTGACATCTCTCAATCTGTCTGTATCTGTCATCTCTCCGTCTGTCTGTATCAGTCTGTGTCTGTATCTATAATCTCTCACTCTGTCTGTATCTGTCATCTCTCCATCTGTCTGTATTTGTCATCTCTCCATCTGTCTGTATTTGTCATTTCTCCATCTGTCTGTATCTGTCATCTCTTCGTCTGTCTGTATCGGTCTGTGTCTGTATCTATCATCTCTCCATCTGTCTGTATTTGTCATCTCTCCATCTGTCTGTATTTGTCATTTCTCCATCTGTCTGTATCTGTCATCTCTCCATCTCTCTGTTTTTGTCATCTCTCCATTTGTCTGTATCTGTCATCTCTCCATCTGTCTGTATCTGTCATCTCTCCATCTGTCTGTATCTGTGATCTCTCCACCTGTCCGTCTGTGTCTGTATCTGTCATCTCTCCATCTGTCTGTATCTGTCTGTGTCTGTATCTGTCATCTCTCCATCTGTCTGTCTGTAATGGTCATCTCTCCATCTGTCTGTATCTGTCATCTCTCCATCTGTCTGTATCTGTCATCTCTCAATCTGTCTGTATCTGTCATTTCTCTGTCTGTCTGTCTGTATCTGTATCTGTCATCTCTCCATCTGTCTGTATCTGTCATCTCTCCATCTGTCTGTGTCTGTATCTGTCATCTCTCCATCTGTGTGTATTTGTCATCTTTCCATCTATCTGTCTGTATCTGTCATCTCTCCGTCTGTCTGTCTGTGTCTGTATCTGTCATCTCTCCATTTGTCTGTATCTGTCATCTCCATCTGTCTGTCTGTCATCTCTCCATCTGTCTGTATTTGTCATCTCTCCATCTGTCTGTATCTGTCATCCCTCCATCTGTATGTATCTGTCATCTCTCTGTCTGTCTGTCTGTCTGTGTCTGTATCTGTCATCTCTCCATCTGTCTGTATCTGTCATTTCCATCTGTCTGTATCTGTCATCTCTCCATCTGTCTGTCTGTATCTGTCATCTCTCCATCTGTCTGTATCTGTCATCTCTCCATCTGTCTGTCTGTATCTGTCATCTCTCCATCTGTCTGTATCTGTCATCTCTCCATCTGTCTGTATCTGTCTGTGTCTGTCATCTCTCCATCTGTCTGTCTGTATCTGTCATCTCTCCATCTGTCTGTCTGTCTGTGTCTGTATCTGTCATCTCTCCATCTGTCTGTATCTGTCATCTCTCCATCTGTCTGTATCTGTCATCTCTCCATCTGTCTGTATTTGTCATCTCTCCATCTGTCTGTATCTGTCATTTCTCTATCTGTCTGTATCTTTCATCTCTCCATCTGTCTGTATTTGTCATCTGTCCATCTGTCTGTATCTGTCATCCCTCCATCTGTATGTATCTGTCATCTCTCTGTCTGTCTGTCTGTCTGTCTGTGTCTGTATCTATCATCTCTCCATCTGTCTGTATCTGTAATCTCTCCATCTGTCTGTATCTTTCATCTCTCCATCTGTCTGTATCTGTCATCCCTCCATCTGTCTGTATCTGTCATCTCTCCGTCTGTCTGTATCTGTCTGTGTCTTTATCTGTCATTTCTCCATCTGTCTGTATCTGTCTGTGTCTGTATCTGTCATCTCTCCATCTGTCTGTATCTGTCATCTCTCCGTCTTTCTGTCTGTATCTCTCATCTCTCCATCTGTCTGTATCTGTCATTTCTCCATCTGTCTGTATCTGTCATCTCTTCATCTGTCTGTATCTGTCATCTCTCCATCTGTCTGTATCTGTCTGTGTCTGTATCTGTCATCTCTCCATCTGTCTGTATCTGTCATCTCTCCATCTGTCTGTATCTGTCATCTCTCCATCTGTCTGTCTGTATCTGTCATCTCTCCGTCCGTCTGTCTGTCTGTCTGTCTGTGTCTGTATCTGACATCTCTCAATCTGTCTGTATCTGTCATCTCTCCGTCTGTCTGTATCGGTCTGTGTCTGTATCTATCATCTCTCCATCTGTCTGTATCTGTCATCTCTCCATCTGTCTGTATTTGTCATCTCTCCATCTGTCTGTATTTGTCATTTCTCCATCTGTCTGTATCTGTCATCTCTCCATCTCTCTGTATTTGTCATCTCTCCATTTGTCTGTATCTGTCATCTCTCCATCTGTCTGTATCTGTCATCTCTCCATCTGTCTGTATCTGTCATCTCTCCACCTGTCCGTCTGTGTCTTTATCTTTCATCTCTCCATCTGTCTGTATCTCTCCATCTGTCTGTATTTGTCATCTGTCCATCTGTCTGTATCTGTCATCTCTCCATCTGTCTGTATTTGTCATCTCTACATTTGTCTGTATTTGTCATCTCTCCATCTGTCTGTATCTGTCATTTATCCATCTGTCTGTATCTGTCATCTCTCCATCTGTCTGTATCTGTCATCTCTCCGTCTGTCTGTATCTGTCTGTGTCTGTATCTGTCGTCTCTCCATCTGTCTGTATCTGTCATTTCTCCATCTGTCTGTATCTGTCTGTGTCTGTATCTGTCATCTCTCCATCTGTCTGTTCTTAACGGTCATCTCTCCATCTGTCTGTATCTGTCATCTCTCCATCTGTCTGTATCTGTCATCTCTCCGTCTGTCTGTATCGGTCTGTGTCTGTATCTGTCATCTCTCAATCTGTCTGTATCTGTCATCTCTCAATCTGTCTGTATCTGTCATTTCTCTGTCTGTCTGTATCTGTCATCTCTCCATCTGTCTGTATCTGTCATCTCTCCATCTGTCTGTGTCTGTATCTGTCATCTCTCCATCTGTGTGTATTTGTCATCTCTCCATCTGTCTGTCTGTATCTGTCATCTCTCCGTCTGTCTGTCTGTGTCTGTATCTGTCATCTCTCCATCTGTCTGTATCTGTCATCTCCATCTGTCTGTGTCTGTCATCTCTCCATCTGTCTGTATTTGTCATCTCTCCATCTGTCTGTATCTGTCATCCCTCCATCTGTATGTATCTGTCATCTCTCTGTCTGTCTGTCTGTCTGTGTCTGTATCTGTCATCTCTCCATCTGTCTGTATCTGTCATTTCCATCTGTCTGTATCTGTCATCTCTCCATCTGTCTGTCTGTATCTGTCATCTCTCCATCTGTCTGTATCTGTCATCTCTCCATCTGTCTGTCTGTATCTGTCATCTCTCCATCTGTCTGTATCTGTCATCTCTCCATCTGTCTGTGTCTGTATCTGTCATCTCTCCATCTGTCTGTCTGTATCTGTCATCTCTCCATCTGTCTGTCTGTCTGTGTCTGTATCTGTCATCTCTCCATCTGTCTGTATCTGTCATCTCTCCATCTGTCTGTATCTGTCATCTCTCCATCTGTCTGTATTTGTCATCTCTCCATCTGTCTGTATCTGTCATTTTTCTATCTGTCTGTATCTTTCATCTCTCCATCTGTCTGTATTTGTCATCTGTCCATCTGTCTGTATCTGTCATCCCTCCATCTGTATGTATCTGTCATCTCTCTGTCTGTCTGTCTGTGTCTGTATCTGTCATCTCTCCATCTGTCTGTATCTGTCATCTCTCCATCTGTCTGTATCTTTCATCTCTCCATCTGTCTGTATCTGTCATCCCTCCATCTGTCTGTATCTGTCATCTCTCCGTCTGTCTGTATCTGTCTGTGTCTGTATCTGTCATTTCTCCATCTGTCTGTATCTGTCTGTGTCTGTATCTGTCATCTCTCCATCTGTCTGTATCTGTCTGTGTCTGTATCTGTCATTTCTCCATCTGTCTGTATCTGTCTGTGTCTGTATCTGTCATCTCTCCATCTGTCTGTATCTGTCATCTCTCCGTCTGTCTGTCTGTATCTGTCATCTCTCCATCTGTCTGTATCTGTCATTTCTCCATCTGTCTGTATCTGTCATCTCTTCATCTGTCTGTATCTGTCATCTCTCCATCTGTCTGTATCTGTCTGTGTCTGTATCTGTCATCTCTCCATCTGTCTATATATGTCATCTCTCCATCTGTCTGTCTGTATCTGTCATCTCTCCGTCTGTCTGTCTGTCTGTCTGTTTGTGTCTGTATCTGACATCTCTCAATCTGTCTGTATCTGTCATCTCTCCGTCTGTCTGTATCAGTCTGTGTCTGTATCTATAATCTCTCACTCTGTCTGTATCTGTCATCTCTCCATCTGTCTGTATTTGTCATCTCTCCATCTGTCTGTATTTGTCATTTCTCCATCTGTCTGTATCTGTCATCTCTCCATCTCTCTGTTTTTGTCATCTCTCCATTTGTCTGTATCTGTCATCTCTCCATCTGTCTGTATCTGTCATCTCTCCATCTGTCTGTATCTGTCATCTCTCCACCTGTCCGTCTGTGTCTGTATCTGTCATCTCTCCATCTGTCTGTATCTCTCCATCTGTCTGTATTTGTCATCTGTCCATCTGTCTGTATCTGTCATCTCTCCATCTGTCTGTATTTGTCATCTCTCCATTTGTCTGTATTTGTCATCTCTCCATCTGTCTGTATCTGTCATTTATCCATCTGTCTGTATCTGTCATCTCTCCATCTGTCTGTATCTGTTATTTCTCCATCTGTCTGTATCTGTCTGTTTCTGTATCTGTCATCTCTCCATCTGTCTGTCTGTATCTGTCATCTCTCATCTGTTTGTATCTGTCATCTCTCCATCTGTCTGTATCTGTCTGTGTCTGTATCTTTCATCTCTCCATCTGTCTGTCTGTATCTGTCATCTCTCCATCTGTCTGTCTGTGTCTGTATCTGTCATCTCGCCATCTGTCTGTATCTGTCATCTCTATCTGTCTGTATCGGTCATCTCTCCATCTGTCTGTATCTGTCATCTCTTCATCTGTCTGTATCTGTCTTCTCTCCATCTGTCTGTATCTGTCATCTCTTCGTCTGTCTGTATCTGTCTGTGTCTGTATCTGTCGTCTCTCCATCTGTCTGTATCTGTCATTTCTCCATCTGTCTGTATCTGTCTGTGTCTGTATCTGTCATCTCTCCATCTGTCTGTCTGTAACGGTCATCTCTCCATCTGTCTGTATCTGTCATCTCTCCATCTGTCTGTATCTGTCATCTCTCAATCTGTCTGTATCTGTCATTTCTCTGTCTGTCTGTCTGTATCTGTATCTGTCATCTCTCCATCTGTCTGTATCTGTCATCTCTCCATCTGTCTGTGTCTGTATCTGTCATCTCTCCATCTGTGTGTATTTGTCATCTTTCCATCTATCTGTCTGTATCTGTCATCTCTCCGTCTGTCTGTCTGTGTCTGTATCTGTCATCTCTCCATCTGTCTGTATCTGTCATCTCCATCTGTCTGTCTGTCATCTCTCCATCTGTCTGTATTTGTCATCTCTCCATCTGTCTGTATCTGTCATCCCTCCATCTGTATGTATCTGTCATCTCTCTGTCTGTCTGTCTGTCTGTCTGTCTGTGTCTGTATCTGTCATCTCTCCATCTGTCTGTATCTGTCATTTCCATCTGTCTGTATCTGTCATCTCTCCATCTGTCTGTCTGTATCTGTCATCTCTCCATCTGTCTGTATCTGTCATCTCTCCATCTGTCTGTCTGTATCTGTCATCTCTCCATCTGTCTGTATCTGTCATCTCTCCATCTGTCTGTATCTGTCTGTGTCTGTCATCTCTCCATCTGTCTGTCTGTATCTGTCATCTCTCCATCTGTCTGTCTGTCTGTGTCTGTATCTGTCATCTCTCCATCTGTCTGTATCTGTCATCTCTCCATCTGTCTGTATCTGTCATCTCTCCATCTGTCTGTATTTGTCATCTCTCCATCTGTCTGTATCTGTCAATTCTCTATCTGTCTGTATCTTTCATCTCTCCATCTGTCTGTATTTGTCATCTGTCCATCTGTCTGTATCTGTCATCCCTCCATCTGTATGTATCTGTCATCTCTCTGTCTGTCTGTCTGTCTGTGTCTGTATCTGTCATCTCTCCATCTGTCTGTATCTGTAATCTCTCCATCTGTCTGTATCTTTCATCTCTCCATCTGTCTGTATCTGTCATCCCTCCATCTGTCTGTATCTGTCATCTCTCCGTCTGTCTGTATCTGTCTGTGTCTTTATCTGTCATTTCTCCATCTGTCTGTATCTGTCTGTGTCTGTATCTGTCATCTCTCCATCTGTCTGTATCTGTCATCTCTCCGTCTTTCTGTCTGTATCTCTCATCTCTCCATCTGTCTGTATCTGTCATTTCTCCATCTGTCTGTATCTGTCATCTCTTCATCTGTCTCTATCTGTCATCTCTCCATCTGTCTGTATCTGTCTGTGTCTGTATCTGTCATCTCTCCATCTGTCTGTATCTGTCATCTCTCCATCTGTCTGTCTGTATCTGTCATCTCTCCGTCTGTCTGTCTGTCTGTCTGTGTCTGTATCTGACATCTCTCAATCTGTCTGTATCTGTCATCTCTCCGTCTGTCTGTATCGGTCTGTGTCTGTATCTATCATCTCTCCATCTGTCTGTATCTGTCATCTCTCCATCTGTCTGTATTTGTCATCTCTCCATCTGTCTGTATTTGTCATTTCTCCATCTGTCTGTATCTGTCATCTCTCCATCTCTCTGTATTTGTCATCTCTCCATTTGTCTGTATCTGTCATCTCTCCATCTGTCTGTATCTGTCATTTCTCCATCTGTCTGTATCTGTCATCTCTCCACCTGTCCGTCTGTGTCTTTATCTTTCATCTCTCCATCTGTCTGTATCTCTCCATCTGTCTGTATTTGTCATCTGTCCATCTGTCTGTATCTGTCATCTCTCCATCTGTCTGTATTTGTCATCTCTCCATTTGTCTGTATTTGTCATCTCTCCATCTGTCTGTATCTGTCATTTATCCATCTGTCTGTATCTGTCATCTCTCCATCTGTCTGTATCTGTCATCTCTCCGTCTGTTTGTATCTGTCTGTGTCTGTATCTGTCGTCTCTCCATCTGTCTGTATCTGTCATTTCTCCATCTGTCTGTATCTGTCTGTGTCTGTATCTGTCATCTCTCCATCTGTCTGTTCTTAACGGTCATCTCTCCATCTGTCTGTATCTGTCATCTCTCCATCTGTCTGTATCTGTCATCTCTCCGTCTGTCTGTATCGGTCTGTTTCTGTATCTGTCATCTCTCAATCTGTCTGTATCTGTCATTTCTCTGTCTGTCTGTATCTGTCATCTCTCCATCTGTCTGTATCTGTCATCTCTCCATCTGTCTGTGTCTGTATCTGTCATCTCTCCATCTGTGTGTATTTGTCATCTCTCCATCTGTCTGTCTGTATCTGTCATCTCTCCGTCTGTCTGTCTGTGTCTGTATCTGTCATCTCTCCATCTGTCTGTATCTGTCATCTCCATCTGTCTGTGTCTGTCATCTCTCCATCTGTCTGTATTTGTCATATCTCCATCTGTCTGTATCTGTCATCCCTCCATCTGTATGTATCTGTCATCTCTCTGTCTGTCTGTCTGTCTGTGTCTGTATCTGTCATCTCTCCATCTGTCTGTATCTGTCATTTCCATCTGTCTGTATCTGTCATCTCTCCATCTGTCTGTCTGTATCTGTCATCTCTCCATCTGTCTGTATCTGTCATCTCTCCATCTGTCTGTCTGTATCTGTCATCTCTCCATCTGTCTGTATCTGTCATCTCTCCATCTGTCTGTGTCTGTATCTGTCATCTCTCCATCTGTCTGTCTGTATCTGTCATCTCTCCATCTGTCTGTCTGTCTGTGTCTGTATCTGTCATCTCTCCATCTGTCTGTTTCTGTCATCTCTCCATCTGTCTGTATCTGTCATCTCTCCATCTGTCTGTATTTGTCATCTCTCCATCTGTCTGTATCTGTCATTTTTCTATCTGTCTGTATCTTTCATCTCTCCATCTGTCTGTATTTGTCATCTGTCCATCTGTCTGTATCTGTCATCCCTCCATCTGTATGTATCTGTCATCTCTCTGTCTGTCTGTCTGTGTCTGTATCTGTCATCTCTCCATCTGTCTGTATCTGTCATCTCTCCATCTGTCTGTATCTTTCATCTCTCCATCTGTCTGTATCTGTCATCCCTCCATCGGTCTGTATCTGTCATCTCTCCGTCTGTCTGTATCTGTCTGTGTCTGTATCTGTCATTTCTCCATCTGTCTGTATCTGTCTGTGTCTGTATCTGTCATCTCTCCATCTGTCTGTATCTGTCTGTGTCTGTATCTGTCATTTCTCCATCTGTCTGTATCTGTCTGTGTCTGTATATGTCATCTCTCCATCTGTCTGTATCTGTCATCTCTCCGTCTGTCTGTCTGTATCTGTCATCTCTCCATCTGTCTGTATCTGTCATTTCTCCATCTGTCTGTATCTGTCATCTCTTCATCTGTCTGTATCTGTCATCTCTCCATCTGTCTGTATCTGTCTGTGTCTGTATCTGTCATCTCTCCATCTGTCTGTATATGTCATCTCTCCATCTGTCTGTCTGTATCTGTCATCTCTCCGTCTGTCTGTCTGTCTGTCTGTTTGTGTCTGTATCTGACATCTCTCAATCTGTCTGTATCTGTCATCTCTCCGTCTGTCTGTATCGGTCTGTGTCTGTATCTATCATCTCTCACTCTGTCTGTATCTGTCATCTCTCCATCTGTCTGTATTTGTCATCTCTCCATCTGTCTGTATTTGTCATTTCTCCATCTGTCTGTATCTGTCATCTCTTCGTCTGTCTGTATCGGTCTGTGTCTGTATCTATCATCTCTCCATCTGTCTGTATTTGTCATCTCTCCATCTGTCTGTATTTGTCATTTCTCCATCTGTCTGTATCTGTCATCTCTCCATCTCTCTGTATTTGTCATCTCTCCATTTGTCTGTATCTGTCATCTCTCCATCTGTCTGTATCTGTCATCTCTCCATCTGTCTGTATCTGTCATCTCTTCACCTGTCCGTCTGTGTCTGTATCTGTCATCTCTCCATCTGTCTGTATCTCTCCATCTGTCTGTATTTGTCATCTGTCCATCTGTCTGTATCTGTCATCTCTCCATCTGTCTGTATTTGTCATCTCTCCATTTGTCTGTATTTGTCATCTCTCCATCTGTCTGTATCTGTCATTTATCCATCTGTCTGTATCTGTCATTTCTCCATCTGTCTGTATCTGTCTGTGTCTGTATCTGTCATCTCTCCATCTGTCTGTGTCTGTCATCTCTCCATCTGTCTGTATTTGTCATCTCTCCATCTGTCTGTATCTGTCATCCCTCCATCTGTATGTATCTGTCATCTCTCTGTCTGTCTGTCTGTGTCTGTATCTGTCATCTCTCCATCTGTCATCTCTCCATCTGTCTGTATCTGTCATCTTTCCATCTGTCTGTATCTGCCATCTCTCCATCTGTCTGTATCTGTCATCTCTCCATCTGTCTGTCTGTATCTGTCATCTCTCCATCTGTCTGTATCTGTCATCTCTCCATCTGTCTGTATCTGTCTGTCTGTATCTGTCATCTCTCCATCTGTCTGTCTGTCCGTGTCTGTATCTGTCAACTCTCCATCTGTCTGTATCTGTCATCTCTCCATCTGTCTGTATCTGTCATCTCTCCATCTGTCTGTATCTGTCATCTCTCCATCTGTCTGTATCTGTCATCTCTCCATCTGTCTGTATCTGTCATCTCTCAGTCTGTCTGTATCTGTCTGTGTCTGTATCTGTCGTCTCTCCATCTGTCTGTATTTGTCCATTCTCCATCTGTCTGTATTTGTCTGTGTCTGTATCTGTCATCTCTCTATCTGTCTGTCTGTATCTGTCATCTCTCCATCTGTCTTTCTGTCTGTGTCTGTATCTGTCATCTCTCCATCTGTCTGTGTCTGCCATCTCTCCATCTGTCTGTATTTGTCATCTCTCCATCTGTCTGTATCTGTCATCTCTCCATCTGTCTGTATTTGTCATCTCTCCATCTGTCTGTATCTGTCATCTCTCCATCTGTCTGTATCTGTCTGTGTCTGTATCTACCATCTCTCCATCTGTCTGTCTGTATCTGTCATCTCTCCATCTGTCTGTCTGTCTGTATCTGTCATGTCTCCATCTGTCTGTATCTGTCATCTCTCCATCTGTCTGTATCTGTCATCTCTCCATCTGTCTGTCTGTATCTGTCATCTCTCCATCTGTCTGTATCTGTCATCTGTCCATCTGTCTGTATCTGTCATCTCTTTATCTGTCTGTATCTGTCATCTCTCTGTCTGTCTGTCTGTCTGTCTGTCTGTATCTGTCATCTCTCTGTCTGTCTGTCTGTGTCTGTATCTGTCATCTCTCCATCTGTCATCTCTCCATCTGTCTGTCTGTATCTGTCATCTCTCCATCTGTCTGTATTTGTCATCTCTCCATTTGTCTGTATTTGTCATTTCTCCATCTGTCTGTATCTGTCATCTCTCCATCTGTATGTATCTGTCATCCCTCCATCTGTTTGTATCTGTCATCTCTCTGTCTGTCTGTGTCTGTATCTGTCATCTCTCCATCTGTCATCTCTCCATCTGTCTGTCTGTATCTGTCATCTCTCCATCTGTCTGTATCTGTCATCTCTCCATCTGTCTGTATTTGTCATCTCTCCTTCTGTCTGTATCTGTCATCTCTCCATCTGTCTGTATCTGTCTGTGTCTGTATCTGCCATCTCTCCATCTGTTTGTATGATCTGTCATCTCTCCATCTGTCTGTCTGTATCTGTCATCTCTCCATCTGTCTGTATCTGTCATCTCTCCATCTGTCTGTATCTGTCATCTCTCCATCTGTCTGTATCTGTCATCTCTCCATCTGTCTGTCTGTATCTGTCATCTCTCCATCTGTCTGTATCTGTCATCTCTCCATCTGTCTGTATCTGTCATCTCTCCATCTGTCTTTATCTGTCATCTCTTTATCTGTCGGTATCTGTCATCTCTCCGTCTGTCTGTCTGTCTGTATCTGTCATCTCTCTGTCTGTCTGTCTGTCTGTGTCTGTATCTGTCATCTCTCCATCTGTCATCTCTTCATCTGTCTGTCTGTATCTGTCATCTCTCCATCTGTCTGTATTTGTCATCTCTCCATCTGTCTGTATTTGTCATTTCTCCATCTGTCTGTATCTGTCATCTCTCCATCTCTCTGTATTTGTCATCTCTCCATTTGTCTGTATCTGTCATCTCTCCATCTGTCTGTATCTGTCATTTCTCCATCTGTCTGTATCTGTCATCTCTTCATCTGTCTGTATCTGTCATCTCTCCATCTGTCTGTATCTGTCTGTGTCTGTATCTGTCATCTCTCCATCTGTCTGTATCTGTCATCTCTCCATCTGTCTGTCTGTATCTGTCATCTCTCCGTCTGTCTGTCTGTCTGTCTGTCTGTGTCTGTATCTGACATCTCTCAATCTGTCTGTATCTGTCATCTCTCCGTCTGTCTGTATCGGTCTGTGTCTGTATCTATCATCTCTCCATCTGTCTGTATCTGTCATCTCTCCATCTGTCTGTATTTGTCATCTCTCCATCTGTCTGTATTTGTCATTTCTCCATCTGTCTGTATCTGTCATCTCTCCATCTCTCTGTATTTGTCATCTCTCCATTTGTCTGTATCTGTCATCTCTCCATCTGTCTGTATCTGTCATTTCTCCATCTGTCTGTATCTGTCATCTCTCCACCTGTCCGTCTGTGTCTTTATCTTTCATCTCTCCATCTGTCTGTATCTCTCCATCTGTCTGTATTTGTCATCTGTCCATCTGTCTGTATCTGTCATCTCTCCATCTGTCTGTATTTGTCATCTCTCCATTTGTCTGTATTTGTCATCTCTCCATCTGTCTGTATCTGTCATCTCTCCATCTGTCTGTATCTGTCATTTATCCATCTGTCTGTATCTGTCATCTCTCCATCTGTCTGTATCTGTCATCTCTCCGTCTGTTTGTATCTGTCTGTGTCTGTATCTGTCGTCTCTCCATCTGTCTGTATCTGTCATTTCTCCATCTGTCTGTATCTGTCTGTGTCTGTATCTGTCATCTCTCCATCTGTCTGTTCTTAACGGTCATCTCTCCATCTGTCTGTATCTGTCATCTCTCCATCTGTCTGTATCTGTCATCTCTCCGTCTGTCTGTATCGGTCTGTTTCTGTATCTGTCATCTCTCAATCTGTCTGTATCTGTCATTTCTCTGTCTGTCTGTATCTGTCATCTCTCCATCTGTCTGTATCTGTCATCTCTCCATCTGTCTGTGTCTGTATCTGTCATCTCTCCATCTGTGTGTATTTGTCATCTCTCCATCTGTCTGTCTGTATCTGTCATCTCTCCGTCTGTCTGTCTGTGTCTGTATCTGTCATCTCTCCATCTGTCTGTATCTGTCATCTCCATCTGTCTGTGTCTGTCATCTCTCCATCTGTCTGTATTTGTCATATCTCCATCTGTCTGTATCTGTCATCCCTCCATCTGTATGTATCTGTCATCTCTCTGTCTGTCTGTCTGTCTGTGTCTGTATCTGTCATCTCTCCATCTGTCTGTATCTGTCATTTCCATCTGTCTGTATCTGTCATCTCTCCATCTGTCTGTCTGTATCTGTCATCTCTCCATCTGTCTGTATCTGTCATCTCTCCATCTGTCTGTCTGTATCTGTCATCTCTCCATCTGTCTGTATCTGTCATCTCTCCATCTGTCTGTGTCTGTATCTGTCATCTCTCCATCTGTCTGTCTGTATCTGTCATCTCTCCATCTGTCTGTCTGTCTGTGTCTGTATCTGTCATCTCTCCATCTGTCTGTTTCTGTCATCTCTCCATCTGTCTGTATCTGTCATCTCTCCATCTGTCTGTATTTGTCATCTCTCCATCTGTCTGTATCTGTCATTTTTCTATCTGTCTGTATCTTTCATCTCTCCATCTGTCTGTATTTGTCATCTGTCCATCTGTCTGTATCTGTCATCCCTCCATCTGTATGTATCTGTCATCTCTCTGTCTGTCTGTCTGTGTCTGTATCTGTCATCTCTCCATCTGTCTGTATCTGTCATCTCTCCATCTGTCTGTATCTTTCATCTCTCCATCTGTCTGTATCTGTCATCCCTCCATCGGTCTGTATCTGTCATCTCTCCGTCTGTCTGTATCTGTCTGTGTCTGTATCTGTCATTTCTCCATCTGTCTGTATCTGTCATCTCTCCATCTGTCTGTATCTGTCTGTGTCTGTATCTGTCATTTCTCCATCTGTCTGTATCTGTCTGTGTCTGTATCTGTCATCTCTCCATCTGTCTGTATCTGTCATCTCTCCGTCTGTCTGTCTGTATCTGTCATCTCTCCATCTGTCTGTATCTGTCATTTCTCCATCTGTCTGTATCTGTCATCTCTTCATCTGTCTGTATCTGTCATCTCTCCATCTGTCTGTATCTGTCTGTGTCTGTATCTGTCATCTCTCCATCTGTCTGTATATGTCATCTCTCCATCTGTCTGTCTGTATCTGTCATCTCTCCGTCTGTCTGTCTGTCTGTCTGTTTGTGTCTGTATCTGACATCTCTCAATCTGTCTGTATCTGTCATCTCTCCGTCTGTCTGTATCGGTCTGTGTCTGTATCTATCATCTCTCACTCTGTCTGTATCTGTCATCTCTCCATCTGTCTGTATTTGTCATCTCTCCATCTGTCTGTATTTGTCATTTCTCCATCTGTCTGTATCTGTCATCTCTTCGTCTGTCTGTATCGGTCTGTGTCTGTATCTATCATCTCTCCATCTGTCTGTATTTGTCATCTCTCCATCTGTCTGTATTTGTCATTTCTCCATCTGTCTGTATCTGTCATCTCTCCATCTCTCTGTATTTGTCATCTCTCCATTTGTCTGTATCTGTCATCTCTCCATCTGTCTGTATCTGTCATCTCTCCATCTGTCTGTATCTGTCATCTCTTCACCTGTCCGTCTGTGTCTGTATCTGTCATCTCTCCATCTGTCTGTATCTCTCCATCTGTCTGTATTTGTCATCTGTCCATCTGTCTGTATCTGTCATCTCTCCATCTGTCTGTATTTGTCATCTCTCCATTTGTCTGTATTTGTCATCTCTCCATCTGTCTGTATCTGTCATTTATCCATCTGTCTGTATCTGTCATTTCTCCATCTGTCTGTATCTGTCTGTGTCTGTATCTGTCATCTCTCCATCTGTCTGTGTCTGTCATCTCTCCATCTGTCTGTATTTGTCATCTCTCCATCTGTCTGTATCTGTCATCCCTCCATCTGTATGTATCTGTCATCTCTCTGTCTGTCTGTCTGTGTCTGTATCTGTCATCTCTCCATCTGTCATCTCTCCATCTGTCTGTATCTGTCATCTTTCCATCTGTCTGTATCTGCCATCTCTCCATCTGTCTGTATCTGTCATCTCTCCATCTGTCTGTCTGTATCTGTCATCTCTCCATCTGTCTGTATCTGTCATCTCTCCATCTGTCTGTATCTGTCTGTCTGTATCTGTCATCTCTCCATCTGTCTGTCTGTCCGTGTCTGTATCTGTCAACTCTCCATCTGTCTGTATCTGTCATCTCTCCATCTGTCTGTATCTGTCATCTCTCCATCTGTCTGTATCTGTCATCTCTCCATCTGTCTGTATCTGTCATCTCTCAGTCTGTCTGTATCTGTCTGTGTCTGTATCTGTCGTCTCTCCATCTGTCTGTATTTGTCCATTCTCCATCTGTCTGTATTTGTCTGTGTCTGTATCTGTCATCTCTCTATCTGTCTGTCTGTATCTGTCATCTCTCCATCTGTCTTTCTGTCTGTGTCTGTATCTGTCATCTCTCCATCTGTCTGTGTCTGCCATCTCTCCATCTGTCTGTATTTGTCATCTCTCCATCTGTCTGTATCTGTCATCTCTCCATCTGTCTGTATTTGTCATCTCTCCATCTGTCTGTATCTGTCATCTCTCCATCTGTCTGTATCTGTCTGTGTCTGTATCTACCATCTCTCCATCTGTCTGTCTGTATCTGTCATCTCTCCATCTGTCTGTCTGTCTGTATCTGTCATGTCTCCATCTGTCTGTATCTGTCATCTCTCCATCTGTCTGTATCTGTCATCTCTCCATCTGTCTGTCTGTATCTGTCATCTCTCCATCTGTCTGTATCTGTCATCTGTCCATCTGTCTGTATCTGTCATCTCTTTATCTGTCTGTATCTGTCATCTCTCTGTCTGTCTGTCTGTCTGTCTGTCTGTATCTGTCATCTCTCTGTCTGTCTGTCTGTGTCTGTATCTGTCATCTCTCCATCTGTCATCTCTCCATCTGTCTGTCTGTATCTGTCATCTCTCCATCTGTCTGTATTTGTCATCTCTCCATCTGTCTGTATTTGTCATTTCTCCATCTGTCTGTATCTGTCATCTCTCCATCTGTATGTATCTGTCATCCCTCCATCTGTTTGTATCTGTCATCTCTCTGTCTGTCTGTTTCTGTATCTGTCATCTCTCCATCTGTCATCTCTCCATCTGTCTGTCTGTATCTGTCATCTCTCCATCTGTCTGTATCTGTCATCTCTCCATCTGTCTGTATTTGTCATCTCTCCTTCTGTCTGTATCTGTCATCTCTCCATCTGTCTGTATCTGTCTGTGTCTGTATCTGCCATCTCTCCATCTGTTTGTATGATCTGTCATCTCTCCATCTGTCTGTCTGTATCTGTCATCTCTCCATCTGTCTGTATCTGTCATCTCTCCATCTGTCTGTATCTGTCATCTCTCCATCTGTCTGTATCTGTCATCTCTCCATCTGTCTGTCTGTATCTGTCATCTCTCCATCTGTCTGTATCTGTCATCTCTCCATCTGTCTGTATCTGTCATCTCTCCATCTGTCTTTATCTGTCATCTCTTTATCTGTCGGTATCTGTCATCTCTCCGTCTGTCTGTCTGTCTGTATCTGTCATCTCTCTGTCTGTCTGTCTGTCTGTGTCTGTATCTGTCATCTCTCCATCTGTCATCTCTCCATCTGTCTGTCTGTATCTGTCATCTCTCCATCTGTCTGTATTTGTCATCTCTCCATCTGTCTGTATTTGTCATTTCTCCATCTGTCTGTATCTGTCATCTCTCCATCTCTCTGTATTTGTCATCTCTCCATTTGTCTGTATCTGTCATCTCTCCATCTGTCTGTATCTGTCATCTCTTCATCTGTCTGTATCTGTCATCTCTCCATCTGTCTGTATCTGTCATCTCTCCACCTGTCCGTCTGTGTCTGTATCTGTCATCTCTCCATCTGTCTGTTTCTCTCCATCTGTCTGTTTTTGTCATCTGTCCATCTGTCTGTATCTGTCATCTCTCCGTCTGTCCGTCTGTCTGTGTATGTGTCTGTATCTGTCATCTCTCCATCTTTCTGTATCTGTCATCTCTCCATCTGTCTGTATCTGTCATCTCTCCATTTGTCTGTATCTGTCTTCTCTCCATCTGTCTGTATCTGTCATTTCTCCATCTGTCTGTATCTGTCATCTCTCCATCTGTCTGTATCTGTCATCTCTCCATCTGTCTGTATCTGTCTGTGTCTGTATCTGTCATCTCTCCATCTGTCTGTCTGTATCTGTCATCTCTCCATCTGTCTGTGTCTGTATCTGTCATCTCTCCATCTGTCTGTATCTGTCATCTCTTCATCTGTCTGTATCTGTCATCTCTCCGTCTGTCTGTATCTCTCATCTCTCCATTTGTCTGTATCTGTCTGTGTCTGTATCTGTCTGTATCTGTCATCTCTCCATCTGTCTGTATCTGTCATCTCTACATCTGTCTGTATTTGTCATCTCTCAATCTGACTGTATTTGTCATCTCTCCATCTGTATCTGTCTTCTCTTCGTCTATCTCTATCTGTCATCTCTCCATCTGTCTGTATCTGTCTGTGTCTGTATCTGTCATCTCTCCATCTGTCTGTATCTGTCATCTATCCATCTGTCTGTCTGTATCTGTCATCTCTCCATCTGTCTGTATCTCTCATCTCTCCATTTGTCTGTATCTGTCTGTGTCTGTATCTGTCATCTCTCCATCTGTCTGTATCTGTCATCTCTCCATCTGTCTGTATCTGTCATCTTTCCATCTGTGTGTATTTGTCATCTCTCCATCTGTCTGTCTCTGTCATCTCTCCGTCTGTCTGTCTGTGTCTGTATCTGTCATCTCTCCATCTGTCTGTATCTGTCATCTCTCCATCTGTCTGTGTCTGTCATCTCTCCATCTGTCTGTATTTGTCATCTCTCCATCTGTCTGTATCTGTCATCCCTCCATCTATATGTATCTGTCATCTCTCTGTCTGTCTGTCTGTGTCTGTATCTGTTATCTCTCCATCTGTCATCTCTCCATCTGTCTGTATCTGTCATCTTTCCATCTGTCTGTATCTGTCATCTCTCCATCTGTCTGTCTGTATCTGTCATCTCTCCATCTGTCTGTATCTGTCATCTCTCCATCTGTCTGTCTGTATCTGTCATCTCTCCATCTGTCTGTATCTGTCATCTCTCCATCTGTCTGTATCTGTCTGTGTCTGTATCTGTCATCTCTCCATCTGTCTGTCTGTATCTGTCATCTCTCCATCTGTCTGTGTCTGTATGTCATCTCTCCATCTGTCTGTATCTGTCATCTCTCCATCTGTCTGTATCTGTCATCTCTCCATCTGTCTGTATCTGTCATCTCTCCGTCTGTCTGTATCTGTCTGTGTCTGTATCTGTCGTCTCTCCATCTGTCTGTATCTGTCATTTCTGCATCTGTCTGTATTTGTCTGTGTCTGTATCTGTCATCTCTCCATCTGTATGTCTGTATCTGTCATCTCTCCATCTGTCTGTATTTGTCATCTCTCCATCTGTCTGTATCTGTCATCTCTCCATCTGTCTGTATCTGTCATCTCTATATCTGTCTGTATCTGTCATTTCTCCGTCTGTCTGTCTTTCTGTATCTGTCATCTCTCCATCTGTCTGTATCTGTCATCTCTCCGTCTGTCTGTCTGTGTATGTGTCTGTATCTGTCATCTCTCCATCTGTCTGTACCTGTCATCTCTCCATCTTTCTGTATCTGTCATCTCCATCTGTCTGTATCTCTCATCTCTCCATTTGTCTGTATCTGTCATCTCTCCATCTGTCTGTCTGTATCTGTCATCTCTCCGTCTGTCTGTCTGTCTGTCTGCGTCTGTATCTGTCATCTCTCCATCTGTCTGTATCTATCTGTGTCTGTATCTGTCATCTCTCCATCTGTCTGTATCTGTCATCTATCCATCTGTCTGTCTGTATCTGTCATCTCTCCTTCTGTCTGTCTGTCTGTCTGTATCTGTCATCTCTCCATCTGTCAGTATCTGTCATCTCTCCATCTGTTTGTATCTCTTATCTCTCCATCTGTCTGTATCTGTCATCTCTCCATCTGTCTTTATCTGTCATCTCTTTATCTGTCGGTATCTGTCATCTCTCCGTCTGTCTGTCTGTCTGTATCTGTCATCTCTCTGTCTGTCTGTGTCTGTATCTGTCATCTCTCCATCTGTCATCTCTCCATCTGTCTGTCTGTATCTGTCATCTCTCCATCTGTCTGTATTTGTCATCTCTCCATCTGTCTGTATTTGTCATTTCTCCATCTGTCTGTATCTGTCATCTCTCCATCTCTCTGTATTTGTCATCTCTCCATTTGTCTGTATCTGTCATCTCTCCATCTGTCTGTATCTGTCATCTCTTCATCTGTCTGTATCTGTCATCTCTCCATCTGTCTGTATCTGTCATCTCTCCACCTGTCCGTCTGTGTCTGTATCTGTCATCTCTCCATCTGTCTGTTTCTCTCCATCTGTCTGTTTTTGTCATCTGTCCATCTGTCTGTATCTGTCATCTCTCCGTCTGTCTGTCTGTCTGTGTATGTGTCTGTATCTGTCATCTCTCCATCTTTCTGTATCTGTCATCTCTCCATCTGTCTGTATCTGTCATCTCTCCATTTGTCTGTATCTGTCTTCTCTCCATCTGTCTGTATCTGTCATTTCTCCATCTGTCTGTATCTGTCATCTCTCCATCTGTCTGTATCTGTCATCTCTCCATCTGTCTGTATCTGTCTGTGTCTGTATCTGTCATCTCTCCATCTGTCTGTCTGTATCTGTCATCTCTCCATCTGTCTGTGTCTGTATCTGTCATCTCTCCATCTGTCTGTATCTGTCATCTCTTCATCTGTCTGTATCTGTCATCTCTCCGTCTGTCTGTATCTCTCATCTCTCCATTTGTCTGTATCTGTCTGTGTCTGTATCTGTCTGTATCTGTCATCTCTCCATCTGTCTGTATCTGTCATCTCTACATCTGTCTGTATTTGTCATCTCTCAATCTGTCTGTATTTGTCATCTCTCCATCTGTATCTGTCTTCTCTTCGTCTATCTCTATCTGTCATCTCTCCATCTGTCTGTATCTGTCTGTGTCTGTATCTGTCATCTCTCCATCTGTCTGTATCTGTCATCTATCCATCTGTCTGTCTGTATCTGTCATCTCTCCATCTGTCTGTATCTCTCATCTCTCCATTTGTCTGTATCTGTCTGTGTCTGTATCTGTCATCTCTCCATCTGTCTGTATCTGTCATCTCTCCATCTGTCTGTATCTGTCATCTTTCCATCTGTGTGTATTTGTCATCTCTCCATCTGTCTGTCTCTGTCATCTCTCCGTCTGTCTGTCTGTGTCTGTATCTGTCATCTCTCCATCTGTCTGTATCTGTCATCTCTCCATCTGTCTGTGTCTGTCATCTCTCCATCTGTCTGTATTTGTCATCTCTCCATCTGTCTGTATCTGTCATCCCTCCATCTATATGTATCTGTCATCTCTCTGTCTGTCTGTCTGTGTCTGTATCTGTTATCTCTCCATCTGTCATCTCTCCATCTGTCTGTATCTGTCATCTTTCCATCTGTCTGTATCTGTCATCTCTCCATCTGTCTGTCTGTCTGTATCTGTCATCTCTCCATCTGTCTGTATCTGTCATCTCTCCATCTGTCTGTCTGTATCTGTCATCTCTCCATCTGTCTGTATCTGTCATCTCTCCATCTGTCTGTATCTGTCTGTGTCTGTATCTGTCATCTCTCCATCTGTCTGTCTGTATCTGTCATCTCTCCATCTGTCTGTGTCTGTATGTCATCTCTCCATCTGTCTGTATCTGTCATCTCTCCATCTGTCTGTATCTGTCATCTCTCCATCTGTCTGTATCTGTCATCTCTCCGTCTGTCTGTATCTGTCTGTGTCTGTATCTGTCGTCTCTCCATCTGTCTGTATCTGTCATTTCTGCATCTGTCTGTATTTGTCTGTGTCTGTATCTGTCATCTCTCCATCTGTATGTCTGTATCTGTCATCTCTCCATCTGTCTGTATTTGTCATCTCTCCATCTGTCTGTATCTGTCATCTCTCCATCTGTCTGTATCTGTCATCTCTATATCTGTCTGTATCTGTCATCTCTCCGTCTGTCTGTCTTTCTGTATCTGTCATCTCTCCATCTGTCTGTATCTGTCATCTCTCCGTCTGTCTGTGTATGTGTCTGTATCTGTCATCTCTCCATCTGTCTGTACCTGTCATCTCTCCATCTTTCTGTATCTGTCATCTCTATCTGTCTGTATCTCTCATCTCTCCATTTGTCTGTATCTGTCATCTCTCCATCTGTCTGTCTGTATCTGTCATCTCTCCGTCTGTCTGTCTGTCTGTCTGCGTCTGTATCTGTCATCTCTCCATCTGTCTGTATCTATCTGTGTCTGTATCTGTCATCTCTCCATCTGTCTGTATCTGTCATCTATCCATCTGTCTGTCTGTATCTGTCATCTCTCCTTCTGTCTGTCTGTCTGTATCTGTCATCTCTCCATCTGTCAGTATCTGTCATCTCTCCATCTGTTTGTATCTCTTATCTCTCCATCTGTCTGTATCTGTCTTCTCTCCATCTGTCTGTATCTGTCATTTCTCCATCTGTCTGTATCTGTCATCTCTCCATCTGTCTGTATCTGTCATCTCTCCATCTATCTGTATCTGTCTTCTCTCCATCTGTCTGTATCTGTCATTTCTCCATCTGTCTGTATCTGTCATCTCTCCATCTGTCTGTATCTGTCATCTCTCAATCTGTCTGTATCTGTCATCTCTCAATCTGTCTGTATCTGTCACATCTCCATCTGTCTGTATCTGTCTGTCTGTATCTGTCATCACTCCATCTGTCTGTATCTGTCATCTCTCCATCTGTCTGTATCTCTCATCTTTCCATCTGTCTGTATCTGTCTTCTCTCCATCTGTCTGTATCTGTCATCTCTCCATCTGTCTGTATCTGTCTGTGTCTGTATCTGTCATCTCTCAATCTGTCTGTATCTGTCTGTGTCTGTCATCTCTCCATCTGTCTGTATCTGTCATCTCTCCATCTGCCTGTATCTGTCTGTGTCTGTATCTGTCATCTCTCCATCTGTCTGTATCTGTCATCTCTCCATCTGTCTGTATCTGTCATCTCTACATCTGTCTGTATTTGTCATCTCTCAATCTGTCTGTATTTGTCATCTCTCCATCTGTATCTGTCTTCTCTTCGTCTATCTCTATCTGTCATCTCTCCATCTGTCTGTATCTGTCTGTGTCTGTATCTGTCATCTCTCCATCTGTCTGTATCTGTCATCTTTCCATCTGTCTGTCTGTATCTGTCATCTCTCCTTCTGTCTGTCTGTCTGTCTGTCTGTCTGTGTCTGTATCTGTCATCTCTCCATCTGTCTGTATCTGTCATCTCTCCATCTGTCTGTATCTCTCATCTCTCCATTTGTCTGTATCTGTCTTCTCTCCATCTGTCTGTATCTGTCTGTCTGTATTTGTCATCTCTCCATCTGTCTGTATCTGTCATCTCTACATCTATCTGTATCTGTCAGCTCTCCATCTGTCTGTATCTGTCATCTCTCCATCTGTCTGTATCTCTTATCTCTCCATCTGTCTGTATCTGTCTTCTCTCCATCTGTCTGTATCTGTCATTTCTCCATCTGTCTGTATCTGTCATCTCTCCATCTGTCTGTATCTGTCATCTCTCCATCTGTCTGTATCTGTCATCTCTCCATCTATCTGAATCTGTCTTCTCTCCATCTGTCTGTATCTGTCATTTCTCCATCTGTCTGTATGTCATCTCTCCATCTGTCTGTATCTGTCTGTGTCTGTATCTGTCATTTCTCCCTCTGTCTGTATCTGTCATCTCTTCATCTGTCTGTATCTGTCATCTCTCCGTCTGTCTGTATCTTTCATCTCTCCATTTGTCTGTATCTGTCTGTGTATGTATCTGTCTGTGTCTGTATCTGTCATCTCTCCATCTGTCTGTGTCTGTATCTGTCATCTCTCCATCTGTCTGTATCCGTCATCTCTTCATCTGTCTGTATCTGTCATCTCTCCGTCTGTCTGTATCTTTCATCTCTCCATTTGTCTGTATCTGTCTGTGTCTGTATCTGTCTGTATCTGTCATCTCTCCATCTGTCTGTATCTGTCATCTCTACATCTGTCTGTATTTGTCATCTCTCCATCTGTATCTGTCTTCTCTTCGTCTATCTCTATCTGTCATCTCTCCATCTGTCTGTATCTGTCTGTGTCTGTATCTGTCATCTCTCCATCTGTCTGTATCTGTCATCTATCCATCTGTCTGTCTGTATATGTCATCTCTCCTTCTGTCTGTCTGTCTGTCTGTCTGTCTGTGTCTGTATCTGTCATCTCTCCATCTGTCTGTATCTGTCATCTCTCCATCTGTCTGTATCTCTCATCTCTCCATTTGTCTGTATCTGTCTTCTCTCCATCTGTCTGTATCTGTCTGTCTGTATTTGTCATCTCTCCATCTGTCTGTATCTGTCATCTCTACATATATCTGTATTTGTCATCTCTCCATCTGTCTGTATCTGTCATCTCCATCTGTCTGTATCTCTTATCTCTCCATCTGTCTGTATCTGTCTTCTCTCAATCTGTCTGTATCTGTCATTTCTCCATCTGTCTGTATCTGTCATCTCTCCATCTGTCTGTATCTGTCTGTGTCTGTATCTGTCATCTCTCCATCTATCTGTATCTGTCTTCTCTCCATCTGTCTGTATCTGTCATTTCTCCATCTGTCTGTATCTGTCATCTCTCCATCTGTCTGTATCTGTCTGTGTCTGTATCTGTCATCTCTCAATCTGTCTGTATCTGTCATCTCTCAATCTGTCTGTATCTGTCACATCTCCATCTGTCTGTATCTGTCTGTCTGTATCTGTCATCTCTCCATCTGTCTGTATCTGTCATCTCTCCATCTATCTGTATCTGTCATCTCTCCATCTGTCTGTATCTGTCATCTCTCCATCTGTCTGTATCTCTCATCTTCCCATCTGTCTGTATCTGTCTTCTCTCCATCTGTCTGTATCTGTCATCTCTCCATCTGTCTGTATCTGTCTGTGTCTGTATCTGTCATCTGTCAATCTGTCTGTATCTGTCTGTGTCTGTATCTGTCATGTCTCCATCTGTCTTTATCTGTCATCTCTCCATCTGCCTGTATCTGTCTGTGTCTGTATCTGTCATCTCTCCATCTGTCTGTATCTGTCTGTGTCTGTCATCTCTCCATCTGTCTGTATTTGTCATCTTTTAATCTGTCTGTATTTGTCATCTCTCCATCTGTATCTGTCTTCTCTTCGTCTATCTCTATCTGTCATCTCTCTATCTGTCTGTATCTGTCTGTGTCTGTATCTGTTATCTATCCATCTGTATCTGTCATCTCTCCTTCTGTCTGTCTGTCTGTCTGTCTGTCTGTGTCTGTATCTGTCATCTCTCCATCTGTCTGTATCTCTCATCTCTCCATTTGTCTGCATCTGTCTTCTCTCCATCTGTCTGTATCTGTCTGTCTGTATTTGTCATCTCTCCATCTGTCTGTATCTGTCATCTCTACATCTATCTGTATCTGTCATCTCTCCATCTGTCTGTATCTGTCATCTCTCCATCTGTCTGTATCTCTTATCTCTCCATCTGTCTGTATCTGTCTTCTCTCCATCTGTCTGTATCTGTCTTCTCTCCATCTGTCTGTATCTGTCATTTCTCCATCTGTCTGTATCTGTCATCTCTCCATCTGTCTGTATCTGTCATCTCTCCATCTGTCTGTATCTGTCATCTCTCCATCTATCTGTATCTGTCTTCTCTCCATCTGTCTGTATCTGTCATCTCTCCATCTGTCTGTATCTGTCATCTCTCCATCTGTCTGTATCTGTCATCTCTCCATCTGTCTGTATCTGTCATTTCTCCATCTGTCTGTATCTGTCATCTCTCCATCTGTCTGTATCTGTCATCTCTCCGTCTGTCTGTATCTCTCATCTCTCCATTTGTCTGTATCTGTCTGTATCTGTCTGTGTCTGTATCTGACATCTCTCCATCTGTCTGTATCTGTCATCTCTACATCTGTCTGTATTTGTCATCTCTCAATCTGTCTGTATTTGTCATCTCTCCATCTGTATCTGTCTTCTCTTCGTCTATCTCTATCTGTCATCTCTCCATCTGTCTGTATCTGTCTGTGTCTGTATCTGTCATCTATCCATCTGTCTGTCTGTATCTGTCATCTCTCCTTCTGTCTGTATCTCTCATCTCTCCATTTGTCTGTATCTGTCTTCTCTCCATCTGTCTGTATCTGTCTGTCTGTATTTGTCATCTCTCCATCTGTCTGTATCTGTCATCTCTACATATATCTGTATCTGTCATCTCTCCATCTGTCTGTATCTGTCATCTCCATCTGTCTGTATCTCTTATCTCTCCATCTGTCTGTATCTGTCATTTCTCCATCTGTCTGTATCTGTCATCTCTCCATCTGTCTGTATCTGTCATCTCTCCATCTATCTGTATCTGTCATTTCTCCATCTGTCTGTATCTGTCATCTCTCCATCTGTCTGTATCTGTCTGTGTCTGTATCTGTCATCTCTCAATCTGTCTGTATCTGTCTGTATCTGTCTGTCTGTATCTGTCATCTCTCCATCTGTCTGTATCTGTCATCTCTCCATCTATCTGTATCTGTCATCTCTCCATCTGTCTGTATCTGTCATCTCTCCATCTGTCTGTATCTCTCATCTTTCCATCTGTCTGTATCTGTCTTCTCTCCATCTGTCTGTATCTGTCATCTCTCCATCTGTCTGTATCTGTCTGTGTCTGTATCTGTCATCTCTCAATCTGTCTGTATCTGTCTGTGTCTGTATCTGTCATCTCTCCATCTGTCTGTATCTGTCATCTCTCCATCTGTCTGTATCTGTCTGTATCTGTCATCTCTCCATCTGTCTGTATCTGTCTGTGTCTGTATCTGTCATCTCTCCATCTGTCTGTATCTGTCATCTCTACATCTGTCTGTATTTGTCATCTCTCTGTCTGTATTTGTCATCTCTCCATCTGTATCTGTCTTCTCTTCGTCTATCTCTATCTGTCATCTCTCCATCTGTCTGTGTCTGTATCTGAATAGATATCGTTAATAGATATAAGGGTTGGGTTTAGACTTGAGGTAGGTGTAAACATTAATAAATTTAAGGATTGGGTATAAGGTTGTGTGTAAAATTTAATAAATGCAAGGGATGGGTTTAAGTTTGGGGTAGGTGTAGAAGTTAATAAATTTAAAAGTTGGGTTCAGACTTAGGTGTAAACATTAATACCTGTGACGGTTGGGTTTAAGGTTAGGGAATAGGTGTAGACGTTAATAACTGTGATGATGATGCATTCACATGAGGCGTCACCATGAACTTTTCATACAGTACATGTCTTAAGCTTGGTGCAATAAAATTCAACCTCAATTGGCTACTGTCTGAGCTGGGGTATTTGCATAAAGCGATCTGATTGGAAATTCCCAACTTCTGCAGCATGCAATGCCCACAATGTGAATCAGGAATGAGGCTTGAGATTAGTGTTGGGGAAGGTGTAGACCTCAATAACTTTGAGGGTTGGGTTTAGAGTAGGTTTACACATTTTAAAAAAGACAATGTAATGGGTATTTTAGAAGTTAATATAAATAATTCTCATTTCTATTCACAACCAATCACACATGTACATCGACGGCTATGTATTGGACCTGTACATTGTCATGGTATAGGCTGCAGCGAGAACACAAAGTGGTAAAATTTAAACCCTAAAGTGAATGACCCTATTTCCTTGGAGCTAATTAAGTACCCCTAATTGGCATTCGTAGATAAAAAATCGTTCACAGTTCATGTGGTGCAAATTTGAGGAAAATTGAGTACTTCCACCAGTAGATCTATGCTAAAACAAGCCATTATCCAGGGGCTTGGTCATAAAAGCAGTGGACTGAGAAGGGTAGGTCAATGTCTACTCAAAGACAATCCCTAAAAGAACCTAGTAATCACTCTGAAGAAAAGCAATCTATATGTTGGTTTTTAGAGGCACAAATAGAGTAGAGCACTTTATTAAAATCACAGATAGAACTAAACAACTTATTTCACACTTAAAGGGGTCTATTGTTGTGGCAAATTTTAGTTATTCATTTACTTGTGCATGTTCCGTATAAAACAAGATACATACAAACCCTCCTGTATGGCTGTATTTAAAAGGCTAATAACCTAACAATCTTTTTACACTGTTGTTCTGCAGTTAATATCAAAACCTTTGTCCAGCAGATGTCTATTTTTGGTTTCATCCAGGTTAATGCTAACAAGCTTTTTAGTTCTTCCTGTTAAAAAGAGAACATATGATGCTGTCACTGCATTGCTATATAGGCTCTGAACTATATTTGGTTTGTACCTAATATAGCCTTTGTCTTTCAGGCAGGAAAGTTCAAGGCTCTGACAGTCTTCCTTTTTATCTACTTGCCAATTCATCGCAACACTCCAGACAGCAGGATTGATGTGTTCACTTCTGTCCCAGCTATAACAGCTCACGACCTCTCAAGTGAAATTAATGAGGCCAACAGTTGAACACAGGTGGATTCAAATGAACATGAGGCTGTACACCGTTAAGGTAATTAGCATGACAGTTCAATATTAATAACTTAATTCAGATTATGATGTTAAATAAAGGGTTTAAATGTTAGAGTAAATTGCAGGTATTCATTTCAAACACTCAAAAAATTGTTTGCTTTTTGTTCAAATTACATAATTAAAATGAGCTGAAACAACACAATTCTTAGGTTTTTGAGGGACAACTGAATAGTTTTTTGTTCAATCCACTTAAATTTGTAAAAAAAAAAAAAAATCAGTTAAAGGAATTGCTTCATATTGTCCCAACACAAATTGATTGTGTGTAACAAAGTACTTTTTTACAGTGAAGTTATAATCCATTTTTTTAATCTTATAAATTATTGGCATTATTTTGATATTTATTGTATAGAAATGTAAATTTTAAAAACTTTTTAACTGAAATATTACACTTGGAAAAAACTATATATTCTGGTCCTGTCCAGAAGTATCCTGAATTTTGGAAAAGTATCTTCAGACTTTATTCTTAGGCGTGGACATTAACATTGATTTGGAATTAGCATTATATGGATGTTCAGACCAGGTTCTAACTTGGCCTAAACAAATGTTTGTCATGGTGCTGGCCAGGGGTCCGTTCTTCGTACTTCGCTTAAAGGCTGCAGGCTTTACATTTTCATTTGACAAGAGTATTCATCATGTATTTCAATGCATATGAACCTATTTAGCTCTACATTTAGAGAAGATTTTCTTTATTATAGTAGCCTAGGCCCACTCAAGTTTTTTAATTGGCGTAAGGAATAACTGTGTAAATAAATTTTGCATCAAAAAAGCATTTTGATACCGGTAAAGGTATCAACCACCAGCATACTATTGATCAAAACACGTGTTTGACTGCATAAATTATTATCCTTTTTTTTAAAAAAGTCGAATATTATGAATGTACACGTTTGCATCTATAAAGTTCATATCAATAAATTTTCTCTTTGAACCACCAGGTGGCAGTCTTTAACTTTTATTTCAGTGAGCAGAATGCATACTTTTTATTAATATATATATATATATATATATATATATATATATATATATATATATATATATATATATATATATATACATACACACATACTATTTTCCCAAGTGTATAACTACTGAAAGAAAATATCAGCATTTAATACATACCTTCAGTATTATCTTTACTTGAACTGACTTTATCTAATCCTGTCTATATGAAATGAACCTGCACTTACGCAGGCTTGAGCTACCAGAACTATTACAATGACAACAAGTCTCAGATGAGTTTTGAAGAACGAAATGATCCTGGATCGTGTCAAATCGTCAACATCCAAATCCAGCTAACTAAGTAATCTAAGTTCAAAGATTGGACCCAAGGAGAGTGATTCTGATGGAGTGGAAATTCACGACACCTCCAAGTTTTTTTAAATGGTTAGCTGGAATGGTTTCTGTAATTTTTAAGCTGGAAAGGTTATGTTTCTCTAAATTTGGAAAAAAGAAGATGTACTATTAAATATGGGGCCCCTTTCTTAGATGTATTTTTTAACAATGTCTTTGTAATTTTATTTAATAATTCCACTTACACACTTAATTCTACTTTATGTAATTTTTTTTCTCCTTCCTTTTTTTTAACTAAAAGGCATCTAAAGGACTCTCAGACCACAAGAAACAAAATTCTCTGGTCTAATGAGACCAAAATTGACCTCAGACTGGGGCGACGGTTTATCTTCCAGCAGGACAATGACCCGAAGCACGCCGCCAAAATATCAATGGAGTGGACACTAAATCATCTTTATTTTTAAAAATTATGCCATAAAAATATTTCAGATTGTCATTTAACATGCTTTTGGTTTTACTGTAAAAAAACAAAAAAAAACAAAATCAAAATCAAGTGTAGTAGTGCAACAGGATTATGTTTGTTTGATTTGTTTGTAAACCAACAATGCTGTGTGTGTGTAAACCATTATTTAAAACAATCATTCTTTAAATGCCTTTAACAGGCATTTAAAACAATTAAAACATGGTCAACCATTTTTATGATTTGTCACGACTTCCATTACAACTTGATAATATGCTCTGAAGATTTCACATTCAAGTTTCATATTCAACATGCCAGAAGTCCAGCAGCATAGGTGAATTCAGAAAATATTCTGCAGCATTATTTTGCTGTTTCTCTGCATAGTGATGACTAAAGTCTGCATTTCTCTTATCGTTTCTCCATTCATAGCTCACAAATGAGACAGGCTCCATCTCCCACTGAACTACACCTGTCACAAAAATGACAAGTCTGCTTTTGTGAAGAATATGTGGAATATCTCACGTTTGACTATACTTGGAGGAAAACACTTAATACTTCCCAGAGGGCAATTTCCCCCCACGGAGCAGTAGTAGAGAATGCTGTACTCAGTGCAACACAATCACACACATATAAGCTTTTATGATTGTTGCATTTCAGATTGTGCAAACATTATTCCAACTATGCACTCTGACTCCGACCTCTGTTGGTTCTTGATTTGATGTGGAAAATCCAAACTGGGACTGTTTAAATTTTTTTACAGTTACAGTTTGATTGCAGTGGTCATTAGTTGTCTGTGTCCAATTAGTGATCAAAGACTACCCTTGTTGGTCTAGGATCAGAGAAATCTTTATAGATTTAAAAAATTGTCTCATATGGCTACAGTATGCTCCTTGTTTAGGCTTGCTGTAGGTGGAAACTCTTTAAAAACAACTTAAAGAAGTCATGGTATGGATTTTTGTATTATTTTGGTAACACTTTATAATAGGGTTCTATAGTTAATGTTACTTGATGGACTTATTAACAAACAGAGGACAAAACATAACAGTATTTACTCATCTTTGTTACCATTAGTTAATGAAAAATTGCATTTATTGTTTTAACATTGTCACTGTTTGTTACATTAACAAATAGAAGGTTGTTGTAAAGTTTGACCATTACTTTAATTTATTACTTCAAGAGTTCACACTTAACTGATGATAATAAAGCATGTTTTGCATGTTGTCCCGGGAGAGAGCTCTGAGCTCAGAAGATCATCGAGCCTGAGGCTCCCTCCCGTTTGCAGGGCGAGAGAGGAGTTTGAGCTCAGGTAAGTCTTGAGAACTCCCCTGCTTTTTATGGCTAATGATGAGTTAGGAATTGTCATGAGAGATATATAGCTGACAAAGGGCTCTATTGTAACGGTCTGTAGGCGCAAAGTCCAAAGTACACGGCGCAAAAGCATTAAAGGCATGTCCGAATCCAGTTTTGCTATTTTAAGGACGGAAAAATCCGCTGGTGCATGGTCTAACAGGGTTGAACTTATTCTCTTAATGAGTTATAGGTGTGTTTTGAGAATAAATGAATCAGAGTCCCAAGAGTCAGTTGCGTCGTGCCATGACGCATTTGCTATTTACATGGCAGACTTTGTTAGTGGAAAACCTGAGCGCTTCACTAGAGAGAAAACAGTTATACAGAGCATCTGCAGTGCGAGAATGAGAGAATTAAGGGAGCCTCCTTATTCTTTACTTTCACTTTCACTCTCTTTCCTGGATAGGGAAATGTGTTGTACCCACAGTTATCCATTAGCCAACATAATTAATTTTGTTTGTTAAGCGCAAAGATTTGTTTCAAAACTATTTTTAAATTCAGTTCTAATTTCATGCAAACGAATAAATGAACAATAATAGCGAAGGGTGCTCAAAAACTGAGTTATTTCCAAATACAGGTGGACAAATCAAAGCTTGTTTTTAATAAAACTAATGTAAATATGCACATAATAAATAATACTGCTACTAATAATATTATATAAAAAGGTTATGAACAAACTGAAAAAAAACACAGAGATGAAGAAAGCATTTATGCAGTGCTTTTTATGTAGAAAATAATCATTTTTGTAATATTTTATTCTTTTTATTCTTTTTTATTTGTTAAGATATATGCATATTGCTGTACATCCTGTGTGTATTAAGCAATGTGTAAGGGAGGCGCACAATTAACGCGCTCTGGGCTGGACTTTAGACCTGCTCTCATTTAGTCTATTTTGCAGTCTATTTTAAAACCAGCTAAATCCACTTGTGCTTTTTTGCAAAACCCTCCAAATCCACTTAATCGGACAAGACATTGCAATTAGTTAAAAAAATCACTTAAGATGCAATTAGAAATTATTTTAACATACATAAAACACATAACACAAACCAACTAAAACTAAAAATACATAAATCTGTCAAGTAAGTGGCGGTTCATTCTGCTGTGGTAACCTCTGATAAACCAGAGACTAAAGGAAAATGAATTAATGAAATCTGTCAAGTGCATTAATCAATAACATTAAAATTGAGATTAATTAAATCTTAACAATCTGTATTCATTTCTGATATTTGGGATTAGGATTTAGAATTTAAACATTGCAAAGCTTGTAAGATTCAAATAATGTAGTGTAAAAACATCAATATCTATGCATTGTAATAGAAAAATATTTTCATGTGCAGTATGAAGTAATTTAAATAATGTACAGTTTTTTTTTACATTATATTTATCTCGAAAAAATAGCTTACATTAGCAAAACACAAGGTAAGCCTACTGGGTAAAAAGGGGATGTCTCTCAGACAATTTTAGAAGCTCTCATTTATTCATTCTCACCATAATCATGGTCATTGTCTCCTTTTGGTCTCTTGCTTATCTTCATAGCATCTATATGTGGGAAAAAAAGAATGGCATCTTAACTTTGTTTTTTGTGACAAGCAGTTGCTATTTAATGTATAGTAAATCAGATTGCTGCGCAAAAATATGTTTTGAATGCATGTTACACTTCCCACTGGACAGTGCGTTTTCTTTGTTTTTTTTTTTTATAATGCAGAGTCTTGGTAAGGGACGTTTTCATTTTCCATTCACTGACAGTTGGACAGGCTCTAGTTCATTAAACTTCAGCTTTTAAAATCTAAATCGGAAGCAGAATAAAACAGTCTCCTTAATAAAAGATGGTGTATCAGCGCTCTGCTACATGAGATTCGATTCGCACCTTCTGATTGGTTCTCAGGATGTAGCGCCTTTTGCTGTCAAATGCAAGTGGCCGTTCAGTTTTCTCTTCATTTTCATCTTCTTCTTTTTTTCTGTGTCTGCTGCATTGTTTTGGCACCCTCACAGCTCTCCACCCATCTCTCCTCCCTCCATCTCCCAATCCCCATGACTGATATTTGGGATGATCGCTGGATAATGACTTCCAGTGGACTAATTGTGATAATTTAATCGTATGCTTTGATGTTTCCTGGGATCTGCTCAGCTAAGAGATGTTAATTAGCATTATCGGGGAAAAAAGGAGAGACAAGAAGGGATTTTACGCCAGATACTCTTCCCACTAGACTTGCTGTGTGTAATCAGAAGGTTAACACTGTATTCTCATACTCCCTAGTGTGCTCTATCAATACCTTAACACAGTCTGTTTGACTGAAGCATATATTAATTGACAGCACTAGCCTCCAGTTTTTAGCTCCGACAAGCTCGGAGTTCAGACAAAATCGGCTCACTCAGTGGCCATTTTAGACTATGTTCATTCTGCAGTCATTAATGCTCAATTTTGATTAACTGTTTTGATCTGATTTTATTGGTTTGGCTGTTCACATTAATATAATAATTACTTTTTTAAAATGTGGCCAATGTCTGATTCCAGTATGAGCAGATCACAGCCCTAATGTTTGCTGAAGGGAACCAGATGTTGCCCATATACCACGAGTGTACTGTTAACTTACTGTTTTGGTCTGAGAAAAAAAAAAAAAAAAAGAGTAGGCCTATACTTGTGTTTGGCGTGTGAAAACTATTTCAGTTTAGACATATTTTGGGGTCACATTTTGACCGTTTTCTTATTCAGCCAAAAATGTTTTGTTATCATAAGTGGTTGACATTTGAATCACTAAAAATTTAACAGGTAAGAGGTAATGCTTTTCACACCCAACAACTTCTGCAGTGAGGAGATGGGTTTCTGGTGCCTATAATGAGAAACTTCAGGTTGAGTTTATTTGTGGTCAACTGGTCATATCTTGTGATATGTCCTGTTTTTGTTTTTGTTTAAATCATTGATGCCCAAACTACGGCCCATGGGTCATGGTTAGCCCGTTGTAACCTTTAATTTGGCCCACCATCCCAGAAAGGAGTATAAATGATGGGCACGGTTGGGGTGAATGCTTTTAGCAGATTGTCATTTCTAGTTTTAAATAACCCTTTTTGTTTATTTGTTTTTGCTGAGCTACAAAAAAGCCAACTGAATTTAAATGTTTAATTCAATGTTAACTGTAAATACGTGAATAATTACTTGAAAATAAAAAAATGTAAATACTGTCACTTGACAGGAGCAGAAGGCGAGCAAATCAAGGCAAAATCAGGTGCAGCTTGACTAGCGTAACTCCATTCTGTTATAAATGAGATCATTTTTACTGTAATGAGTTCATTACTAAAATGTTAAAAAATTTTATAAAGCAATGTTTTCTAGTTATTTTTAAATAAATTAGGAAGTGCCCATGGCAGCTATATTTACCTTCAGCCTACTAGCCTCAATCTAGTTTGATTTTTGGCCCTTCACAAGAAAAAGTTTGGGCACAAATATCTTTGGTCTGTATTTAGTTTGCTTGCAACCCTTTAGTGCACACCAAATAAGTGGTCTCTCAGTCCACAAGGTCCAGATGGCAGTGTTCAAACTTTGCACAAGAGTTTGCAGTAATCCAATTAAAACTGCCAAGCACAAACACCACTAAAAATATACAGTTAAATTCAGTTCAAAGTTTGTTCAAGAAACATAGCAGATTTAAATAATATATTAAAATTACATTCTGAACATCTTACTTAAAACAGATGCTGTTCTCATAGCATGGTATTATGTTTAGTTAATCTTCATACATTTGGTGCATTCATAAATATATCAATTAAGAGTTAATGCTACTGGACAACAAACCATTAAATTCTATAGCAGGTTTTCAAAACGAACATTTCTGGTTCCTGGAACTATTTCTGAAGGTTGTAGGAAAGTTTTCTTAATGTTAGTAAAAGTTTAAAAGATAGGAGAACCTCTCATCCACTGCAATGTTCTGGGAAAGAGAAAAAAGGAGAATGTTCCCAGATTATTCACATCAGGTTTTGCATATAAATTTGATTAGAAGTCATTGGGGAATGTTTACCTACATGCAGACATTCAAATATTAAGTGTGCAGTTATTAAAATGAATAAGAACTTATTTTTCAATAACAACAATATGATAGTTTGGTTTCGGCTGCCATATTAATTTGATCGTCTAAGACTTTTACTCCTTGTGAATTAAAATTAATGAGTCACTCGGTGACACGCTGCTCCAAACTGTCTGTATTGTGATCAGAGCTGCGTCTCAAATGACACACTATACAATATACATATGCACTTACACACTCAACAGCATGTGTGTCTTCCCAACTAAGGTTTTTTCACTAAGTTTTTTTTTTTTTACTAAGCGGAAATTCAAACCGTTTCCCTGCTGGCGTTTGACGGTTGCCAAATCAGTAAAATAAACAAACAAACTATCAAATATTACCTGCCATGAGTATAACCCCATTCACCATCTGAAGGCGCTATAATCACTCTCATAAGAGAATTTCGCTTTCACCATACAAAATAAATAAAGTTATCCAACATGCGCGCCCGATAGATCCGCCCTATCCGCGTGAGCAAACCAGCGCGGTCGTTGAGTGCGTGAAGCTTTCATCATTCCACACACCGGCTGAATGATCATTAAATTAATTATTAAAGTGCACTTATTATTTTTAGAGTTTTCAGTGTGAACTATACTTACACTCTTCATACTACAAAATAGCGTAGAATAATGCATAAGTATGCGATTTGGGACGCAGCTTGAATCGTGAACCGATTCAAAAGTTTTACCCAAAACCGAATCAATCCAAACCAAAAGAGCGACGATTCATTCTCGAGTCGGTGATTCTGATTCAAAACAATCGATAAGTCAACGCGACACTCACACGAGTTGAAGGATATTCGATAGTAATACTAGTCAAATAATGACTTCACAAGATTAAAGAGTTTTTTTTCCTGTCGAGTGGGATTGTTTATACGCCGGTGCCTCCCAACAGCAACGGATTGTTCCTGTGGTTCTCCCTCTTCAACATGTCAGTGTCAGGCCACTTCTCTGCTTCTAAACACCCAACAACCACCACAAGATGGAGCCGTTCACAACAACAGCAGGTGAGAGGCCTGGTTACTTACACTACTTTTAGTTAAATACATATCTAACTGTTAATGCTTATACATACCCTGCTTTACTTTACAATCCTTCATTAAGCTAACTCAGCAGTCAGATATAACAGGCAATCAACATTTACTGCAGAATCAGTATTCAAATCTCTATGGCTTGGCATCTGTTCTAGTTGTTACTGACATGCTGTAGCAGTGTACTTGTAAATTTTCCCACCCAGTTTATGAGCACCCATTCATGCATCTCAGCACAAAGCCATCCCCATATGCTGTGATTTAAAGGGCTGCTGATGGGAAACGCCACACTGGCGGGGAGGGAGTGATGGGAGACACCAGGCTTAAAGATGGATTTATGGCTCTAGCATATGCTTGATTGTAAACATTTGTGTATAGATAATGTGCACAGAAAAGCGTTAGACCTGTTGTGCCAGATTGTTGCTTTATATTGTACCTTTTCCCCCTGAATAGTAGAAGGGACTGACTCTCAGGGGACATGTTACCTTGGAAACGGAACCTTACTTATTTATAGAGTCTGTAAGGAGAGGGAGAAAGAGCAGAAACTGATAAGAAAAAGAAACCTGCTGTCTTTCTGTTTCCTCAACATCTGGGTGCTGTTTGATCAGTGAGGCACATCTTTTAAATATTCATCCCGAGCATCACCTCTAGTTTAGTGCCATAGTAACCCCACCCAACCGCCTTCCAGTATTCCCTCCTTGTTTCCCAGGAGAGAAAACAGGCACACACACATTGCACATGCACGCACGCACGCACTCTCCTGGCATTAATCGCATTGATCGCTGAACCTGTGGGCCCTTTGAAATTTGAGGGCAGTTATTCATTTGACAAGCTCGACAACTTCAGTCTCCACCACACAGACAATTCCTCCTCCCTTTCCGCCCCTCTAAATCCCAAAGGGCTGCTTGAAGGCCATCGTGGATTGAAGAAAAGATGAATGTATGAGAGTTTATTTCTCCTTCATTCCCCACCCTGCCATAAAGGAATAAAGCATAATTGAGCAGACATTTTCCCTCGTATTTCTTTGCAGAGCTGGCGTTTTGTTATAGCTGATCGAGATATGTTAAAGATCATCATTTCTCCGTCACCTCATCATATTTCCATGCTTTCCATTTTATGGATCTCTAGGGCTTAGATTTGAAAATAAAATGCAGGAACTGGCTAAATTCAAAGCTAAAATGTAAATAAATCACTTTCTAAATGCAAAATTAATATAACGCTTTTAACATGATTTTAATCCCTTTTAAAACATAGGTAAAAGATATACAAAACAAATAGATAATTCTGTTAAATCCATCTAAATCTACCCATCCATCATTCTAGATCTTTGTTCTATCATTCCATCTATAATTTTGGACAGCTAACATTCTGTTAAAACCATCCATACATCCATTCATCATTAGTTCTCTGTTTTATCATTCTATCTAAAATTTTGGATAGCTCGCATTCTATTAAATCCATCCATCCATCCATCCATCCATCCAGTTCTCTGTTCAATCGTTCTCTCTATAATTCTGTTTAATTCACCTAATAATTATCCATCCCTTCACTCACCCTTACACCCACCCACCCACCCACCCAGTCATCCATCCATCCATCCAGTCATCCATCCATCCATCCACTTTTCTGTTCTATCATTCTATCTATAATTTTTTACAGTTAGCATTCTGCACCAACCATTAACCGATCGATCGTCCGACCGACCTTTTCGCTGTACAATTCCATTTTCTTTTTAAATTATTAAGAATAAATCTGATCTTGTGCTGAGCCTTTATAAATGTATTCTTATATCAGGAGTGTCCTTTAGTTATACATTGTGTATGCGGAAGTGTAAATGTGCTTTTTCAATTCCCCATACTGTATACTGTATGTTTGATGCTTTTTGTGTTTATGTGCTTTGGGAACACGGATTTGCTCTCTGAGTTTAAGTGTTTGTGTACATCCGAGAACATTTCATCTGTTATCTGACCTCTTTTAGGGTGTCAGATCACTTTTTCCTCTGCATCAAATCGACAGCTTGCATCCAGCATCACACGCAATCACTGGCACGCAAGCAGTACTCCAGGGACATTGAGCATTACTTTTATCTATCCCCTGTGTGTGTGCGTGGCAACCTGTGTGTGTGTGTGTGTGTACACTCACCAACCACTTTATTTGGTATTCTTTGCTTGCACTAGGTTCGACCCCTTTTTTGCCTTCATATTGACTTGAATGGAAGGGAAGTAGCCATTACACTGTGCTCATAAAGGGATGGATGTGGTCAGCACTGTACTTAGGTAGGCTGTGATGTTTGAATGATTCTCAATTGGTGCTAAGGGGCCAAAGTGTGCCGAGAAAACGTCTCCCACAGCATTACACAACAGGCAGCTTGAACTGTTGATACAAGAAGAGATGGATCCATATTTCAAGTTTTTTTTATAGCGAACTCTGACCGTACCATCAGAATTTCACACAGAAATCAAAATGATCGAGAGAGCAAATCTGAGGACATTTTTGGCTTTTTCTGCCTTTTGTAAAATATCTTTGGATTATGCAGGATGATTTTGAGAGAGGAGGAGTCGATAATGTAACACATGGAAGAAACAAAAAGTTAACTTTTATTTGATGACTGCTAATCTACCTTGAACCACATGCTTGGTAAATAATATAAGTCACATAAAATATATCTAAAAGATAAAAAATAATACTTTACAAAATGTTTTGTAAATAAATGTTAATAAATTGATAAAATAATGAATGATAAATAAATACATACATTTGAAGTCTATTAATTGATAGACTTCAACTGTATTAATAATACAATTAATAATAACTGATTTGTTTTATCTTTGCCATGATGACAGTACATAATATTTTACTAGATATTAGTATTCAGCTTAAAGTGACATTTAAATGTTTAACTAGGTTAATTATGTATTATGCAGGTTAGGGTAATTTGGCAAGTTATTGTATAATGATGGTTTGTTCTGTAGACTATCGAAACAAAATATAGCTTAAAGGGGCTCATAATTTTGAACTTAAAATGTTTTATTCTAGCCGAAATAAAACAAATAAGACTCGCTCCAGAAGAAAAAATATTATCAGACATAGTGTGAAAATTTCTTTGCTTTTTAAAACATTATTATTTAAAAAATATAAATATAAAAATAAAGGTGGGCTAATAATTCTGACTTTAGCTGTATATAAATAATAAATAAATCATTTGTATATTATTAATGAATAATATAGCTAAAATAATTATTAAACTCAATGATGAGCTAAATATGTTTGTAGGTTTCTGTTAGGACAGGTTGTATGTGGGTCTATAGATCATTGTATTTGTAGTAAAAAAAAAATCTATGTGCCAGAAATGTGGTTATTTCAATTTTAGCGTGATTAAAATATAGTTATATTTTTAATGAGGATATAAAAAAATTGAATTTGCAGCTGGTTACATTTTAAAATACCAATCTATGTGACTTATTGATCATACTGTATCATTTCTTACAGTGCTCAAGGTAACAAAACAAAATAAAAACAGTCCAATCCAACATACTATGTTTCTAAAGCCATTTTTAATTGTAAATGTATTGATCAATTTAGTGAATTGCCTGATTTTTGATTGTGAATTGTCTGATTTTTTTAACTTCTGCATGCACTATATGTGCCTCAGTTTCTGTAAATCTGATTCCTCTCTGTTTGTTTCTTTTTTTTTGTTCTCTCTCCAAATACTCCCTGTGCTACAGATGCTGTAAAGGCCTGTCACATTCAGACCTCATCAGTGGTCTGTAAACACAGCTCCCCACAGTTTCTTTACTTTCCACATGTCACGCAACAATGCAAAAAAAATAAAAATACAGCACCTCTGCCATCATCACGGTCGCCATGGAAACCCAAAGGTCTGGCTTGGTGTGTTATGATGATGTGTGCTGCGCTTTAGGGTTATGATTTGAGGGAAAATGCATTCCTTATATAGCATAAAGGCACCTGAAACTGCAGTCTATAGAATCAATAGAGATGTGCTTCAATTTTAGCATTTTGGTAATAACTGGAATGAAATACGGGAATGTAATTGCACATGAATGAGCTTTGAATAGAGAAGGATTGATAATCATCGTCATCAAGAAAGGGCCTGAGATTAATGGCATAAAATATGCACATCATAATTTGCTTTATCGGTCCACAAGGAAAGAGAGACAGCTGTCGTACTAATCTATTACTGCACCAAACACAAAAATGAGATTCCTTAATGCTGATTTTTAAGAGAGCAAAGAAAAACCGGATTTAGCTAGTAAAGGTGCAGAACTGTGTGTAAAAGCACTTGAAAAGGGACTTTAAGGTGTATCATTGGCAAAGGAGAAGCTGATTTAAGTGAAAATCCAGTCGGTGAGAAGATGGGATGTCAGTGTGTGATGAAGAATTGAGGTTATTGAATCCTCTGTGCCTCACTATGCTTTTCTACAGCTATCCATCAAGCTGACTCTTCATCACTGTAACATAGCACAAAGCAATAAGGCCTTAATAGTATAAGCAAAATGCGCGAACTGGAGATGTTTGTTTGTTTGTGTACCTTTGAATATAGTGTATTTTTTCTATTAAATGTCAGTGCCAGTGGGCCAGGGATGTGTGAAAACAAATGCATGTGCATGGCATGTTGTTTGTGTAGGTGTGTTGGTCTACAAGGAACACTGTGATGGATGCACAACATTCTTCTTGTTTTCTGAGATACTAAGACTAATCTTGGATGTATGACTTCTTTATAATACTGATGGTATAAATGCTAGATGACGTATTTTGTATTTGTTTGAGCTTTTGTTGCTAATGATTCTGCATATTTAGCATGCAAATTGATTTATATTTTAAATACTAATGATTTTGTTTGTTTGGCACTCAAATTGATTTCAGTTGTAGTAGCGGAAAGCTGTTTTTAATAACTCGGCTGTGTCTGCAGGGAATGGCATTATAATTAGACACATGAAGTCACTAATCTGCTCAATAACAGTTTTTTTTTGTTACTTTGTATGCATGCTAAAATGCTTTAAAAGAGCATGAATAAATTGTAGATCATCTAGAACTGGTTCTTCATCGCTTTATATTTGAAGACTATATTAAAACTAACATTAAAAAATTCTTTTTTTAAATGAATAAGTTCTAAATTAAATGTTTGGGTCTGTTTTTATTCAGAAAAAAATAAGCAAAGTGAATGTTATATGGTTGTATAATGACATTTTTGTTTTAACATTTTAATTTAATTAAGTCTTAACATTTACAGCTACTGTTTACCCTATTGTACATAATTTAACATTTAATGAATCGTGAATATTTAATAATACAGCTTTGAGCTTTTGATACATAAAACAAATAATCATAATTGAAATAATTGCATCTAAAATATATAAGTTAAATTAAAGTAATAATTACATTTTTAATCTTAATTTATATTTAAATGTCTTTAGATTTACATAATATCGCCATCCCTATGGTGAAAAATTTTTGTCATCTTTTTTTGTGGAGGAAATATTTGTACAGTACAGTAGGTTACATTAGTGTGCAGTGGTGTAAAGTGACAAATTACAAATAGTCAAATTATTGTAGCTGAGTAGTTTTTCTCAGAAATTGTAATTTGCTAAGTAGTTTTTTTACTAAGTAGTTTTCTGACTGTGTCAGTCTCTCTACTTAAGTTTCTCATTTAATTAAATATAGTATGTGCAGTTGTTTTGTTATTATTTATCAAACTTGCTACTAAAAATAGAGTAAAAGTAAAAACTCAAACAGGTTTGGATGGTGACGGAATTCATATTTTTGGTGAACTATAACTTTAAATAGAGCTATCACCATCAGTGTCAGCAATGTTAAACCCGATCATAACTGATATTTAGTACTTAACAATAGTGATTTGGACATTAAGTCATTTTAATCTCTTTAATCGGTGGCCATCTTTGACACGGGCAGTATGTTCTGGCATTCTATCTGAATGGGGAAACATCAAATTCTCCAAAACTGTTTGCCAAGCTTGCGATTACATTACATATTTGGAACCACTAATAAAATTAAAAAACAACTGTCTCATAAGTTTCATTTCTAAATGTTAGAATCAAACAAAATCAGCATTTTTTTAGATTGCCTGAGCTAATGTGCATCCGCATTTGACAGAAACGAGATCACGACACCAACCTCATGGCCGTTCTACAAATTATCATCCTCTGAATAATGATTGTCAGATCGCACTAATCTTCTGAAGTAATTCACAACTTGGTCTTGATAGAAAATCTCCTCCAGGGCATAACACCCCCTCTTTGTTTACAAGTTTGTGGGTGTTTGATTAGTTGCTGTCATGTGGTATATGTTTGACAAGACAGATTGTGCTTTACTTTTGTTTCATACAGATTACAAAACCAAGAGTAGTGGGGTAATTTAAATGTAGAGATTTCAAGCTTTATTTGTATACACTTCTTATGTCTGTGAGGCAAGAATTAGCTGAAATTCCAGTGTGTTTGTTGACCACAAAATAACCGAGCCCCTCCCCTGGAAAATCGATGATTGGCTCCCGTACTAGTAGGCAGGGCTTCATTCGCCATATTGACCATTGCACTTTTCCCTATTCAAAACTATACGAGTGTCATGTCTTGTGTATTCCATAGTCTTTGATTATAAGTGCCTGATCATTTTTGCTTTTGCTATTTGTTGTTGTCCTTCTGATGTTTTATTTTTCAATTTTTAGACGTGAAAAGAAGAAGAACCATTAAATATCCGAAGTTCAAGCATCAGAAAAGTTTTTGACCTAATGAAAAAAGTGAATTTTATAGGGTGTCTTAACTGTTCCACATGACTGTATGTGTGAGCGTGATAACTATCCTTCTCGACTGTCCTCTCTCATCCAGTCTTCTCAAGCCACTCGTCTAGCTTCTCCAGCTCCAGAGGGCTAACGATGGCCACAGTAAGGCTGCCACTGGAGCGAAGAAGAAATCATTTTAGTTGAGCTGCTCTCTTCTGCAAAGGCTTCTGGGCTTGTGTGCAGCGCTAGAAACGGAGGACTCGTGGAAACAGCTGCTCACACACATACATGTTCACAGAAAGCAAAGAATGCCGTGCCTCTCATGGCCCTTCTGAGCGAAATGGCAGCTGGAGAACAGGAGAGGAGAGCAGAGATGAGGAAGGTTAAAGAAACACAGGCACTCGAATCTGTCCTCATCAGCCTCAGTGTGCCGTCAGAGCAGTGAAGGAGGGATGACATGTTATTAGAAGGCAGGAGAGAAAGAGAGAGTGCAGCACAGTGCCTGAGGGAAGAGAGGAGAGCGTAGTGGAGAAAACCGAGCACTGGTTTATTGAACACAACCACCTCACTAATGAGACACACACAAACATGAACACACACACACACCATGGCACATGGGTCAGGGAAGTATTGGAGTGAAAGGTGAAGGAAAGCTGGAAGATTGGAGACTAAAGTAAGGGAGAAAAACATGTAATAGCGCACAACAGTTGCTCTTGTATTGTGACTGATGTTAAATCCAGACCAAGGGAACACAAGAAGCATTTATGCTGAGAATGCAATGAGATGAAAATACATTGGAAATAGCTGAAGTTAAGGTTATAATACCATTAGCTGGCATTTAAAAATCATTATCAATATTGTCAAGTCAAGTCATCTAAATTTCCATAAGCCTTTTACAATGTAGATTGTGTCAAAGCAGCTTAACATCAAGGGTTTAGATTCGCTCTTGAAATTGGTGGGGACATACATCCCTAGAGCACATGCATTGAACAGCACAAACTCTGTTTCGTGCTTTTAATAACACGAATAAAGTACTTAAAAACATCAAGTATCATCAAAATTCTTTCTTTTTTTTTTAATTAAAGATACTTAAGTTCAGTGATTTGGTTAAACTTAAAACCCCACAGTTTATGTTTAAAGCAAGAAATAAATTACTCCGAAGTGCATACAAAAGTTTTTTGAAGAAAGACAAGGGCTAATCTGAGAGAAGAACAACATTTTAGGAGGTTAAAAACAAGGACAACTTTAAAAGGTTTGTGTATGTCTGTATGTGGTGTGAAATTATGGAACAGTCTAGAACAGATTCTCAAACAATGTCAGGATATTAGTGAATTTTAAAAGTTGTTTAAATATATATTATTTAAAGAATATAATGATGAGAGTGATTGAAAAAGGATAAAATGAGAAAGGTATGATTAAATTGTTATTAATGGCTGTTTGCAGTACTATCTGTTTTTTGGGTCTATGTTATAAAATGTAAATGTCCAAATGGAATCAAATGTACAGTATAATATGTCAAAGATGCTAAAGGGATAAAATATGTCTCATGTAAAAAGAAGAGAGAAGTAAAAGAAGAAATATGTTTAAGTAATAGATCAATGATGTATGTGGTAATGGGGTATGAAAATAATAAGCTTGTGCTTCATCCCACTCCATTTTCGAACATGTTGAAATGTATTTTTTGTTAAATATGTTTTATGTGTGATATTACTGTTCAAAAATAAGTAAATAAAATAAAACATTACGTTATTTTACTGCTGTCCCGCTTTGAGGAGGTATGAATGTAGAGAAATTTAGAGAGGTGTGTGAAGCAATTTACTGTTTTATTATGATTATTGTTTTTTTACAAACATGGAGGCCCAAATCAAAATTTAATTTTAATTAATTGCACTGCCTTGGTTGATAATATTATGGTGAACTAGTAGCGAACTTGGTGCATGTACAGGTTAAGGGTTGACGGAGCATTACTTTTTTTTTGACGTCGATTACATTATTGGTAGGCACAAATTAGTAATTGGTGGGGACCTGTCCCTTCCGTTTATGCCAATTATACACCCTTGCTTAACATTAACAAAGAAAAGAGAATAAAATAACCCACAATATTTTAGATTGTGGAATATTCCAACCTATGCTAATGCTGTTTTAATAAAAAATGGATTCAGTTCTGTTTAATACAAACGTCACAGTTGAAGCCAGTGCACTAAAAAAGCAACTCCACCAACCCCAAGCAAGCCAGAGGTGACGGTGGCAATGATGTTTATTAATGATATTGCCTAGCAGTAGCATATGTTGTAGTTGCCGTCCTTTTCATAAAAGAACCAGAAATCAGATGGGAGGTTTTTAATACAAAAAAAAAAATAGACTTTATTCAACATAATAAAGCCGAGAAAGTACAGAGCAGACCCCAGAGCAATCTGAAGTCTCTCCTGGACAGTTCTAAAGTATTTTGTGTTCTGTGCACGCAATTTATACAGTTTCTTTGCCCCACCTTTGGGTGTTCTCGTTTTAAATTCTGACCATCACTGGATAAGTTTTTACTTTCAGGTATATGTTTAGGTGGTTCTGTTATTCTTGGCTTTCAGCCCTGCTCAGGTCTACGTAAGCAACTGTTTTCACACTATTATATATATGTTTAGAGATTAAAAAAAAAAAATCTTCTTTGCATATATACTGTAAAAAAAACAAGGGGCCAAGAACTGAGCCTTGCAGTACCCCCTAGTTTACTTTTGATTGATATAATGCCTCTTTATTTACTGATACAAATTAATAACATTCGATAAGCGGTGAACCAAACAAAGATACAAGTCATTCCAACATGCTTTTCAACCCTATCTACGAGAATGTTATGATCAATGGTATCAAATGTAGCACTGAGGTCCAACAATACTAACAGAGAAATGCAACCCTTGTTGGTCAAAAAACAGCAGGTCATTTACAACTTCTGAACGCTGTTTCAGTGCTATGAAATGCTCTAAATACTGATTGCAATTTCTCAAATAATTCACAAAAACAAATGCAAATAATTGAGTAGATATGCTTTTTGTAGTAACCTTTTTGTAGATAGGTTTGAAATGGGTCTATAATTGACCAAATCTTTAGGATCAAGCTGTGTTTTTTAAAATAAGAGGCTTAATAACTACCAGCTTAAAGGTTTTAGGCACATTTATCAATAGTAATGATTAATTTAAAATGTTAAGAGCAGGTTTCGTAACTTAGAACAAGTGTTTTAATAGCTTTCTTTGTACATGATCTAACATAGATGTTGTTGATTTGGAGGAGTTTACCAATTTAGTCAATTTGTTCCTCTCCAAGTGTGGTTGAAACTTTTTAGAAAGTCTGAAATGTCCAGTTTAGGATCAGTGCTCAATTTGGGAAAACACTTTAGCAGACATGTTATTGGTGATACTGCCCTGGTTAAAATTGGTATGTGTTTTAGGATGTTTATTTTGTTGTTATATCTGAAGGATCATGTGACAGCATTGAAGCTTAAAACATGGAAATTGATTACCTGTTATAATTGTTTAAAAAATAAAGAATTTAGCTTTTAATTACAGTTTCAATTAATATTTTGTAGTAATATTTTGCCATATTACAATTTTTATTATTTTTTTTTTCTAAAATTTAAGCTGCCTTGGTGATTTTTATGCTGCCATATGGAGATCAATACAAACAATATGTGTGTCTTAGATTACAGAAACCCTCTCCTTTCAGATGTCTATCACATGCTCTGATAATGCATGAATGGTTAAAGAGCAGCGTGGCGAATAAACATGGTCAGTGTTGGTCAGTCTCTGCCAGCCAAGCGCTCACTGCTTTGCATGTCCATATAATTTGTGCTGCGCTGGAGGGAAGGGATTAAAAACTGTGAAACGCCAGATTCTGCCTCAGAAAAGAATGTCATAACCACTCAGTCTTCCAAGCTAAAGTTCTCAGAGAAAATAATTTCAGTGCTGGCTGGTAGAGCTCAAAAGCCCCGGCGATATTTAAATTGCAGTAATCAAATCCCTCAGTTGGCCTCAGCATGCCTCCGCTGATTACCACTCACAGATGCTTTTTAAGGGTACAAATTACTGTCCAAAATCAAATAGGCTGAAATATGCTGAGTTTTTGCATGGTAATATGTTTTCCTGGAATAAATCAGAAAATATCTCATAAAGTTTGAACAGCTGTGTTAGTTCAGCTTTCTCTCACAAGTTACTTTAATATTAGGACTTTATAATAGTCATAGGCCTATTGATTATACTTTAAATGGCACTCTATCAATTTGTGTCTGTAGATTTCTTTCAATTATAATACATATTTTTGAAGGCCTGTTTTCTTTTCAATAGATTCATAAATCTCCACTTCTGCAGCGCTTACGCCAGCCTTTACTGTTTTATTCATATCTACACTACCTGACAAAAGTCTTGTCGAGTTGTATTGTCGTGTTCTAGTTGATCATTTGATATCAAAAGTGGCTTAAGGCAAAGACCTCTAGATTACTGTTATTTCAACAAAATAAAATATGATCATGCCTTGATTTTTAATTATTAAGGACATTTAGGTCTGACTTTTCTTAGACAAAAGTCTTGTCACTTAACAGAAATAATTTGCCCTCTCCTGTGGTTTGTGATGGAATGGGCTGCACAAATGTCTTGACACCTCAGGCTGTTGATGTTGCCATCCACTCTGAAGATCTCTCACACACCCTCAAATTGAATGTAACCCCAAACCATGATTTTTCCTTCACCAAACTTGACTGATTTCTGTGAGAATCTAGGGTCTTTGTGGGTACCTATAGGTCTTCTGCAGTATTTGTGATGATTGGGATGCAGTTCAACAGATGATTCATTTGAAAAATCTGCCTTCTGACACTTTTCCAAATGATCCACTAGATGGAAAGTTATTATTATTGCTCTTACAACTGGGATCAAAGACAAGACTTATGTCAGGTAGTGTATATCCTCAAAGTAGTTTTTTATTCTTACTGAGGGATGTATAATTGTCAATATTTCAAATAGTTTAAAATATTTCATTAAAATTATGATAAAACTAGTGAACAACACCCATTCTTGTCTTAGCACAATTTTAAAACTCTTTTTTTGATCAAGATCACTGTAATCCTATACATAATTGACCTGGAAATAATTTTATAATACAAAAAATGTGAAAATGTTAAATCTTTCTGGCTCTTTGCAGTGTTTTTGGAGTGATAAGTGTGAGCTATATACACAAATATAATGAATTAATGCCTCATTTGCAAATTTAAACCACAATTTATAAATTATGTTAAACCAAAAAGTTGAGTCATAGTTTAATCAGTCAATTGAGCAAGAATGGTGACAAAAATGAATGAATTCACCTGCAGAGTCTTGCCCTAAGTGTGAGCTAATTGAAAATGAATGCATTTCTCCATTTTGCTTTCAAGTGGCAAATTTATACTGAGAGTGATGCTAAACCACAGGCATTATTTTGATAAAAATGCCTTTACATGTCTATAAAAATGGGATTTAGTACTTCCCTATTAATTTTTCATTCAAAACTCTTACAAAGAGAGAATTAGAGAGAGTCGGAAATTCTAAGTAATTTTCTCAAACGTCATCAAAGCTGCCTTTAGGAAACCGTATTCTTCAGTTGACATTGATTGAATGAGCCACAAAGAGAAGGCCTGTAAACATCTTTTTATAGATGAATAGCGTCGTGTCAGAAGTCACTGGAAAATTTGCTTTGTGATGATTCGTTTGCTTTCAAAGGGAAAAGCTGCTCACACTGACATTCCATTTGACATTTTTTAATGCCGTCTAGTATTGTTTTGAGTCATTGATCATTTATACATTTTGAAAAGGGCACTGTAGGTTTTTCATGCACTGGAGGATGATTCTGATTTCACACTTCAAACGCTCAAATTGTAAAAAAAAAAATAATAATAATAATAAATAAAGAAAAACAAAAAATCTTTTCTAGTGAATTTTGAGATTTCCATCCTTATATTTTTTAATTAACTGCAACAGCTTCATTATCACTTTTCTAGTTGATCATTTGGTATAAAATGTGGCTGATATGAAAGGCAAAGGCCTCTAGATTATGCTTATTTTACCAAAATAAAATATGATCATGCCTTGATTTTTATTTATTTAATTAGGACAGTAAGGTCTGACTTTGCTTAGAAAAAAGTCTTGTCACTTAAAAGAAAGAATATACAGTATATAATATAAAGTTATGGTGCAGTGGAAAAAAGAACTAATATTGTGTTTTACATGAGCTTGGAGGACTGCATCCATACATCTCTGCAATGACTCAAATAACTTATTAAAAGGTCATCTGGAATGTCAAAGAAAGCGCTCCTGCAGCACTTCCAGAGTTCATCCAGATTCTCTTGATTCATCTTTATTGCCTCTTCCTTCATCTTACCCCAGGCATGATCAATAATGTTCATGTCTGGTGACTGGGCTGGCCAATCCTGGAGCACCTTGACCTTCTTTGCTTTCAGGAACTTTGATGTGGAGGCTGAAGTCTGAGAAGGAGCGCTATCCTGATAAAGAATTTGCCCACTCCTGTGATATGTGATGTAATGGTCGGCGCAAATGTCTTGACACCTCATTCTGTCAATGTTGCCATCCACTCTGCAGATCTCTCACACGCCCAGATGCTGAATGTAACCCCAAACCATCATTTTTTCTTCACCAAACTTGACTGTTTTCTGTGAGATTCTTGGGTCCATCAGGTTCCATTAGGTCTTTTGCAGTATTTGTGATGATTGGGATGCAGTTTGGCAGATGACTCATCTGAAGAATCTGCCTTCTGACACTTTTTCAAATGATCAACTAGAAGTCAAGTTATTCTTTGTTGCTCGTACAACTGGCATCGACAACAAGAGTTTTGTCAGGTGGTGTATATCATCATCTTCTGCTGCACATCCTTTTTGCATCTTCTGTATTTTATTGTGCATATTCTGCGTTCTGTGCTTCTTTTTCTTTCTCTTCTTATGTTTTTACATGTTCTTCTACATCTTCTACAGTAAATTAGTTACTTCTACACCTTCCACTTTTGCTTTTTTTTCTACATCTTCTGATTCTGTATCTTCTTCTGCATTTACTGTATCTGCTCCTTCTACTGCTTCAACAGTTTCTACTTCTAGTTTCTGGATTTTCTGCATTTGCTTCCTCTACACCTTATTCGTCTGTATCACTTCTGCATCGCATACTTTTGCTTTTTCTGCATCATCTTCTGCATATTATGTATATAAATATATATATATATATATATATATGTATATATATATATATATATATATATATATATATATATATATATATATATATATATTTAGCTTCTTCTGCATTGTCTGCATTTTACTTCTGCTTATCCTGTATCTTCTGCATCCCTGACTGCTTCCTCTGCTTAATCTGTTTCAGCTTCTTCTGCATCTGATTTTTGTACATCGTCTATTTCTACATGTTCTTCCACTTTTTGTACTTCTGTACCTGCATCTTCTTACGCTTTTACTGTATCTACACCTATTATTGTGTATACATGTTCTACTTCTGAAACTGCTTCCTCTACTTCTTATTCGTCTGCATCTTCTGCTTCTTCTGTATTTTCTTGTTTTCTTCTTCTTTCTTTTACACATTCTGCTATTTAAGCAACTGTCTCAACTTTTTTTTTTAAGCAACAATTTTTTTTCTCCCTATATCTTATTCTGCACCTGCTTGTTCTGCATTTGCTTCTACATCTTATGCATCTGCATCGTCTATTTCTGCATTTTCAGATTCTTAGACATGGAATTCTTCTACTTCTGATTGTGCTTCCCTTATTTTTGCCGTTTCTATATTAGGTTCTTCTACAAAAGTTTCACTTTGGGATCTTCTGAATCTGCTTCTTCTGCATTTGCTTCTTATACTTCTGCTTCTTCTGAAACATCTATTTCTGCCTTTTCAGCTTCTTCGACATTATTATTTTACTTCTGATTGTGTTTCCTCTATTTCTGATTTTTCTATAGTTACTTCTACAAAAGTTCCACGTTTTGGATCGTGTTTTTTTTTTTAAATCTTCTGCATCTGCTTCATCTGCATTTGCTTCTTCTAATGCATAATAAGCATCTTCAGCTTATTTGATATAAAATTCTTCAACTTCTTCTGACATTAATTACTTCTACAACTTCTACTTCTGGATCTTCTGGATTTGCTTCTTTAACATCATCTGCATCTGCTTCCACTATATCTTATTCTGCTGCATCCGTTGCATCTTCTCCACCATCACTGGCTGCATATCCTTGTATATTTTGCTTTTGCTTTTTCCACATCATATGCATCATTTACTTCTTTTTTTGCATCTTCAACTTTTGTATCTTCTTTGATGCGTTCTGGTTCTGCATCTGCTATAAATTCTGAATCTTTTGTTTGCTGTACTTCTTATTCTGATTTTACTGTATCTACACCTTTTACTGCATCTGCATTTTCTGCTTCTGCTGTCATCTCTATCTGCTTCCTTTACCTCTTATTCTGCTGCATCTTCAGCTGCTGCGTCTTCTGTCTTCTGCATCTTTTTATGTGTTTTCAGTTTTTACAAAAGTTGCACTTTTTGGATTTTCAGTTTTTTTTTTTTTGGATCTTCTGCATCTGCTTCATCTGCATTTGCTTCTTTCACTTCGGCTCCATCATCTATTCCTGCATCTTCAGCTTATTTGACATCAAATTCTTCCACTTCTTACATTAGTTACTACTACAACTTCTGGATATTTTGGATTTGCTTCTTTTACATCATCTGCATCTGCTTCCACATTATCTTATTCTGCTGCATCCGCTGCTTCTTCTCCATCATCATTGGCTGCTTATCTTGTATATTTTGCTTCTTCTGCATGATCTTCTTCTGTTTATGCATCTTCAACTTTTGTATCTTCTGACGTGTTTTGGTTCTGTATCTGCTATTAATTCTGCATCTTCAGTTTGCTCTTCATCATCTTCTGCATCTACTTCTTCAGCATCATCTGATTTTTTTCTTCTGGAATTTCTTCTGCATATTCTGTTTCTCCTGTGCATCTGCTTTATCTTCCTCTTCATCATCATCAAATTCCATGTGCTTCTAGCTGTACATATGTGTTTTACAGTACATTAGTTTCTTCTATACCAGGGGTGTCGAACTCAATTCCTGGTGGGCAGCAACCCTGCAGAGTTTAGTTCAAGCCAAGCTTCAACACATTTGTCTGTAGGTACCAAACAAGCCTAAAACACTAAATAACTTTGATCAGTCATCTATAATTGGGGTTGGAACTAAACTGTGCAGAGCTGCGGTCCTCCAGGAACTGAGTTTGACACCCCTTTTGTACACCTTCCAAAATTGCTTCTTTCTACATCTTCTGGTTCTGCATATTCTTCTGCTTTCACCTCTCCTTCTATTGCTTCTACATCTTCTACATTTTTCGTTTCTTTTTTTCTTTGTCATTATCATCGTTTATTAGTGATTTATCAGGGGTCACCACAGCAGAATGAACCATCAACTGTGGTATATGTTTTACGCAGTGGATGCACTTCCAGTCACAACCCAGCACCATTCTGGGAAACACATATGCACATACAATCATACACTATAGCTAATTTAGTTCATCCACTTCACCTAGATCACATTTCTTTAGAACAGAGATGCCCACAGTAGGGCCCACAGTAATCTTTGATTTGGCCTGCCATCCCATCTGAAAGAAGAGGGAGAGTGTTGGTGGTTTGAGTAAATGCCTTTGAAAGAAAACGTTAATTTGAATTTTGAATTTAATTTAATATTTTGTTTCTTAGTTTAACTGCTGATCTACAAAAAAGGCAACTGAAGTTAAATGATTCAATTAAATGTTGTATGTTAATCAGTCTTTTAAAATGTAAATATTGTCACTTGACATACAGTACATCTGACATCTACGAGCATATCAAGGTAAAGACAGCTGTAGCTCAACTAGTGTATTCAACATTGAGCTCCATTGTGTTATGAATGGGATTGTTTAAGTTTTTTTTGTAATAAGTTCATTATAAAATGTAAACAATTATACTGAATTAGATATTCAAAACAATTTAAAGTAACGTTATCTATCTTTTTTTTTATTATCGAATAAAGGAGGAAGTTTCTCTTGGCAAATTTACGATTTGGTATATATTCAGCCCACGACTCAATCAAGTTTGGGTTTTGGCCGTTTATAGGAAAACGTTTTGCACCCCCTGCTTAGACTGTTGGGGAAACTAGGGAAACCCACACAAATATGCGGAGAACATGCAAACTCTACAGAAATGCCAACTGGTCCAGCCGGGACTTGAACCAGCGACCTTCTTGCTTTAAGGCGACGCTGAGCCACTGTGCCGCTCATTATCATCTCACTATAATTCTTAACCTTATTCTTACTCTTCTTAGTCTTCTGCATCTTTATTTTCTTCTGCATCATGTATGCTACCTTTATTAAAATCTAATTGCAGTGTGAAAAACATTATCAATTTAATTCCGAACTACATGCGGCAGTCAACACACACCTTTAAAAATGTTTCTTTTAGTCTGATATTTTGTCCTAATTCATCAAATTAGACAAGCATTTCCTCCTACGCCATCAGTATCCTTTTTTTCACAGGCCAGAATTGCTTGGGGTTCAAGGACTGAACTTGCCCTTTCACAGTTTTCTCTCATCTATTTCCAATAAATCCATTTTGGTTTCTCTCTTCTCACACACACCCTGTTCCCCTTTCCCCAATCGAGCTCTTCTTCCTCCTCTCTTGCTTTTCTTCATAATGATAATAATGACCTTGAGAATTACTCGGCTATTATAATCATCCCCATCATCATCATCGTCATCATCATGGTGCCAGACTCAGTGCCAGATTAGAGTGACAGTGAAAGATGAGTGTGATTGAGGATGTGTGTTTGAGTGTGTTTAATCATGCACTTGTGCTCAAGTGTGAAAGACCCCTGTGGTCCAACTGTATCGCGTGCAGTGCTGCATATTAATGAGCGTGTGTTCCTCATCTGACTCATCTATCCTTTTGCACTGTAACAACCACTAACAGAAGCCATACTGGGGCTGATTTGCAATCATATCTGACCCATCACATTATAACACCGGGACCAGTTTATTGGCTAAACTGATCTTGGAACCGCGAGTGATATATTGAACTACGCATAATAGCCTGGCATAATGCCCGATATCAATGGTGATCTTCCTGGTTTTAATAGAGGTATATCAGCAGGTTGGATCCTGTCCTTTTTTTTCATCATTTACCAGATGGACTGCAGGCAGGCAGTCGTGTTCCCTGAGCCTGAGCTTGCCCGGCCATACATTATTAATGATACAAATCATTAAGAACTCGCTCTCTCTCCCTTGCCATCCCTTTATCTGTCAATCTGACGACCTCTTTCTGTGAAGCATCCATAAAAACAGCCTACAAGCAGGCCCTCATGTGCAGCTCTCCCACACATGCATGTCGGGGTTTCTTAGTTATGATCAGAAAGATTTTTGACCCATGAGTCAACGATGAATCATTATTAATGAGCTCTCAGAGATTCATATCATGTTCTTTAGTTCGGATTGAATTATGACCTTAATATGACTGAAAGCTATGTCCATTCAAACATAGTTTGTATGTATAGATACAGTATAGTTGAAATTAAAATTACTAGCCATCCTGTAAAACTTTTATTCCGTTACAGACATTCCCCAAGTGATGTTTAACAGAGCAAATATTTTTTTGAATGGATTATATAATATATAAGCAATGGTTTTTAACGAGCCCCTATTATGCATTAAAAAAGGTCATATTTTGGTGTTGGGGGTTTCCAACAACAGGTTGATTTGCATGCAAGGTCAAAAAACACTTTTATTGTCTTATAATATGCATTTATTGTTACCTAATTATCCCAACGACTCCCATATGATTTGTTCTGTGATTTATTTGTTCCCAAACCCCTCCTAAGCGTTATGCTAATCTGCGCTGATTGATCCGATGACCTAATCTGTTGCGATTGGTCGAATGCGTTCAGTGCAAGACAGAGAAAATCGCCCACCACGACTTAACAACAATTGTGAAGTAGTCAGTGTGCAGAGAGTATGTGTGAGCCCAAATGCAGGAGTGCATTAAAGCAATAGAGCAGAATAGAGCAGTTGCATGTGACACACATTCAGTATTAATCTACACAGTGGCAAAAGCTGAACTATTTTGAAACTTAACCGCTGCACGTATGTAGGAACAGCTGATGGTGGGCATTGCAATGACAAACGGCAGAGGATCGCGAGCTCACAAACACATTTAAATCCATAAAGATAGCAGCACGCACCACGTTTTCAATGTGGTTTTAGATGCAGTATTAGAATTTAAAGAGTTAATCAGATACACTACAAGCCACATGGAGTGATTACAAGTAACAAAACACAATTATTTTTGCAAGCTGGAGAAAACAAGGAGGCGACCATTTTAATCGCACTTACTTACACTTATGAAAAGGAGGAAGAAACTGATCCATGAACTGTGTACTATAAAGATCCTGTCAATCACAGACAAAGTCCCATACATCAATAGTGGTTTTGATCTTTCCTTCACCAAATGGCCAACGAATTCCCCGTTGTAAGCATGTAGATTGCTGGAGCACTCGTCAGAAAAATGACCGAAACACAGCACAAGGCTGGAGCTATAATGCTGAGGTATTCTTGCAAAAATAAATTTGAACCACTGACTCTTCACAGCCTCATCTTTGGGTAGGGAAAAAAACACTAACTGTCCCTCATACTTCAGAGCACAGCGTCTTCACGACATCAACGACAAAATCGCGATCTGCTACAGTGTTTGTTGTCTTCTTTTTCCTTCTACAGTTTTTGTGGGCAGGGCTTGAGGTTCATATTGACGTCATGCCAACACGGCTAAAGATTCGTTACAGCTGAGATTTATTTGAACCACTCTGAGTCGACTCCTTTATAGATGAATCAATAGTTTTAAACACAGTGGACTTTCAGATTTAAGCCTCAGCTGGATGTTTCACTTTACTTAGAGCTGTTACACACTGCATGGAAGGTCATTTTCAAAAACCATAATAAGGGCTTTTTTAAAAATTCAATCCTCTAAGAATTGTAATAGTCCCCTTAAGAAAGGATTATTATTATTGTTTTTATTGGCAACAGAACAAACCACTGTTGTCTAATGACTTGCAGTTATGAATTATCTTAACTTGCCTAGTTAACCTAATTAAGCATTTAAGCTGAATACTAGGATCTTGCACATTAACTAATTAAAATAATATGTATTGCCACAATAGCAAAGACAAAATAAATTAGTTATTAAAACTGGTATGTTTTAAATTTGTTGAGAAAAATCTCGTTATTAAGCAGCGCTTGGGGTAAAATGTAATACTAATTTAGTATTAGACTATACTAGTTGAAGACAAAATTATTATCTCACTCTTGAAATTATTTAATGTGCTATGAAATTATACATATAATATATATAATCAGTGGTGGAAAGAGTACTGAACAATCATACTCAAGTAAAAGTTCCATTACTTGCCCCAAAAAATATAGTGCAAGTAGAGTAGAAGTATCTGTTGTAAATATTATTCAAAGTATGAGTAAAAAGTAGCCCTTTTAAAAGTAGGCAGGAGTAGAGAGTATTATGTTGTGAACTGCTGATGCATTTGCATGCAATTTGTGTATGTGTGTGAAAACATACGTGAATTTAGTTATTCAGACCCCCTAGTTTTTAGTGATTCTGCGATCGCTGAATACAACACAAAATCAACAAAAAGTCGCAATTTTTTTGTGATCCTGCAAAAATCTTAATTAAACATAAAATAATCGCATAAACCATACAATTAATTAAATTATATTTATTTTAGTTTGCAGTTCATTGTTTTACATGACTTAAATGTTGCATAGGCATCGCACGTGATGTATTTGAGTGTCTTTAAAAAAAATTACGTCTCGCCTGTGCCCTCTCAATCCCGACATTACTTGAGAGTGGAGTGGCGATGTCTTGCAGCCTTTAAAGTTAGCAGACGTGGATGATGCGCAGATAAATTGATTTACATAGGAAGTTAATGCAATGATAAGAATAGACATCCTGTGGCACGAATTAGGCATTTTGTGTGTTTGATGTGCTTTAGATTGCAAAAGTTGAAGCAAACATCTAACAAACACGCCAATAGAACAAACAGAAAAGCAAGCAGCTTGATTCAAGGATGACGGCCGATGGAAGCATGGCTGGTATTACTGTGTATCAGGCCCGTGCAGAGACCGTCCAAAGGGCATGTGCAGGATAAATTTTTTGAAAAGCGGGGGGGTGGGTGTGTGGGTGTTGTTGTTGTTGTTGTTGTTGTTGTTGTTGTTGTTGTTGTTGTTGTTGTTGTTGTTGCTGTTGCTGCTGCTGCTGTTGCTGTTGCTGCTGCTGCTGCTGCTGCTGTTGCTGTTGCTGCTGCTGCTGCTGGGGTGTTGAGCGCGCGTACTCAAGATCAGTGTTGTCGTGCGCCTACTGAAGGGCGGGACGGAGGGTGTGTCGCATCACGGGGGCACTTTTGATCATTTTGGAAGGGCACTTTCTATCCAAGACTAAAAAGGGCATGTGCACTGCACAGGTTGAGCCCTATGTGTGCACGTGCCTGCTGTGTATGTAAAATTTATTAATTATTTAGTTTAACTCTTTCTCTGCAGTTAACAAGAGTTATCGCTCGCAGTTAACGCTTCCCTACTATTGACAAGTTTTACGGCAATCAGTGTTTTAGATATATTACGGTAGGGGAAGCCTATCCTGAGGTACACGATGTCAGATGCTCCAGGGAGTGAAATCTGAGAGAAAGTAACATCATGGATAAAAATAAGAGTTATACAACCTTTCATTGGCTTAATCTCTACCGTTTTAGATCTCTTAGATCTATAGACCAAAATAAGAAGCTTTATTTTTATGATTTGTGTTACATAGTAGGATTCCCAATATGTATAAAAAAAAAAAAACGTCTACAAATTTCTGGGAATTACCAACACAAAATCAGTCATTTTTATCTAAACAAATCACACAAAAAAATCATGAAAAACTGGGGGGTCTGGTTATTGTTTAAGATCATTGGGCAATTTCAGTCATCATAAAGTAATCATCCTTCAACTTTTCATGAGTGACATGCAGTCTAAACAGTCTCTCGATTATTGCATGTAAATCTTTTAGACATCTTCTTGGACACTTTTAATGCTACCAAACTGTTGGCTACATTTATAAAGTGCCCATGTCTTGCGTTAGTTCAGTATGATGCAATTTACTTTCTTTGTGTAATTTGATTAGACTGGAATCACCTGACTGATTTTTCTAATCCCCATAGACAAAAAATAAAAATAATAAAGTAGTGACTGTAGTTTGAAGGAAAATAATGGAATAAAAGTACTGACACAGCACTACAAATGTACTCAAGGGAAAGTAAAAGTACACAATTTTTTAGTTTGCAACATGTATGTAATAATGCAATATATGAAGGAAGTATGACCTGGTATGACTTAATATAAGCTGTTATTCATGCATTGTCCTTGAACCATGCATGATGTGTAGTCTTAGCATGTGCTTGTGTTCTCTGCGTGATTCTTCATGTATTTCCACCATCTGCTGCATGTCTCTTGTCCTGTTGTGCATGATGATGTCACAGTTACACCATCAGTCTTCAGCAGGCCCCACTGATAAATTGACAAGCCATGAAAGCTCTCTAACATGTAAACCTGAGCTGCATTCCTGGCATGATGTTTTGTTGATGGTGTCACAGTGGTTGGTTGGTTGCACAATCGCCTTTTAACAAGAAGGTCTCTGGTTCGAGCATCAACTGGGTCATTTGGTATGTCTGTGTGGAGTTTGCATGTTCTCCCTGTGTTGGCGTGGGTTTCCTCCGGGTGCTCTGGTTTTCCCCAGTCCAAAGACATGCGATATCTGTTAATTGAATAAGCTAAATTGTCTGTAGGGTATGTGTGTGAATTCAAGAGTGTATGGGTGTTTCTCAGTGTTAGGTCGAGGCGGGAAGGGCATCCGCCGCATAAAATGTATGTTGAATAAGTTGTCGGTTTATTCTGCTGTAGTGATCCCCTATGAATAAAGGGACTAAGCCAAAAAGAAAATGAATGAATGAAAATATGTTTTGTTGATCAGTTGATTTCTATCTTTGCATTGTTACATTGGGTAGTCCCACCCGCAGTAAATTCTCATTGGCACAAAGTCTTGCTCTGTGATGCTCTACCTTAAATATCAAACCATCTTGTGATCATCTGTGAATATGTGCAGAGGGTTTACTTATTGCATTGTATCTTAAAAGGGTCCTGGCTATTAAAGGGATAGTTCACCCAAAAATGAAAATTCTGTCATCTTTTACTTACTTTTTATTTGTAAATCCTACTTGACTTTATTTCCTTCTTTTTTTATTTTATTTATTTTATTTTTTTTAAATAAAAAATAGGATATTATAAAGAAAGCTGGAATGCTGTAACTATTGACTTCCATAGTATTTGTTTTTTTCTACTATTGAAATGGTTACAGTTTTCCAGCTCTTTTCTCCAAAATATATTGTTTTGTTCAGCAGAAAAAAACGTATAATGGTTTGAAACCACATGATGATTTAATATAATGTAAATTGTATCCCTAACTAAAATATATTGAAGGATTCATGTCAGAATTACAAAAAAAAAAAAAAAAAAAAAAAAACACAATTTAATTAAATCGACATTCACATATGGTTTCCTTCATTAATTTAGGTACACAGTGCATGGCATCATATAGTTGCACACACTGAAAAAAATATTATATATAATTATATAATTTTATATATATTATTTATATAATTTTTTAAGGTAACTGGTTGCAAACCATATGGGCTGAAATTACACAAATTTAATTAATTAATTATTTATTTATTTGTTTAAATTTAACCCATATAAATAGTTGGCAACCAGTTAGCTTAATTTTTGTAAATTTAATGAATCACTTTTTTCAGTGAATATTAAACTGGCATTGAATACAAATACAAAATAGTGATGCAATACCACATCATTTGACGTAATTGTCTATTAAGGGGCAACATGATGCAATATTATTGCAATTTTCTTTTTTTACATATTGGGATATTCTGTTATACACTTCCTGTCTACTTTATCAGGTACACCTTACTAATACTGGGTTGGACCCCCTATTGTCTTCAGAACTGCCTTAATCCTTCATGTCAGATTCAACAAGGTACTGGAAATATTCCTCAGAGATTTTGGTCCATATTGACATAGCTTCACGCAGTTGCTGCAGATTTGTTGGCTGTACATCCATAATGTGAATCTCTCATTCTACTACATCCTAAAGGTCCTCTATTGGATTGAGATTTTGTGACTGTGGAGGCCATTTGAGTACAGTGAACTCATTGTCATGTTCAAGAAACCAGTCTAAGATAATTCTGCTAAATGTAGCAATTAGAAGACGGATAGACTGTGGTCATAAAGAGATAGACATGGCCAGCTCAGGTAGGCTATGGCACTGACACAATGTTCAATTGGTACTAATTGGACCCAAAGTGTGCCAAGAAAATATCCCCCACACCATTACACCACCACCACCACTAGCAGCCTGAACTATTCATGCAAGGCAGGATAAATCCATGCTTTCATGTTGTTGATGCCAAAGTCTGACCCAAATGTCGCAGCAGAAATCAAGACTCACCAGACCAGGCAACATTTTCCAATCATATGTTGTCCAATTTCTTATTATGTATGCTAAGGAAAATTTTGGCAACTTCTGTTTTAACTAAACATGTAAAAACAAGTTTTATGATTTCACTTCATATTTATTGCAGCAGTAAAATAATGTGATTTGCGAACAAACTTACCAGAACTTTAATGAAACTTGTGATACAAGTTGTTTGCACCTTTCTGCAATGCAATGGATCCATCCACCAAATTTCTTTCACTTATCTGGCTGCCATCTTTATTTTACTAACTTGCAGACCAATCTCACCAGAAAGAAACTCAATTTTGACACCACCATCTAGTGACCTGTAAATAAATTGATTTTACTATTCAATTAATTAATTATAATACAAGTATAATAACATGTTCTCCCTGTGTTTCGCTTTCCCCCACAGTCCAAAGATGTGTGATATAGGTGAACTGAATAAGCTAAATCGGTCGTAGTGTATGTGTGGGTGTGATTGTAAGAGTGTATGGGTGTTTCCCATTGCTGGGTTGTGGCTGAAAGGGCCATAAAAAACATATGCTGGCTAAGTTGGTGGTTCATTCCGCTGTGGTGACCCCTGATAAATAATGGGATAAGCCGAAAAGAAAATGAATGAATGATATATTTATGTAGTTGTCCATTTATCAAAATCAATATTTTTCCCCACCCCTACTTTTATCCACTTGTGTTGTTTGTTGGGATGTTATTGGGCTAGTTTTGACTAGGCGTTGGGATGGTTTTGTCTTAAAAGCATGGCCTCCTTGAATTGTGACCTCAAGGACTTATAGATACATGCACAGATATTGAGTAAAATGTGGGCTGAAAATAAAAAGATAAGAGGCTAAACCTGCTTGTCATCATCCATATTTGTTGCTAACACTCTACACTTAGTGACTGCAGTGGAACTAATGAATTGCTAGGCCTCTCATTGAATAAGCTTGAACTTTCTACTTTAGTGGCTGCAGCATCAGCATGTCTACATCCAGCATTTCTTGTCTCTGCCATTTCTCAGCATGAATTTCACTTTATATGAATTTCCAGGAGCTTTTAGACTTGATGTAGGATAAAATCAGTGGTGAGGTTTTTGGTTTGAGCATACACCTAAATCCATCTCCGCTTGTAAGCTTTTTTCAGTACCCTAAACTTTTCAGTGCCTCTACTAAACCTCAAAGCTAAAGTTGGTTTTTGCCTAGTTTTTTAAAGTGCCATTCATTCTCAAGCATCTCAGGCCATTTTTATTCTTATCTTATCACTTAGAAAGAAGTAGTCAACACTTATATTCCCTCTTGTTGCCCTTCAACTGACAGTTACGGCCAAAAGCCTTACAATGTGGCATTGTTTCAGTATTTTGTGTCATGAGTTGTGTTAAAATAGCAACATTCAGCACTCGTAGCTTCTGATATTACACTGTGCACCTAAAATAATGGCCCCCATAGTCTAAAATGTCAAAATAACTGATTACAAATTTCAATAATAGACATAATTTATGTCATAAATAGACCTAATAGATGAAATTTTAGCATTATATTATTGTTACATAATAAATATTATGTTATATTAAGTCATAATAGTCATAAATCCCAGGGCTCCATTTAATCACATTAGCTTTTTTATTTGTGTATGGACATTATGTTAGGTGGTTCATTCCGCTGTAGCAACCCCTCATAAATCAGGTACTAAGTCGAAGGAAAGTGAGTGCGTATGTACACCCATACACTCTCATTCACATACATACAGTACACTATGGCCAATTTAGTTTATTTAATTCACCTAAAGCACATGTCTTTGGAATGTGGGGTAAACCAAAGCACCTGGAGGAAACCCACGCCAATATGGTTAGAACATGCAAGCTCCACACAGAAATACCAACTGGCCCAGCCAGGACTCGACCTTTTTGCTGTGAGGCGACAGTGCTAACCACTGAGTCACCGTGTCACCCCATTATTATTATTATCATTGTTATTCATTCATTTATTTTCTTTCCGGCTTAGTCCCTTTATTAATCAGGGGTTGCCACAGCGGAATGAACCGCCAACTCATCCAGCAAATGTTTTACGCAGCGGATGCCCTTTCAGGAAAGGAAAGTGAGTGAGTGAGTGAGGGTTAATAAACTGATGAGAAGGTAATTAATGCAATTATTACATTGTTGTGTATGTAAAATATGCTTGGGTTTGTTGCACCTAATGAGCACAGAGTCATGTCCTTCATCTGCTAACTTGGGCACAAGAAAGCCTCCCCTTCACATGCAGAAGGACATGTTGCTGTCATGGCAACCTCGCCATGTTTCATCGCAATCATGCCACACTTCTTTGACACTTCCACGCTGAGCTCACGCACACAGGATCACCATCACAGAGTGTTTCCTTATGCTACACATTTTCACACCTTCGTACATCTATCCTCTCCTGGTGAAAATTGTCGATTTAAACACCTCCTCTCTAATTCTTTGTTAACTGTGTCATTATCTGAAATCATTTACATGGATAGTTTATCTAAAAGCTAATACCCTCTCATCATTTTTGAACAAATCATTATAAACCTTAATTTGTGCTACACAGAAAATATATCTAAATTTCTTTGTCCATATAATGGATTATATTATTTATGAGTGCATGAGTAGTATGATTATTATTGATTAACAAAAGTGATATTAGCTTTAAGTGTAGTATTAATTTATTATAAAATATCTGAAACACATGTATGACAAGAAAAATATCAAAAATCATCTACAGGTTTTTGTAAGTATAGGCAAAAGAGTAGTGTTATAGTTGTAATTATTTTTATTATTATTATTAGTATTATTATTATTATTCATTCATTCATTATTTTTCTTTGGCTTAGTCCCTTTATTCATCAGGGGTCGCCACGGTGGAATGAACTGCCAACTTATGTACAACCTTGGTTTGACTAAAACGTCCATTTAAACCAACATTAGGTCATTTCCAAAAAATGTTTGTGCATTCATTAAGGAATGATAATATTTTCTAAATTATTATTTACACAAAATATTCTGTTCATTCAAACAATCTGTTAAGTGAAACAGTCATAATCAACTCTTCTCTTGTAAATAATAATTGTATTTATGTATAATATATCATTATATTTAAAACCAAAAGCCAAATTGTTTGATTGCTAAGGTATTTAGAAAATCATGATAAGCTGCGCTAAAGCACATCTTAGTATGATTGACTGAAAAGTTAATTGAAACAGCCTAAAAATGGGAATAATGTTATAGTTAAAGTCACTCAAAAGTTTATTGTCAATTCAACCACGTGCAGGACATATGGGGAATCGAAATTGTGTTACTCCCAGACCCTTTGTGCCTAACATATAATAATAATACAAAAAGTGGAATTTTAAAAAAATTACAATAAATACAATTACACATATGAAAGAATCTAAATACATAAGTAAAAAGTTTACATTTGTAAACGACACAATTACACTTATGGGAACATAGCATAATTATAACAATTATTATTTCACACACACACACATATTATAATTACATTTCTATAATTATATTTTAAGTGGACCACCACTTTAACTCCTCCCATCTTCATTTTCATATTATTTTTTGTTAACCTTCACCTCTAGGTGGTCTCTTTCTGAGTGTTCTGAGGAAACTCCGTGTGTCCCAATCCCTCCCTCCCTCTCGCGCCTCAGCACCGCTCCCTCGGGCCGTTCCCGTGACTTTCAGCACCACGGAGAGCACCGATCTCCAGCGCGCTCGATGTATTCCCCCACAAACAGTCTGCAGAGACTGAGAAGCCGAGAAGGGCAAAGAGAAAAGCGATTATCCCGATCACTGCAGAGAACAGACTGTTCCTTTAAGAGAGAGAGAGAGAGAAAGAGAGAGAGGAAGATGGCGAAAGAGATAGAAGATTAAAAAATGCTATTTAATCACTAACTATATGTATTGTGCTCATCCTGATACTTAATTCGAGCTGCATGTTTAGTAAATGCTCTTTGCAGTTACTCCAAATCGCCAGTTCGATTGCACGGCGCCGCGCAAGGACGTACGCGCGCGCGCACACACACATACACACGACCGCACACGCTCGCTCGTTCTCCCGGAGTCGCGCGCACACACACACATCGCCTCACACGCGTACGGCACTGCCTGCGAAAACCAGCTGGAGAAAACGAGCTCAGAGAGAAAGAGAGGGAGAGGAACAGAGGATAAACGCGAGAGAGCCAGACAAAGAAAGGCAGGGACGGACGGAGAAAAGGAGCGAATAGAAGCGCGACCGGCTACGGGAGAGGCGAATTACGCGGAGTGAAGACGAGAGAGGAAGGAGGAGGACCGGGAGGGTGGATCAGGAAGCAGGCTGTGGCTCTCTCTTGTAGGCAGCGGAGCGCGGTGAAGGCATTATGGGAAATGCACCATCCCAAGGTATGTCAATTCATTCGTATGTGGCAGGTGTTTTGCTCTTTACTGTTTGGTGTTTTTTGCCCCCTTGTCCTCTGTTTTTGGCGAGGGGGTGGGGCAAGGTGGGGTTGGAGGGTGTGTGTCTGTGTGCGTTTGTTTTTTCTACAGTGATCCTACATGGTGGTTTATGACTATTATATGGTGTTTGTTGGATCCAAGGGCTTTGCTGGAGAGCAGGGTGTCTAGGGATGGGAGTGATAAGGCTGGCTCAGTGGGTGTGGAGGCTCAGGGATAAAAAAGGTGGATGGGAAAGAGGGAGAGGGAAACAACCGTCACCTGATGATGTTCTGCTTAATGCATGGATGGACATGAGTGTATATTTGTGGTTTTATTTATTGTGCCATGTAGGAGAACAGGTAGGAAGCAAAGGCAGTTATCACACCCATTACACGAGCATGTGCATGTGGTGAATTCTGAGGTGCTAGTGAAGGCAATGGCTATTTGAATGCTGAGGATTAAACTTTTCTTTGCACAACTTGTTTTTAATTATTTGCTCTAAAGACTTTAAATCTTGGCGTTTTGAGTAAAATCATGTTGCTCTGTTGATATGACTTTTCTAAGAATTTAAATGTACCTGTGCAATTTTTTATTGTTATATTTTTTTTTGGGGGGGAGGGGGGGATTGCCCCTTTAATGGACATTACTTTATAGTGTGTTGTCAGGAAAGCATGGGGAGCAGAGAGAGGGGAGAGATCAGACTGCGAGGCGGGAATCAAACTCGGGTCGCCGTGAGCGCTGAAGTGCATGTAACCACTACACCTCTTGCGCCAACACCTATTGGATTTTAAACAATGGAAAACATGCATTTTTTATGGGATATCTAACACAAAACTGAACATTTTGGCATTTACACATACTTGACAGTTATTTTGAAGTACATTTTGATGCATACAGTGACAGTCAGAAAGGCCTAAAACAGCACTGGAATCCCAGTGACTTTTATTTTAAGCACAGTATTTTCTTTGAAATACTAATTTTGTTCATCAAGGTAATTTAATGATAACAATATTATCATATTCTATCTCTGTAAGTATAACACAGTATGACACCCATCCAGAGCATCATAAGATGCTGGGAAAAGCATTAAGGAGCAGCCATATTGCCAAAATTTCTCTAAAATATTGAATGTCAGGGTGAAATACTGGCACTGTCGCCTCACAGCAAGAAGGTTTTTTTTTTCGGGCCCCGGCTGGGCCAGTTGGCATTTCTGTTTGGAGTTTGAATGTTCTCCATGTTTGCGTAGGTTTCTTCCGGGTGCTACGGTTTAACCCACAGTCCAAAGACATGCACTATAATTGAATTAACTAAATTGGCCGTATTTGAATGAGTGTGTCTGAATGTGTATGGATATTTCCCAGTGCTGGGTTGCAGTAGGATGGGCATCCGTTGTGTAAAACATTTTGTCACCTTGGAAATATAGGGTTTAATTTGCATTCTAAATGATTTTGAGATATTGAAGGTCCAGGTTTTTGCATTACATATAGTAAACGATATTTGTGTAACAGTTCTCTTTAATACATTAACATGGCAGAGACCCTAAATGTACGCTAAATGTAAATTATCGAAATTTTATTACATTTGCAAATTAGGGTAAAAAACTGGGCCAGCGCAGATTGAAGCTTATAATTCCAAAAAGTTATATCTGGTAGATCATTCATTAAAGCATAACTTATAAAGAAATACAATCAGTCTGCTTATTAATTAAAAAAAATGGTGTTGTAACAATATGTTGATATTTGAGAGTTAATTTTTTGCTTTCACTTAACATTTATTTAATTAAATTCATGGGACATATCATTCAATAAATATAATTCAATAGTTCTTATAAAGCATATAATTAAATAAATATGACCATATTAATGACATAAAATTAACATATGCTCTGGATAAAATATTTAGCACAGTCTTGTATGCTTAATTCCAACAAGCGAAAATACTCATCCTAAAACATTAAGTATTTGCCCTTCAATGCTTAAAATCAAATTTAAAGATTTTAAATGAAAACAGTCAATGAGCAAAGGAGCTGTAATAAACTGAAAAAAGTTTCACCGACTATATATACACATACAAATATTTCACATTTAAAATCATATCATGTTTCTTTATCAACAGTGTAAAATTTAACATTTTATCTCAATTTATGCTTCTAAATCATCACATTTACACACATCTTTTTTAGTTTCAGGTTTTTAGACAGAAAGAACCCTATAGAGCCAAGTTAGAGTTTGACTTTGTAGATCTTTGTAGACCTTTTTGTTTTTTTTTAAATCAAAAAAGTCATAAAATGTAAACAACTTATAAAAAACATCACATAATGTAAATAAGTTGTCATTTAATAATTTTATGTAAATAACTAAATTTTAATAAGGATGTCAGATAGAACCTTACAATTCTAAGGTGAGGACATACTGGATAAGTCTGCATTTTATTATTCTGTGGCGACTACTGGTGAATAAAGGGACTTAGCCGAATGAAAATGAATGAATGTCAGTCCTATACAGGCAGCTCAGAAAGAGTACACTTTCAAATCAAGCATCTTTCAGTGTGGTGAACTTACATGATTATCATAAAAATGACCAAAATCTGTGAAACTTTATCACTTGCACATGAAACGTCAGATTAAAGAGATTGCCATTATCTATAATAATGAATTTTGTTTCACAACACCCTTGCCTTTACACACAGGTCAACAGTATAGTAGTGAGTTTTGCATGGCCAAACATTCACATTTCCTTGAGATTGTATACATACAAAAAGCATAGTCTCAGATTTCTCTTTAAGCTTGTTTTTCACAGTTTCAAAGTCACTCCTCCAGGTAGGAGGTTGCAAGATGGAGGCAGAAAATAACAACAAAAAATAAAGCAGAAAAAGATAGAAAAAAGCCAAAGAAAGAAAGATGGACAAAGAAGAGCTTAGAGGCATTTGTCCCTGAAGTCTGCAGGGAGAAGAAATAAGGCATCACAAGTATGATAGAAAGATTTCATACGAGGGTTGAGACAGAAATGCTACAAGAGAAGAGCATAAAAATTCTTCAGCTGAGAAAAAGGCATATACAGAGGAGATGAGAGATGGGTGGAAACTAGAGGAATGCTTGTTTGGAGTGAGACTGAGGAAGGCTGGAGAGAGTAGGATAGAAGGAGACTGGATGCTGAAGGCATAACCGCACTCTCTTGGGACAGACCGGCTTTGGTAAGCACGAAAGGGAGGGTGAGATGCCTAAAAAACGAGGAGTGAAAAAGGATGGAGACTCATCACATCAACTAAACTCAGATTATATAAAGAATGGTTGGACTAAAGTCCTAACATTTTCTCTTTCTGTTAAACCAACAGCAAAGACCCAAAAGAAATGGACAGCAAAGTTATTTTTCTTCAATTTCGGGTTAAGAAGATGTTTGAAAAACTTGAGCGTAATTGACTTGAAATGAATTATGTGCCGCATGTTTTCCTCATTCATTCAATCATTCTCTTTTCAGATTATTCCCTTTATAAATTAGGGGTCGCTACAGTGGAATGAACCGCAAAGTTATGCAGCACATGTTTTACACAGCGGATGCCCTTCCAGCTGCAACCCATCACTGGAAAACACCCATACACTCTCATTCACACATACACTACAGACAATTTTTTGCTTACCCAATTCACCTATAGTGCATGTCTTTGAACTGTGAGGGAAACCATAGCACCCAGAGGAAACCCTTGCGACCATATGAAGAACATGCAAACTTCAAACAGAAATTCCAAGTGGCCCAGCCGAGGCTCAAACCAGCTACCTTCTTGCTGTGAGACGACATCGCGCCACCCCCATGTTTTCGTCTTTATATCTAAATAAAAATACAACAAAAATTTCAGCTGAGAGAAAACAGCATTTAAGAAAGCATGTGAAAATACTGTATGAACTCTACAGTTCAGCACTCCAGCCAAGTTAAGTCTGATCACACTTATTATTTATATAACAGTTTATTCAGTAGAGTGGTTTAAAACAACCAGCTTTACACTATTAATCTTGGAAAAGCAATGTCAGTGTTGCTTTTAGTTAGAATTACACTTCAGTTTCAGCTATTATGGCCCATTCATACCAAGAAAAATAATGATAAATATAATAATATAGAGCTGGGGAATATGGCAAAAATCTCAAAATATATGTCATCCCATATATATCATGATGTAGTACCTCATTCAATTCTGTTAACTCATGGGTGAAAAACTCAATTCCTGAAGGGCCGCTGTTCTGCAGAGTTTAGTTCCAGTCCTGCTTAAATACACCTAACTTTAGGTATCAAACAATATAAAACACTCAATTAGTTTGATCAGGTGTGTCTAATTAGGGTCAGAACTAAACTGTGCAGAGCTGCAATCCTCCAGGATCTGAGCTTGACACCTGGTTAACTCAACCAATTAATAATTTACATAGAGTTTATTGACCACATGAAAAGGACTATTTGTTTTTTTACATTTAAAGTATGTACTCAGAATTTTGTTCATGCATTTGTGATCACATTTCTCACTTTATTTAGAACTTTAGAAAAAAACATTTGATTAAAGATGTAGAAATATGAAATGCATATTAATAAAATATAAAACACTTAAAAAAACATAACTAACTACACGTCCAACATAAAAATGAAAAAAAAAAAAAGATTTGCAGAATGAAATGCAAAATGTAAACATTGCACTGTCAAGATCACAACTTTCTCACAATGCTATTGTTCATGTTTCTGTCTGAATCTCTATAATGATGTGTAATATTATGGGATTTTATTATTTTTGTTATGTATTTTGTTATACCCCAAAATAAACAATGAAGCATGATGTAAAACGATAAACTTTTTAAAAATTTTGTCCACAATATACATATTGTCATATTGCACAGCTCTATAACAGTAAATAATATTTGCACTCACGGTCACACCAGCAAACAATTTATACTAAACCCATGTGCTGAGTTTCAAAGTATTAAAAGTGGATGTAATAATATACCGTTTCTCTACATTTTGTTAAGACACTAATGTGAAAACAGACTCTGTTGATTAAATGAGATCCTTCATATACCAGCAGAGTTGAGTTAGGTATAAACAGAGGTTAGAGCTAGCTCTGAATGGGTATGTCGGCTCCAAATGTGTGGGACTTGTGGGACTACAAGTGGGCTGTGCAAAGTTATTTATGTCTTGTGCATGACACTGAGTGCAACATGTTGTGTTTTATTAATGTCCACACCTACCCCAGTGCTAAACCTAACTCTTATAGTAACCTGTTGTGTTACTTTTACATTTAGTCATTTATTTCCAAAGCAACTTACAATTGAGGAGGCATGCAGGGATTCAACAAAAAGAGGCAATACACACAATTTTTTAATTATTATTTTTTAAAGAGAGAGAAAGTGTTTCTACTGGTGGTTTGTCAAGCCCACTCACCTGTGTGAAGCAAACCTAATAAATAGGAATATATAGGAATTATAGGAATTACAACAGTTTGAATATGTGCCTCCCACTTGTTAAGGGTCCAAAAGTAATTGGACAATTTTGTCTTCTCAGCTGTTCCATGGCCAGGTGTGTGTTGTTCCCTCATTATCCCAATAACAATGAGCAGATAAAAGGTCCAGAGTTCATTTTAAGTGTGCTACTGCATTTGGGATCTGTTACTGTCAACTATCCAAGATGAGATTCACAGAGCTGTCACTAACAGTCAAGCAAGTCATCATTAGGCTGAAAAAATAAAACATTTCATTTCATTTGTAGCATTTTTGCTTTTACACACCTTTGACCAGCATATGTCTTAGTAAGCTATGTGTGTAGCGTATCTTGCTAGTACAGTCTAACCTTACAGTTAATTTAGTCATAGTCAATGTAAAACAGCACAAAGTATTTTCCTAAAAGGAGGTAACAAAGAGATATTGAAATGTGAAAGGTGCTTTTAATGTTTTATGTTACGCTGTTTGTTCGCTTAAAATAACAATCTTGTCTCTGTTAAAACTTTTTACCATTCATTCTCATGGGTATCACCCAGGGGTGCCCAAACACAGCCCTGGAGGGCCTGTGTCCTGCATAGTTTAGCTTCAAATTCCTTATATGCACCTGCCTGGAGGTTTCTAGTAAACCTAGAAAGAGCTTGATTAACTTGTTCATGTGTGTTTAATTGGGTTTGGAACAAAACTATGCAGGACATCGGCCCTCCAGGACAGAGTTTGGGTACCCCTGGTATAACCAATTGTTTTCCAGATGTCTATTATAGCTTTTTCAAGATTGAATTAATCCAAATGAGTAACTGTGAGCTTCTGCGTAAACTGCTCTGCTGCTTTGAATCGGTATTGTTATAGCTGAGATCTGAACTCTTCCATTGTTTTATATTGAGAATCATTTTATACACAAATAAGGGTCTCAATGGTTGTTGGCATAAAAATAAATACATATTGTGTGTTGTTGAAATTATATGATCCGCATTATCGAGCATAAACCGGTTCATTGAAACACAATATAAACTTAAATGGTCCTAACCCACTATTTTCTAACCCAAACATTTTTCTATATCAATGGTATTCAAGTTCACATTCATGTTTATGAATTTAGTAGATGCCAAATGCAAATAAAAGTTATAGTGCTGTATTCAATACGCCCATGATATGTCACACAACTATAACACATTCTCTGCTCACAACACAAAAATCCAATGGTTCTATATGAATGGGCACTATGCATTGTGTCCTATCAAACAGTTCCATTTTTGTGTCCTATCAAACAGTTCCAACAGTTTTTCATGAAAGTGACAAAAATGGATGACAGGTTGATTAAAGCATCTTTTCCCAGCTTAGTTTTTGAAAGTAAGTGAGTGCTTGGCCAGTTTAGACTAGCTGTTGACTTGCTCATGGCCAGCTAAACTACTATAATAGGCACTAGCTTTGACTAATTATTGGATACTTTTGACTTTGACAAGCTAAGGCCAGCTTGGATCAATAAATAATTGGCTATTGACTCTCTCGGACCAGCTGTAAACATGTTCCAAAGCTGTCCTTTCTCACACCTCATCTTATTTACTTCTATCATGCAAAAATATACCAGAAGCCAAGTGAATATAGAGTGAAGAGTGCAGAAAGTGGAGGTGTAGAAGGTGTGGAGGACGAAGAGTATAAGAGCATTACTCTGAGGAACGAAAAGGAGAAATAGGTGTCAAGAAAGACAGGTGGGCGTAATGAAAGCATAAAGAGGAGATGAAAGAAAAGAGGGGGATGAAAGAGCACTACTAGGATGAAAGGAAATGGATAGAAAGATGAAGGAGAGAGTTCTTGAATGTGACTTGAAGATGTTGCGGTATCTGTAGTGATCTTGGTTTGTTTTCATAGAGAGTAAGTTTGTGTGTTGTGTGTTTGTAAGACGAATGATAAACGAGTAATAGTATAATAGAAATGCAAAACATCATCTGTTAAGAATTGTTTTGAAGAAATATGAATATTTTGTAACATTATAAATGTGTGCATGGTTTAACACTGTGCAACATGCTAATTGAATATTTTTTCTAAAATGTGTGAACAAAATAAACAACCAATCAATAATAAATCAATAATAGTATTAAATATTTTCCTATATTGAAAAGCCAATGAATTAATTATTGTTCATATTATATAATATATTAACAGCCAAATGCTTGGTCAATACATTTTCATTTCATTTAATATGGGATGTTGAAGCAGCTTCTTAACTTAAAATTTAGAAGAAACTAAACATATATGAACTAGGGGTGCAACACTTCAATCTACTCATGGTTTGGTGTATATCACGGTTTTACGATACGGTATGGAATGTGCAATGTTTAGAAAAAAAAATGGCTACAGAAAAACACACTTGAGTAACAAACACCTAACAATACAACAGCTTCATACATGCGACAGTAGATTTATATGCTTTTTTTGTTAATTAAATAAAGGTAGGGCATCTGGAAAATTGAATATTCAAATAAAGCTGTGGTCACACTAGAGTTTGTATGTGCGAAATTCTGTCATGCGCCACTGCGAAAAGGGGCGAGATTAAACAAGATAATTAGATATTTAAAAAGCGAGCGATTGCTCCATGTTTTAAATTTCTGTCCAGAGAGGTCATGTTTTGATCCTCGATTGGTCTCACGGAGTCTAGTGATGCGATTTCGCAGGTCAGAGTTCACCAAGCTTGAACTTTGTACCGCAGCAACCTGCGAAAAGCATTCATATGCATTCGCGTGCGTATGAATGGAAGTCTACGGGAGGAAAAGCCCAGTGACCACAGCTTAAAATGATAAAAAATAGAGTAAAAGTTTCTCCTTTTTCTGTTTTACATCTTGACTCAACAGTCTCAACCATTTATGCATTCATACCATTTATGTCTTAATAACTGAGCACTTTTAGAGTGTTGATTGCTCCTGTTTACTTTATGCTTGCAGTACCAAGACTCATTTTAGAGAGCTCTGTTATCACTTATCAGCTTCATCGTAGTAAATAAAACTTAAGCAAAGAGCGAGCATTCAGCTTTTTTCTCTTACTTTAGCGGGAACAGTACATCGAGAAGAAAACTTTTCTTTGCAGACAGCGGGTAAACAGAATCTCTATGGGACACTTCTGTATCTGGATACGGAATCTCAATCTGCCTATTAGTGACCACTAATCACTAATCTAAAAAAATTTTTAAAAAAATTCAGCATTCGTTATTTTAGTTTGTCTGTCTGAATTTACATTGAGTGTCTGTTGAAACACTCACGGCAATGAGCTCTGTTTTGGCCTCACCTGCGCATTTGTGCTGTATCTTCTTTCAACAATGTTAACAATAGATTTAAATGCTAAGAGATGATTGGACAGGTCTTTACTCTTGCAGTGCATGTGAAAGATAATTTGAAGTGTACTAAAGCAAAACTTTTTTTTTTGCCTTGTTGCAGTTATTTTATCACCAAACCAATATTCAAGAGTTCACATTTAGTTGATGATTAACTATAAAGCTTGTTTGCCATGCTGTCCCAGGAGAGAGCCCTGAGCTCATATGATCCTAGAGCCTGGGTCTCCCTCCCATTTGCAGGGCGATAGGGGAGTTTGAGCCTATGTAGGTCAGGTAGCACAATCAACAGGAACCATCTGACAGTATCTGAGGTTTCTGCTAAAATGACCAAGTACAAGCGTGAAAGTGAAAGATTAAAGCAGTGAGATGCGATCCAGCGGTACATCCTTGATAATTTGTCCAATGCACTCTAAAGCGAATGACAGATTGTGTGTCTGTGTGTGTGTGTTTGTGGTCAGGTGATGTGCATTTTCAGCAGTATAGTGTGCAAGGAGGGCTTTTCAGAAATGCTAGGTGAAGCCACAGTGTGGATGTGGATTGTTTTCATTCTAAAATGTCATTTTTAAACTAGGGCGTATTAGTGTAAATGGGGTCTAAGTGTGTATTTTTCATGAGCGGGTTGCTGCTGCGAGGGGGGCGGGGCAGAGGATTGCAATGCCGACTCAGCATCGTGATGTCTTTCAGCTATTGGCGATGGACGATGGCATCATCTATCGAGGCAACCTTAGTTCTGATGAGTAGATTCAGGTGTGTTTGATTAGGGAGAGGTTGAAAATGTGTTTGTGTGCCTTCAGGAACAGGCTTGGGAAACACTGCATTAATCTATAGATTGTTCTAGAATCTGTTCAGTAAATCAAGCAAAAGTTAAAACAAAATAAAGTACACGAGCATTTTCTTGAATTACTATGTTACAATCTGTAGTAGAGAATATGATGTTTTGTATCTCTTATACGTCTGAAAAAACTTTTGAAATGTAAATACTCTAGAAATCTGTATAGTGCCTGAAGTGTCTTTTCTTATCTTGCTTCCACACTCTCCTCAATTGTATATCCCATTCTCTCCACTTCTCTTCAGTTAAAAAGAACTTTAAATGAAGAAAATATTTCGTACCTCGTATATTATCCTCGTAGACTAGGTAAAAATAGCTGTCTTGACACCACCCCAATTTTGCCTTCGCTCTGATTGTTTGAGTGTCGCTGAGGCTGATTGGAGTGTCTGCACAGAATATGTCTTTTTGGGTGAATGGCAGGTAGACGAAGGGTTACAAATCACATTTTACAGTCCCGCTGAACAGATATTCAAAGGGACGTATTGTTATACTTGAGAGGTTAGACAATTATTTAAAATACAGTGATTTGCTTCACAGAGGGTTGCCCCTTTAAGGCTGTTTCTGTGCAGCATTGTAAAACATCCTGTCTGCTCCTCACAATAGATGCGGTCACACAGTCAGGGTTGGTATTGACAAATGTATTCGCTCTCAAACTGTTCTTTACATACTGTACAGGAGCTAAACGCACCTTGCTTGTCTATGCAGGACCTTAAATAAACACTTGATGAGTGCTAAATTAGAGTAAAGGTTGTTGCTGCTTAAAATATAACAGTGTTACTCACCAGTTGTTTGTTACTGTTTGTGAAAATACTTTGTAGTTAATTCTTACAACATATGAGACTTTGATATGGTCCTATTTTATAAGCTCAAATATCAAATCACAAAGATTGTGCTGTGATTCTATACATTTTTAATCTGATGTGAACAGCTATAAATAGCAGTGTTTTCAGGATCTCAGAGTGAGAGTTTGACAAAGGATGTCTTAAATTCTTTTAAATTGTACTCTAGGTATCAATACTTGTGTGGCTTAATACAACGTTAATAATGTCTCTTAAAGATCCCCTGTTATGGGTTTTTGAAAATGAGCTTCCATGCAGAGTGTAACACAGCACTAAGTGAATGAAAACATCCGTCTGAGGTTTAAATCTGAAAGTGCACCATGTTTAAAAATATAGATTAAAAGTTTTCAGAAATGCAAGTCGACCTACTCAGTCGAATAAATGAATCGTGTTGGGTTCGGATCTTTTTCCTGAACGGGTAAAACATCAAAAACCTAATACGTAGTTCCAGATCCGGTAAAACGTGAATGCGCCTTTCCCTTCAGACACTAGCGGAGTGTTCTGGATCAAGAGACTGATCACAACGTGAAGATAACGATCACTGACAGATGAAGATTCGGCTTTGGGGAATAAAGGGTTAACGTTAATTTTCACAACAATACCACAGTATAACCAACAGTGTGCGGTGTTTGTTCCTGTCATTTTTCTGATTTTTGATACAGTAACCTACGCTGCAACGCAGGATTCGTCAGCCATTTGCTATTAAAAGAAGGGGCAGCAGAGACTATTATGTATAGGACTTTATCAGACTTTGACAGGGACTTTGTCAGTTATTGTTACAGTTTATATGGACCAGTTTCTTTTTCCCTTCCCACAAGGAGTAATGTTATAACGTTCAATTCTTATGGATATCGAGTGAAGAACTGATGTTGAGCAGAGGTAGATAAAAGAACACACTCTTTAGTATATATATATATATATATATATATATATATATATATATATATATATATATATATATATATATATATATATATATATATATATATATATATATATATATATATTACATATCTACATTTTTAACTCTTGCAGTAGCTGCTTTACTAAAAAGCCATCAAACATGTCATCAAACATCTTATTATCCTTTTTCTCCTTTTCTCTATTTATAATTAAGAAATACAGTTGTGCTGCATTGACAATAGAATCAGATGTGTATAGTGGTGCAACTGTTTGACATAATTAAAAATAATGATGGCCCCCATAGTCCAAAATATGTATCAAATGATGTTATTTTTTAAATAACGTAAATCTGTCATTTAAAGACATTATTTACATTACATTAAGACATTTAAGTCTTGTTACCCGGGGTTTAACTGTCTTTAATATGCAGTAAGTTAGAAGCAGAGAGAAACGACCATAAATAATGTTTTTAAAATATTTATTTAGTTCAAGCTCTCAGGTTTAAGGTCAGAAACCCTCGGTCTGTACTTTTAATCATTGGTTTGGCAGCACAAAAGCCTGTGAATCAAAAATGGCCCAGATTTGCTCTTTTTCTGATACATAATTAGTTTTCCACCCTCTGTATCATTAAGCAGGAAACTGTCTTGTTATTTTAGTTTTTTTAACATCATATTTCCGAGATTAAAAGCTCACAATACTCCTCAGAATAACACATATTACTCGACACATATCAGCCAGTTGGTTTAAGGGGTCATTAACGGCCTTTTTGTTTATTTTGTACTTATGTTTGAAGTCTACCTAATGTTGTCAAGTCTTTTACATGTTAGTTAACAGGCTATTTTCAATCCTTTTTTGACCTCCCTCATCAGAACACACTATTTGAATAGGCGTTGTGGATTGCAGACTAGGAAGTCAATCAAAAATTGTGCCTAAATGAAGCCATGATGATAAAAGAAAGCAAACAAAGGACCGATTTCTTATTGATGCAATTTGGAACTTCTTTAATGTTAAAAAAAAAATTACTCTTTTTTTTTTTTTTTTTTTTATCAGAAGGAAGGAAAACAAGAAAGTTTTGAGTTGTGTAATCCCATACTTTATGTAAAAAAAAAAAAAAACTACATATAATATTTTATTGACAAGTAGATTTGAAGTTTTTTTTTTCCCATTAAAAATGCTTTGTAGCGACATTTAAAAAGTCTCTTTCTAACCTAAAAGAAGTTGACATCCATAATATTATTGATTGACATCAAAAATAAAACCCACAAAGCTTAAGTTCCACCATTCAGCACACAACAAGTCTCAAAATCTGGTCGTGACTGCCAAAACGTAAGCCTGCAACTGTGACTTTGGTTATAAATGTGGTTGCGTGCTGAAATGTCTATGAGCAAAACAGTATTAGCACTTCAAACAGGACTGACAGCTGTATTCTGCTGCTCAGTGACTATAACCCGAGGTGCCGCTGATGCCCGGTCTGCTTTTCATTGTGTGCATTTATACAGAACAAGCCTTGAATGAATATTACCGTCTAAATATAAAGCCACGGATTGAGAGAGGATTTGCATTATGCAAGTTTTTCACATGCCATTTGATCGCTGTATGGATTTAGTGTATTACAGTGTTGAGAGAGAGGCTCAATATATCAGAGATTGTATCAAATAATGCCAAATACTGTACAGTCTCAATTGAGGAAGAAGTTAAGCAGTCATTTATAGATGGCAGCGCAATAACTGGGGAAATTAATAAAACTCCATTTCTTGATAGTCCAGAAAGATGTTGAAACGATGGTTGGAGTATGTAATTTAGGAATGGTTATCAATTCAATTTTGATTAATTTCTTGATTAGATTCCAGAATCTTGACTTGATTCAGCAGGTAGCGATTTAATGAACGATATTAATATTTCTAAAAAATAAACAGTGAACAATGGTTTCCAATGGTTATTTAGTAAAAAGAAGTTTACGAAGAAATGCACACAGACTTTTCATTTTTGCTATTGGTGTAACTGTCTTTAGATTGTAAAATTGGCATGTTTAAGGTCTGATTTTTTTTTTTAAATAAGTGATTTTTACTGCCTAATAGATAGACAATATAAAGTGGGTCTCAGACCAGACAAGAAGCACTGTATTCATTTCACATTTCACCCGCCATGTCTTTAAAATATTTTTTACAATTTTTTAAAAGTTTATTTTACCCCAGTTACAGTATTTTCAAAGGAGTTTCTGTGTTAGCCTGCTGATCTTGACGGCATTAGCAGTTTCAGTCTTTCATCTCGTTTTACGCTTGAACAACTAAAAAGCTTGAGTCTATTTAACTGAATGTATTTTAATGACATTACAGCATCAGTGCTGTAATAGGAACATTATGAAATTAAAAACTGTCACATTAAGCTTTCACTGGAAGCTTATCATTGGCTAAAAAACATTAGCTGTGCATATAGTCCATTTTATAATGAAAACCCAAGTAAATAACCTAATGAGAGTGACAGGAAAAATCACAGGAATTAAGACACTTGGTCCGTTAAAAGACAACTTTCAGTTCTACACAATTCAACAAGCCATCCAGATTTTATCCAATTCTTCACATGTGCTGTCTTTAGAGTATGAGCTGATGAATTCTGGCAGAAGCTACAGGGTGAGTTATGCAAGTATAATAGATATAAACATTCTTTTGTCCCTTTTTCAATTAAATTGATCAATAAGCAAATAGGTAAGGTAATAAGGTAGGAAGGTAAAAGGTAAAAGATTAAGATAACTGGATTGGTTGGCATAACAGAGGGAGCACATTTTGTTTTTATAGAATGTTTTTTCTAAATCAAATTTCTCCTACGGTAGACAATCAGTTTTACCTTGACCTTGATCTAAATGAAGAGTTAATTGTTTAATTCTTGTTATTTTAAGTACACATAAAGCTTAAACCAGAATATGATTCTCTATTTCAAATGAATTCAATGAGCGGTCAATATATCAGGAATGAGGAACAAGATTGGATCGAAAAAACTATTAAAAAAATTATGGACTGCAAAATCAACTTTTTGCTCATCCCCTGTGTAAAATGTTTATCAAGAATGTATTGATTTGTTCCTATTAAAACTGTAATATTTTGAGTTATTAATTACTAGTTTCTATTTTACTATATTTTAAAGTTATAAACTGTGATCCTTCCGAAAATTGCTGCAATATGCTTTCTTTTTATGTTATATTAATATTCTATTTCTCACTATTAATGTTGAAAATAATGTTGCTTTGTATTTTTGTTGATCGTTAATTTTTTTTTAATGAGTAGAAACAACAGCATTTATCTGAAACAAATATTCCAGCCTCTTAAGGAGACAATTTTATGTTTCCTCAGTTTGGTGGGTAATTCGTACAAATTCCAGTTGATTTTTAAAAGAAGACATGATACCAAATCCCACCCCTAAACCCAGACGTCATTAGGAGATGAACAAATCTTACAAAATTGTACAAATAAGATCATACACTGTAAAACATATTATTTGTGTTGATATCATCAAACATTTAGAGTAGTAACTTAAATATTTTAAGTTCAGTTAATAGAACAAATTAAGTCCAAATAACTTTATAGCTACTCAAATGGTTTGTATTGCTTACAGCATTAGAGCTAAGTTAACACAAAAACAGAATTAATTAATTTAGAACTCATTCTTTATAAAACGGTTTATGAGTTACCATAACTTTTTTCATGAACTAAAAGTAACTTTTAAAAAAATATTATAATAACTTATTTGATTTCTCAGAGATGGGTTGTGGCTGGATGGGCATCAGCTGCGTAAAAAAATGTGCTGGGTAAGTTGGCGGTTCATTCCGCTGTGGTGACCCCGGATTAATAAAGGGACTAAACCAACAAGAAAATGAATGAATTAATCAACTTATTTGATTTAGTGGTTTTCACAGTGTAGAAAATTGTATTTAAAAAAAATTTAATATTGAATAAAAACATACAGTGCTCAGCATACTTTTACTTACAAACCTGTCTTTTAAATTCATATTTGTAATGGGAAGATAAACAATATTATTTGTCCATATACATTAGATTAGTCAATTCAGAAGCCAAATCTGGAGCTTATCTAACCAAATAACTTACAATAATGATCCAAAAACTAGCACACTCAAATTTATATGTTATAAAATTTTAAAAACAAATTTAAAATCAGGAGAAGCAAAAAACAAAAAACAAAAAAAAAATTAAACATTTAGTTTAAATGTTGTAGGTTGTACTTTACTTTTGCAATATTTAGCTTGAATTTAATATGTTTGGTGACTAAAATGCAATTTTAATAAATATATTTGTTAATAAATCTGTTTTGTTTAAATGCATCAAATTAAATTGGCTATATCTTACTTACTAAACGTTTGAACGCAAAATTATAAAATTAACAATAATCAAGAAAGAAAGAAAGAAAAAATGAAAGAAAAACAAAGAAAGAAAGAAAGAAAGAAAGAAATAGTTCTTCGAAATTTGAAAAATCCATCATTTTTTACTCACCTTGGTCTCATTTCCAATCTATTTGAGTTTCTTTCTTTTGCAGAACATGCAAAAATGTTTTAAAGGTAATAATATCTGAATATATTTATATCATGAAAAAAACATGGCCACTGTAGCCTACAGGTTTATGTGCAATAAATCCAATGTCTAATCAGGATATTCCATTCTTCTTGTAAACATCTACTTGATGCTTTTCACATTTAACAAATTAATGACTTTTGAATATTTTATTTCAGGAGTAATTTCCAAGTCAAATTTAGTGAGCAATTAATTTTGGATTAATTAGGTTAATGAATCACTACATTGTATAAATAATTAAAACATAAACAATTATATATCAGGCAATGCAGTGGCGCAGTAGGAAGTGCTGTCGCCTCACAGCAAGAAGGTCGCTGGGTAGCTTGTTCGAGTCTCAGCTCAGTTGGCGTTTCTGTGTGGAGTTTGCATGTTCTCCCTGCGTTTGCGTGGATGTCCTCCGGGTGCTCCGGTTTCCCCCAGAGTCCAAAGACATGTGGTACAGCTGAATCGGGTAGGCGAAAGGTGTGTGTGGATGTTTCCCAGGGATGGGTTGTGGCTGGAAGGGCATCCGCTGCGTAAAAATGTGCTGGATAAGTTGGCGGTTCATTCCACTGTAGCGACCCCGGATTAATAAAGGGACTAAGCCGACAAGAAAATGAATGAATGAACTATTATATCAGTTAACAGTCCTAATATATAAACCACTGAGAACTTCATTTTCAATGTTTTTAAAAAGCACACACACACTAGGCTTAAGTTGTTAAGATGAATAGCTACAAAAATTAACCCATCAGGGAAAACTTTCATCATAATTGCAGCTTATGAATTTTTGATTGTCTCGTAGTCCTCAGCATTCCTTTCTAAAATAGTTTTTTCTTTAAAGTACATTAAACCTCATGAGAGCTCTGTGAACCTGAGTGTTTCACTGTGAACTTTCCTTTGGTTGGCTGATGATGACGTAATGGCTCTGTGACAGTGAGATTGGCGAATGGTCAAAGTGTTTTTTTTTTTTTTTGAGAGGAGCCGTTGAGTGTCACTGCTGCGGCCCTAAACATCAGCCAGAGATCTGATCCGCAGTGTGTGTACAGTATATATGGCATCATGGGATGCGTCAGCCTCTAGCAATGACATTGCTGTGACAGGTAACCTTGAGGATTGTCCATCCATCCTATCACTCCTTCTCTTTTTGTTTCTCTCAGTAACACATGCACACAAACAGGTGCATGCTGGTATCCATTGGGGATTTCTAACAGCAGGGATGCTTTAATGACAGTTATTCCTTTCCAAGCTCCATCTGAATTAATTGGAGTGCTGTCTGTTTCTGCAGAGGGTGGATTTTTCTCCGCATTACAACATTAATGGCTAATTTAGGGCCTGAAAATCCTTTACTAGGTTGTCAGAGTCAGTCCATTTGAGCAGATGTGTTTGTTTTTAGTGTATAAAAGAGGATTTACTGGAGGGCTTTAGGTCTTGGCATACAAGATAAACCATAAAATAAATCAGAAAATTACATCCCTGAACAAAGCGGTGTATGTGTGGTGTTTTTAAATGTGAGTGAATGAGTGTGTGTGTGTGTGTGTGTGTGTGTCCATTTCTACAGACTTAGTTTATAAATCTGACTCTGTAGGATCCATATCAATCAGTGTGTCATTTGCTGGGGCGCACAGAAAGCCGGCAAATGCTTCCTTAGCACTTTCCTTCTGTGAATCGATTAGTCTTTATGAATGAACAGCCAGATTCCCTTTGACATCCTGTCCGTCCTGTGTGTTTACCTCCTGCCATTGTTTCCGTCTTTTCATCTGTCCATATTTGTAAACTTGAGCCTGCAACTAATTATTGAACCATTTTGTTTGTTTTTGACTATCCCTGTCTTGACTGATTTGGATCAAATTATGGTCCTATTTTGTAGGGCTCAGTACACAGAAAGCTGATGTCTTCAGCAGGGAACATGGTACAGGACAGTATGTTCACCGTTTGTTCTTTAGCATCATCAGTTCATTGGTCAGTTTCTAAACAGGAATTCCAATGTAGCATCATGTTTAGAATTTACCCACGGTTTCTATCAAATATATTTGAACAAGAATACTCAACATAAAAAACACGGTGGCTCAGTGGTTAGAACTGTTGCCTCATAGCCAGAATGTCACTGGTTTGATTTCTGGCTGGGTGAGTTGGGGATTCTGTGTGGAGATTGCATGTTCTCCCCATGTTGGCACGGGTTTTCTCCGGGTGCTCTGGTTTTCCCTGCAGTTCAAAGACATGCGCTAGGTGAATTGGAAAAACTAAATTAAGCTTCTGACACCCGCTGAACAACTTTAAGCTTCTGACACCCGCTTATAACACAGAAGAAGAGGAGGAGAGGAAGTTCACAAGCTTGTTGTTTAAGTTAATGCTGACTCGAAAAAGCATGGATGATTTAAGCAGCAGCTCCAGCTCTAGCGATGAAGAAATGATTTTTGTTCACAAAAACATTAAGCAGCTCCACGTTCATACCCCCTCTGGGCATCATCTTCAATGTGCGCTCACATTGACAGTTTTGCGCTTGATCGCCTCCAAGTGCTGTTTACGGTAACTTCATCAGCTCTGTGCACATGAACAAAAGGGCTGATCTGATTGGTGGAGAAGATTTTGATGAGGCGCGTCAAAACACAAAACTGAGCATGAGGCATTTTTTTTTTTTAATGATGCTTTTGCGCCTGCCATTTTGCGCGTTGATGTGCACAATCACATTGATGCCCTTTATTTAGTCACGAGAAGTTCAACGTCGACAGAAAACGCGAGCAAAAACCGTCTTGGTGTGCACGGCCCTTAAGATTGTGATACTGCTCAACCATCATATGAATTGCTATAGGGTTTGGGGCTTTCATCTGGAACCACTCAAAAGCTCAAAAAGGTGGGGCTCAATCGTTGAGACAGCCTTTAAAGTATTGGAGAACGTAGTCATTCAATGCTTTTACAGTGATTGAATACCTTAGAATGCAAGTATTCAAACACTGAAAAGCCAAGACACACCTGTTCTACGCTACTACAACACCAGCGGTTCCCTGTGTTGCAAGGCTTTAAAAACTCTTTGGGACACCATTTGGCAACCATGGAAATTATAAGTGACGTCTAATATATGTCGAAAAAGTGCAACACCTTATGCCTTGTATTTATAATGTAAGATTAGGGCTAGAACACTGAGAAAACGTAACCTATCGCCATTCAAAAAGTAAAAGTAAAGCCATTCAAAAAGTAAAGAGACACCAATAAAACACTAATATAATCTTGCTAATCTCTTTAGACCTACAATAGTTTTTTGGGGGGGCTTTTAATTTGTCCTTGGGGACAAAAAAGTTTCCCTAATTGAAGAATCACCCATTTATGAAATTAAATTATGTTCAAGCCTTTATTGCTCTGACTCTAAATGGTCTCTGATATTCCGCTGGCTTTCAGAAACTGTTACTTCTTAATAATATTCGCTTCATGTCATTCTTCAGTGATTCTTATCATTACCTGATATAATTCAAACAGCAAGACAATCACACAGACGCCGCCTGAGCTTTAGCAGTCGCTGCGCTCACTGGCTTTCGCAGACTCACAGGCATTCAATCAAACAGTCACTTACCTATACATCAATGTCACATATTTATCCTAAGGTACATTTATGTAACCCCAGTCAGTTCATATGTGTGGGCTTTAAACCGGAAACTGTGGCATGGGATACAAGTGCACTAGCATAGACGCCAAAGCATTAAACCTTTTAGCATCAGTCCCTAGCAGTGTCAGATTTGATCACCTGTACATAACTTGTTCTTTCTTTCATGTGTTCCCGATGCCTATCTCCATGCTTCAAATTCAGCTCTTGAGTGATGGAGACAGGTCTATGATGCATTATAACCAATCACTGTAAAGATATGACATAAAATTGAGCTGATTGGCACAAAACCTCAATGTAGGATGTGTTTATTGCTCTAGAGTTCATGCACATCCATGAACCAGTATTGTTGGTGCTAAAACAAACCCCATGTGTTGTGCATATTTGTGATTTACACAGAAGAAGCATTTTATGGATATGTTTGCGAGAGTTAGTGATGTTTATTTTCATATGCAGGTCTAATGCAGGAAATATAAAAAAATGATTTAAAAAACCCAAAAAGCCACATGAAGCATTGGTTAACAATGAATTTAGAACAACTAAGGGACATTGCTCGGTTCTAAATAAACTGTAAATTACTGGGCTTATTGTTTTTTGTTTTATCACTTATTTCAAATACATTTTCAAATAGTAAAACAAAACAAACATAGCAGTTTCTTTGGCTCAGTAATGATAGAGGGGTGGTTGCCAAGCAACAGAGGTGTATGTTTGTGGAGTATTTTCAAAGACTATCAAAGTTCCTTTAAGGCAAATCATTTCTCTCGGCGGCCATCTTGGAAATGCCTCTCATGCTGTATGCTCGGGCATTCTCCAAAACTGCTTGCCAAGCTTATGACTGAATTTCCTATTAGGAATCACCAATAAAATTGCTAAGACTATAGAATATACAAGACATGTCACTCATATAGTTCATTATGGGGGAAAAATGTAACTTAAATAAGGTGAATAAAGCCCCGCCTACTAGTACAGGAGCTTACACCGATCGCTGTAGACTGGTGGAGAAGCCCGGGCCAGACCTGTGCTTTTATGACAGTTTTGTGGTCAGCAAACACTTAATCGCAGCAAATACTTGCTTCACAGAAAATAAATATATGCAAATAAAGCTTTAAATCTCAACATTTAAATGAACCAAGTGCACTTGACAACAAAAGTTTTCTGGTGTTGTAATTTTTATAAAATGAACATGAGATACAGTCTGTTCTGTCAATGCACATCACATGACAGCAAATAATCAAATACTCACAAACTTGTAAACAAAGAGTCACTGTCATTTCTGGAGGAGTAGTCGCTATCAAGACCAAGTTGTGAATTACTTCAAAAGAGCTGAAAGATCAGATGATCATTACCCAGAGGATGATGATGTGTAACATGCCCATACATGAGGTTGGTGTTGGGATCTTTTTCCTTTTGAGTGTGCATGTGCATTAGCTTGTGCAACTTGAAAATATGCTGATTTTGTTTGACTCGGACGTTTAGAAATGAAACTTATGAAACAGTTGTTGTTAAATTTTATTGGTGATTCCAATTATGTAATGTAATTGTAAACTTGGCAAACAGTTTTAAAGAATTTGATGTTTTCCCATTTAGACAGAATGCCAGAGCATACTGCACGAGAGGAATTTCAAAGATGGCTGCCGAGTGAAATGACTTGCCTAAAAGGACTTAGAAGCTCAGCACAGAAGATATTTAACTTGCATTCAGATCTTCAGGTTTATTGTTTTTTTTTTTATTTTGCTTTGTTTAGTTGTTCTTAGCCTACTTAAACTGTGATTTATTAAATTTGAAAAGTATCTTTTTGCAGAAAAAATCACACTCAAAAGTAATCTCAGGTTAACTCTCAACTGGAAATCCGACTCGATTATATGACCTACATGATTTCCATTTCTGCTACTTTTTTCCTTAAACCTTTTCTGATTTTTGTCAGATTTTTGAAATTGTAATGTAATTGTAATAAGTGTAATTGTAATAGAAATATGTAATAGTATTAGAATACCTGCAGGTGGTCGCTAGCTCGTGTGCCTTTTAAGATCAGTGGAGTTTACTGTTAGACATTAGCCCCTTTCACACATACAGACATTTCCAAAAAATTACCGACAATACCGACGCAGAAGGAAAATTGCCAGAAAGAATGCATTCACGCTTAGAACGCGCTGACGTGAGACGTCTACTCCAGCCAATCAGAACACTCAGACACATTCACATCCACGGCTTTTACGAAAATAAAAGCCTTTGAATATTTTTCCAGACACATTTAGCTGCTAGATGTTAGTCAGATAACGTTTCTATGTTCCTTTTTAATGCCAACTGTGTCAGAAAATATCGATAAAATATTTTACCGCTTAACAGATTAACCGTTGTTTGCTTACCTTTAAGCTGTGCTTCAGTTGCTTGACATGTGTGCACATGAAGTAGCCAGTAGCACACACATATATTATGAAAATCTCGACATGCGAAAGTGTTCCTCGATATGTTTTTCCTCAGCGTTGTTTTCAATACAAATCCATCCACAGAGTTTGTAATGCAGTCAAATTTTTACAAATTCAAGCGCAGCCATTTAGAGCTCATTTTTTGGTTAATGATGTCAGAATTTACTGGTATTTTGGAATGGATGTGTGAATGGTCTTTTCCGGAAAAATTCCATCATGTCCTTGTCTGTGTAAAAAGCTCTTTTTTGAATTAGCCGGTGAAGTCTGTCCGCAAATTTGTGAAAGGGTCTATTGTTAGATGGATTCTATTCTATTCTATTCTATTCTATTCTATTCTGTCCATTTGTGACCTTTCAGGACTGGAGGTAGTGCTGAGATTTGTAGCTGAACTGGTCCTAATTCTCTTCCTACTGAAAGCAGAACTAGGTCAGAGTGGAGCCTGTGTCTGAGTCTGCAGACAGGAACAAGCAATCACCACTTTCCCTGGCCTGAGGAGCCCACAGTTGTTTGCTGTTAGCCATTAGCAGCAGACAATGAGGCTCCATCGGCACTGCACGCCATCACTCAATTCAATGAACACATTCACCGGAGCATCCCATCCAGACAAATATGTGCTTATAAAAACAGCCCATGAGACTACCAATGCCAGCACTCATTCTTAACACTCAATAGTTTATTTAAATAGTTCACTAACAATTCCAGCTACGTCATTTTTTGTATCGATCAAATAAAGTGAAAATAAAATATATATTTATGTATTAAATGTAATAGAAGACTTTGAATGAATTATGTTCTTTTGAAGTACTTATTTAGCCAAGAATATTAAACTACATTTATTTATGGTCACTCTTTGTTTTGTTGGTCCGTTTATTACATTGCATCTACATGTCAACTAAGTCTTATTAGATTATAAGTAGACTATTAGGTTGGGTTTAGGGTTGGGGTTAGGGTTAGTGTAAGTATCAACAGATATTAAGCAGACAGTCTACTAATACTCAAATGGATAATCAAAATAAAGTGTTACCTTATTTATTTATTTAGAGTCAAGTCCAAAATTATTAGCACCCCAAGTGTATTTTAAAAGTGATAATATTTCTCAATAGTTTTTTTTTTTTTTTACTTTTTTTTTATTAAATAATCTATTTTAGATGCACCTTAAATTAATGAAGATGCTATTAATAATGTAGAGGAACCACAATCTTATAACAGCTCAAGTGATTAAGGTTAATCAACTACTTAGTCCAGTGTTTCATTGTTCGATTTAAAGTAATTGCTTCAATAAAACCAATGCCACTGATACTGTTTACAAGTCCTGAGGAACCCTCCAGTGTTACAATACTTAGAGTTCAGTTTTAGACATGCACTGTTAGCAGTTGTCCAATCACAACAGTGATGCATCTGACCAATCAGAGCAGAGTAAACTGACAGAAAGGTGGGTCTTTGATATTGAAAAAAAGCAGCAATGTGTGTCATGAGAACGTAAAATGGTGCATCCTTAATTGCTTATTTCCCTACTATACACTGTAGTATGTAGAAAACAGTATGTGAGCGGAGCAATAGGGCTCCACGATATTGTAAAAATCTGATACTGCAATATTTTATTTTTATTCAATAAATATTGTGATGTGAATACAGTTTCACACGATGGTTTGAAAAACTCTATTTGACAGTTTTCTGGGTAGTCTACCCAGTATTTAGGTACAGAAATTGAATAATCACTGTTACAACCGGCTCAAAGTTGCAACATTAGAGAGACAATACGGACCAGGTAAATTGAAAAGAGAAATGATTTATTAACAAAATGTATAATTAACAAAAGTATTTAAAGCAATCCAAGTCAGTATAGGTGAAAGTCAATAGTGAAAAGCATGAGTATGGAAGTGTACTGAGCTCATGATCCAAACACAAAACTAAATCAAAAGCGCCAAGCAGAGACGTCCGGCTAATCGAGCTCTCCTAGACCGAATGCCGGACTCCTTATAAAACACCCCACGATGAGTCTCAGGTGGGATGACCCACCCACCAATCTGCAATCATGCATGCAGGCTCTGCAAAAATCACAAAAAACACACACATACAAACAGGTCCCACATGGGACCTAACATCACAAAGTAAAAAAAAATGCCTTTCTTATTTGCTTTGTCTCATTTCTAAATATCAAAAAAGTAAAAGTACAAATATTTATTTAAGTTGTTTTCTAAAAACAAGCAACATTATCTGCCAATGGGTTAAGTGAAATAATCTTATGAAATGTATGTAAACATTTGGAGTAGAAAAAAAGACAAAATTGTTACACCTCAGAACATCATGATTTATTGTGCCTAAATGTTTTATACTCTCTTGAAATGCAGGCCTTAATATCTTACACCAATACGTATTAAGAAAATGTTTGCCTTGTTTACTTGTGTTTCAAATGTAAAAAAGATAAAGGTACATTCGTTCATTGTTTTTGAGACTGTAACAAAATGTTGCCATTTTGAAAGAAAAAACATAAGGTACTAGAAAATATTCTCAAGCTAAATTTTGATATGACCCCAGCTTTGTATTCACTAAATCTTAATGTGAACAATCTGTTTGAAAATAATAAATTACTGATATTTATTGTCCTTGTATATTTAGCTAAAAATATATTTAGCTACTTTGGTCTCCATCACAGGCGCCATCTTTTAAAATGGTGATATTCAAAATTGCTACATGGCTACCATTAGAAAAACCTACCTACAGTATGGCAAACATAAAAAAAAACTGACAGATTTTGGTCTCCAAGCTCTCTTAAATTAACACATGATACTTGTTATTTATTTTCAATTTTTGTTTAATCTCCACTCAAACAATGCTCTAAAATGTTGTGATTGTACTTTATTGTTTAATTATTTATTTACTTATTTATTTATGTTTTTAAATTAATTTATTTCGTATCTTCCAATTTTAAGACTTTACACTGTAACTCATTTATACATTTTGATGTTAACATTTTGGAAATGTGGGCATACAATATTAAAAACAAAAATAATTAATAAAATGGTTATTTTTTATGTTGATAATTAAGGGTTTTCACCCAATCATTTATTATCCCTTAGTCTTGTTCTACGCCAAAACAAAACTTTATACAGAACGCATTTGAAAAAAATGCATTAAAAAACTGATCTTAATGAAACAAGTTGAAATCGGTTCGTTTTATTTAAAATCAGCTTTGGAAAATGATGTGCCAGAAAATGAAGAAACCCCCACATAACGATTGAATGTTATTTGCTGTATATGATGTCAGAACACAGAGAGGAGGGAGAGCGCAAACTTACTCATGTAGTCTGTGTGTTTTTGCAGGGTGATGGTTAATATTGAGTGACAAAGGGAGGGAAACATCCAGTAGCTGCATTTTTAAACACGCTTTACTCTCTCTCATATACACACATTCAAAGCTGCAGCAGCCAATGTTTAAATAGTGGCTTTCGGCCCAAGGTTAAGGATCCATGGGTGTCCCTGCTTTAGAAACCCCATATATGTGCATGACTTTGTTGTGACACGAGGAAACCCAGAAAGTGTGTGTTTGCACTGAAATGGTAATGGCCTGGTCTCCCTCTGACATTTGTCTCCCTCCCTCTGTTCTTCAGCCTTCACTGAAAGAGAAAGAGAGAGAATACAGAGCAGGTCCAGATGATGTGGGAGGCGTGTGTTGGCGAAGGGTGTTATATGGGTTAGGCTGAGGTGATGCACTTTGATAGCAATTCTCAAAACCTTCTTTTTATATAAACATCTCTGTTATTCGTTTGTATGCAGCAGTAGCTATAATGCTCTAATAATTGAGGACATTGCAGGTGAATAGGGTAAACAAACAAACAAAATAATTCATAATTTTCTTCATACTTATCCAGTTAAGAACTGCAAACATTTTTTTTGTGCTACTAGTTTTCAAAATGTTTGCAAGTATGCAAATTCAAGTATGCAAATTAGGCATTAATTCATTAAATGAAAGTTAATTTGCATATGTTTCTAAAACAAAAAAATCTGAATATTTAATGAAGTCAGGTTCAAAATTATTGTTTGAAATTTGTATGACATATAACCGAGGGGATTCTGGCAATCTTAGTGATTCAGAAAATATGGCAAATAGACAGAAACAGGTGGATGAACATGAAACCTTGAGAATATAGAAAATAATAATTCTGCAAAGTTCATGTGCCTAGTGCCGAAGTGGAGATTTGTAGCTTAGTTCAGGAGGAACAAAACTCATTTTGTGAATTTGGCCTTTAGAAATGTTTTGTTGTTGAAATCTACTGGAATAATTGTTAAAGAATTATATAAAAAACCTTTAAGAGTGTCTGTTTTCTTTCCCATAGATGAAAGATTTTATCAGCTCTTTGTAATATTTGCACACTATTTTCATCTTTTTCTCTATGCCAATCAGACACTCAAAATTAATTTATACAGAATATACTAAAATGCATACAAAAAGTAGTTTTTTTTTTTTTTTTTTTACAGTTTCATTAAAAAATTGAAGTTTTTGGAAGCACGTTGACCTTTCTATTATGAACATGAGCAAGAACGTTTGCCAAGGCTGTGGACTAAATGTAATAATGTTATAAATAATGTCTATTTTCTTGCGCAAACTTTTTTTTTTTTTTTTTGCAAAAACTATCAATGTGTTTTTATAAGCCAAATAGGCAAGGAGTGGTACAAGATTCTGATGGTATGATAACCTTGGATAAAAATATCACAGTTTCATGCTATTGTGATTACTGCTTTAAAATGAGAACAAAAAAGCCTTTTCCCCTCTTTAAACACAATATATTTTATTTTAGGAAACATTTATAATATTTTGGAGCAGTAAACATGTCAGGCTAATTAATTCAAATAAATCATTGACGTCCGCTGTTTTCATTAGTTTGAATAACACAGATTTCTTTACAACAAAATGAAAAACACAAAAAAAACTTACATATACCTTAGGAAACCATATAACTGAAAATTGTAATGGTTTTAAAACTTTGACTTTTCCAAACTGTGGTAAACATTGAAACCGGTTATCATCCCATGCCTAATTCCAAGTTTTATATCTGTATATGTTTTTCCAATAAGTGCCATTAGTTGTTGACTGCCATTTTCTAAATCACCAAGCATCATGGTTTGAACTACAAATGTTCATTTAACCAGTGTTTCCCTACCCTGTTCCCAAAGGCACACCAACAGTACACATTTTCAACCTCTCCCTAATCAAACTCACTTGAATCAACTCATCAGAACATGAGAAGAGACTCCAAAACCTTAAGTTGAGACATCCAAAATATGTTCTGTTGTTGTGCCTCTAGGAATAGGGTTGGGAAACACTGCTTTTAACTTCTATTGTAGAAAAAAATGACCTAGATCTTGAATATCCTGAGAATGAATAAATTAACAGAATGCTTGGATGCATGTTTTAATTTCATGCTATTTTCACTTGCAGTTGAAGATCCCTTTTGAATATTTTTCCTTTTTCAAATATTTCCCAATCGATGTTTAACAGAGCAAGGAAATTTTCACAGTATGTCTGATAAGATTTGTTTTTCTTCTGGAGAAAGTCTTATTTGTTTTATTTTGGGTAGAATAAAAGCAGGTTTTAAATGTTAAAAACCATTTAAGGTCAATAGTCTTAGCCCCTTTAAGCTATATATATTTTTTTCAATAGTCTACAAAACAAACTATTGTTATACAATAACTTGCCTGATTAACCTAACCTGCCTAGTTACCCCACTTAACCCAGTTCAGCCTTTAAATGTCACTTTAAGCTGTATAGAAGTGTCTTGAAAAATATCTAGTCAAATAATATTTACTGTCATCATGACGAAGATAAAAAATAAATCAGTTATTATAAATGAGTTATTAAAACTTATGTTTAGAAATGTGTTGAAAAAAAAACTACCCTCCATTAACAGAAATTAGGTAAAAAATAAACAGGGTGGTTAATAATTCTGACTTTAACTGCATATGAAACAATATACTGTGCATTAAGTTATATTAAAAATTTGTCTCTTAATTTTGTAAATATAAATAATTTCATAATTATTTCTATAATCTGTTTCTATAATCTGCTGCCGGATATACATTTGTGGTAAAAATGCACAACAGTTAAAATTGCAATCAAATACATCCTGTGTTTTTGGACAGATCATTTTGAATCCATATTTGACCTTATTACAATTTGGCATCAATAAGAATTGCATATAAAATGAGCTAGGAAACATTTGAGAAAGTATACTCTCTTTAGTACCCTTAAGTTGCCTTTTATCTGCAAGTCATTAAAACAACATGCTTTATAAGATTTCAAGTACACTACAAGTGCATATTCAATACAATTACGTGCGCTTGTTTTCACGAGGGTAGTCTTGTCTCATTGTGACAATTATTTTTGAAGTGTGTGTGCCTGAGACGCTGATTGTTTCTGAGGTCAGATTGTCATCTGTAATTGCTGGTCTTTTTGCTTACTAATAAGGACACTGGGGATTTGTTTACAAGCAACACTATAGGGGTGCAGTGCAGTGAATGACTGGAAAACATATTTTTAGTGGCTTAATGTTACATGTAAATTTGGAGCAAGTGGTAGTCGGCTAATGTTTTGCTTTAGCGTCCAATGCATTATGCTAATGTGCCGTTAAATAGCTTACGCTCTCTATGGATTTGAGATGTGACAATGGAGAAAGGTGGGAAAAAACGGAATTGCTGGCAGTCAGGAGCTTTGTTGAAGTGTGAAATGATGAGAAGTGAATAAGAGAGTGTGTAGCTTTAATGCCTGCCATAGAGAGATAAAAACCTATCGTTTGACCTTTGTCAAGATCAAAATCATAAGCTCTGCAAGACATATTGATGCAAAAACCCACATACACACACAAATCAATTCAATTAAGCTACATAAGACGGCTTGTGAACGTAGTTATTCCATTGTCCATCCATTTATGTCTCAGATTTCACTGTTTCCTTCTCTAGGGTGAGCGTTTGTGTGTATGCAGGCAAAAAAGTGCTATTAAGACTGGACTAGTTTTCCCGGTGGAGGGAAGGAAATTCATGTTTCAGAAATGTACTTTGCTTCTATTTTCATCCCATCTGCATTAAACGCATCTGTGTTTTTCTCACACAACCTTGGAAAAAAGTCACAAAGCAAATTACCTGCTGTTTTCTGGGTAACTCAAGTGTTTTCTGAGAAATCTAATCTTGTCCGGATTGCAATGTCTGTGATTGCAGTATATTATTTATTTTCCGCTGCTGTCCTTATTTTGACCTTTGCTGAATGCTGGGGCTAAAGTGAAATTTCTTGTTGCGCTGCCTAGTGAAGATCCATTATGGATCTGTCTGCAAACTTTCTGTGCACTAATGGCATTCTGTCTAAAAATAAAATACTAAAATGTTTTAGTCAAAATAAGAAGTCCATAGAAGCATAGAAGATGCATGTGTTTTGGCCTCTCCTTTACAGAGAAAGCCTTTTTTAAATCTTGCGTTTGAATATCTTGCCAATTCCTTGCATGTTCAATAAAAAATGTCAGGAGAGGGTTTTTTTCAACGTCAACAATATTAATAATTTATTGGTTACAAATGAAAAATTCGATTCACAGAATTCTGGTAATCCCCAATGCAATGCAAGAATTACATTCCAGAGGGGCGCAACAACTTTATTTTCCTGACTCCAGCTTTTATAGGCAGCTGATTTTAACAGGTGGAGTTTAGTGGAATTCGTCAAACTTGTCAAACATTCTCCAGTCTTCTGTTGGACGCACCCATACATACGTCCTCTTTTTCTATGAATTCTTTGCACAACATTAAAAGCATAAGACTTCTCAACTGCACATATTCTGTGTTCAGTTTCAACCCATCTCTGCTCTCAGGAAGTTTATCTGCAGAGCTCAAGTTCATTTTAGACAGTCAGGCCATTGCATTTTATTAGCTTCATCTACTTTTGCAAGAGTGCTTCATTAGTATGCAAGGCATATCACGCTCAAGAGAAGAAGATTGGTTAAAATCACCGTAAGCAATACAAATACAATTGATTAATGAAAAGAAAAGAGACAAAAATAATACAAATATATATTCCTTTTTTGTTCAACACTAGTGATGCTTTTCTCTCAAAACACTGCTTTTGAGTTGTGATGTGGGAATTGAATCTTTTTCAGTCATGTGACTCAGATTTGTAGATATGATGTTGATGCTTGTATGTACCCTTTGTGTCAACTTATAGGAAATAAGTGCTTCGACCTACAATTTTGTGAAATCGCATACATTTACTTAATCACATTGGACTCAGGGTGCGAATTATCGATTGTCGGTCAAGGGGGTCAACTTTTTTGGTAATATTATTTTGTGTAACACATGCTTCAGTGAATCAAATAAAGTTACATCTATTTTATTAATGCAGCATATTTTTCATTGTTTTGTGGGATAGTTTGTGTATTCTGACCTTCAATATCCAATACCCATTTCAGAGGTTACTGTAGGTCAAAGTATACATACTATGCATCTTATTTTCTTTATATTTAGGATATACACCTATTTTACAAGAAAAGTGTTTTGTGAACACTTACCATGTCTATCGCTTAGATTAATTGCATTCATAATATATAATGTATAATATATTATAGGGGTGGTCAAATGTATATTTATATCATCTATTATTTAGTTGGCAATATTAGTATTTAAGTCGTAAATCTGAGCAAACTGTTTAGAGGACTGACCCCCATCCCCCACCCCCCTACATGTTGTTTTCACATCCTTAAGGGGGCATCAAGCTTTAATTAGGGGGGTCAGTCTCCCTCAAACCCACTCATTCACACTCTGACTTGATTGCAGGTTTTAGGAAAGTCTGGGGCAGTATGACATATTTTGTTCTGTTTTAGGGTTGGGCCGATAGATGATGCCATCGGCCAACTGACAACAAGATGCTGAACAGTTTCGCCGATCCTCCGCCCTGCCCCCGTTGCAAACCTGCTTGTGTGAAAATACACATTCAGGCGCCGTTTACACAAATATGTCTTAGAATTAAAATGCCAATTTAGAACGAAAATAATCTACATCCACACCGTGTACCTAGCATTTTTGAACAGCCCGCCGCCCGCTGAAAACACACATCATGTGACCACACACAACCACACACACACACAGCGCCACACACAAACAACCACACACACTGTCATGTGCACGTCTGAGCTCCAGAGAGAAGTGCACGTTGGACAATTTATCAAAGATGCACCACTGGATCACGTCTCGTTACTGTTGTTAAACGTGATATTTAATTAATCTTTTCTCTATCTGATGACTCTTCGTCTTTTGAATCTATCAGGTAACATGCAGGTCACTGCATCAGTGCTTCAATCTTTCACTTTCACATTTGTACTTAGTAATTTTAGTGAAACCCTCAGATACTGTTGGTTGTGCACCTTTTTTACCAACCAACCTCCTGCAGAAAAAGTGATTAAGAGGTGGTAATCTGTGTGCAACTTATTTTTATTTATTTATGATTTGTTTATATGTAAAACAAAGACTATGCCGGCCAGGTAGTTGAAACGGAAGGCTACAAATAATTAATTTGTTATAAATTAATGAATTATTCATAAATAATTAATTCACCCCTGCCTATGACGATAATGCCATCGTCCATCGCGATGTTTCTCATTAGACATTGTACGATGCCAAATTGGTTGACATCGCCAAACCCTAGTCTGTTACACACTAATGATTTGTACTTAAAAAAAAAAGACATTTGCTGTTCGTTCAAACTACTTAGTCTGGACTCCTGCATTTTTAAGTGTTTACATTAGCATAATATTGATGAAGAAAGGATTATTTGTGTACACAACCAAATAAATAAAACATAACAACTTAATGTTGTTTATTTGAAAACAAATATGTTGGCCTCAATTTTCTATCACCATATGGGCAACTTTTCAGGCATGGTTGGCATGTATTTCCATTGAACCTGTGCTGATATATGTGCTATTAATTATCATAGTGTTGTTATATAAATGTTACTTTTTGTACAGTCTTCATATGACATCCACACAACACTGATCATCTTTACATGCAAATCAAAATAATTCAATTCATCTTTATTTCTATAGCGCTTTTACAATGTAGATTGTGTCAAAGCAGCTTAACATAGAAGTTCTATTAAATTGAAGCTGTGTCAGTCCAGTTTTCAGAGTTGCAGTTCAGTTTAGTTCAGTTCAGTGTGGTTTAATTTTCACTGCTTAAAGTCCAAACACTAAAGAGTAAATCCATCGATGCGTACAGCTCCACAAGCTCCAAACCAAGCCAGTGCCATCAACATATTGATTTAACTCGTTTCCCAGCTTATGTGGAAATCAATAATCCATCAATGCAGAAATAATTAACAAGACGTTCTTATTAAATTGGTTTATTTGTGGGTAGTGATGTCAAAGTGTAATAATTTGAATATTTGCTGTGATTATATAACTTGTTATGTGGGTTGTTGTGTTAAATAAATCATTAAAAAAGTAAATATTGCAGCACGTCTGCTGGAAACTTACAGCTTATATATTATGACCTCAAGATGCAGCATCTTGAATGTATCATTTCTACTTCTGCTGGACAAAATGATGGCAGCTTTTATAAGTCTTTAAGTTAAAAAAGCATCTGAGTTTGCAAGATATTTCCTCCTCCCTTACTGCAAAATATTTGCTCCATCCGGATGCATTTAAATCCACAATAAAGGACTCTGCTCCAGTCACATATCGCACATGCACACTTCAATAAGGCCACAGAAAGCAGGTTCATGCATTTACATGCTGAGCAAAATCGGCTTAGAGGAGCAAATATCTAGCTGTGACAATCGATTTATGCTTAAGCTATTTATGACCTTACTTTGATATAGGAAAACCGGTTCACGTGTTTGGATTATTGAGCATAATCTGGTTAAGAAAATACATGTAAACTAAACACATTCAAGGGTAGAACACTTACTCATAATGGCTGTCCTATAGTATGTTGTAAATCATAACTCTGCATAGAATAGGAATTGAGTACGACCTGAATCCACCAGTGAACTTGGGATATACCACTGAAGGTAGGGTATTTTGCTTATAAAAATGATTGTGTAACAAGAGGGTGAAATGTATTGCGTTTGTCTCAGTAAGCATTTATTTTGTTTTACACATTTAGTAGTACCCATTTAGCTTGTTCTGACATTTCATTGTGTACAAAAAACTTAAAAAATTGGGACAAACTAGTCGATTGAGAGCTCTTTTAAACAAAACATGTTTCAAATGTATGCAGATTGACGTTGATGCGTACTGTAAAAAAAAAGCTGTGTTCCACAAAATCCCTTCATGTTGTCCCAACATAAATAGGTAAAGTTTAGTTGTCAATTGTTAAATTTAATTAAAATGTAATTGTTTTTACAAATTTAAGTGGATTGAGCATAAAACAATTAGGTTGTACCAAAGTATTCTCAAGAATTGCATTGTTTCAGCTCATTTTAACTAAGTAGTTTAAACAAGCAGCAGAAATATTTTTTTGAGTGTAGTCTGACTTCTATTCTACCCCGTGGAGTGGACTTTACTGTGAATTTCACCATCTGATGTGAAATTCCAATCCAAGAAGATCAGACATTGTAGAGCAGTGCAAACCTGATAGGAATTAGGAAACACTAAAAAACACCATATATAGAAATGAACAGTGTGTTTAAAATCTCACTTGATTTTAAGGTTCTTTCTTTAATTAAATGACCTAACTATGACTTGCTCTGGGGCAGTATGACATATTTTTCTTTTCACGCTAATAACATTCACTCAAAAAATTACGTTTGCTGTTTGTTCGAACTACTTATTTAAGGTGATATTTAGTTTTGGACAAGTTATTTGTTTTATGTTCAATCCACTTAAATTTATAAAAACTAACACGCTTAAACTTAAATAAAAACAAAACTTAATTCCTTCATCAAAGTCAATTGTGTGGAATCCTGCATTTTTACAGTGTTTACAGGGACATAATATTGATGAAGAAAGGATTAGTTTTGTGCATTTCTTTACACGACCAAATAAATAACACATAACTTAATTGAGTTTATTTGTAATAAAATATGTGTGCCTCATCTTTCTGTCTCCATATGGGCAACTTTTCTGGCATGGTCAGTTTGTTCGGTGTGGCACATATTTCCATTTTCAATTTCGATGGGTAGTGCAAACCAGATAGAAATCAGGAAACACCATATAGGAAAATGTGCAGGCTGAAATTGTGTTCCCACTTAATTTTAAGGTACAATTCCTCCGATTAATAAATCATTTAACTATGACCTTTATCTTAATAAACTTGCATTAAGGTAGTGGTTACAGTAGATTTATGTATTAGGTGTGATTAGGAATATAGAAAAAGATTGTGCAGAATATGTACTTTATGAGTACTAATAAAGGGACAATATCTTAATAATAGGCAAGCAGTAAGCCAAGTGAGAACTGTTACTACTTAAAGTAAAGTGCTACTGAAAATTTGACCAGTCATTTCATTAAGTGTGAATACAATTTATGTGCTGAAAAAGGATTTAAGGCATTAATTTAATTAACACAAGGGGTGGTTTTTGTGCAGGTACAAAGTGTGCAAAATTAATTTATTCATTCATTTTTCTTCTGCATATTCCCTTATTCATCAAGGGTCACCACAGTAGAATGAAACGGCAAATATTCTGGCATATGTTTTACACAGCATATGCTCTTTCAGCTACAACCCAGTACTGGGAAACACCTATATACTCTCACATTCACACACACACACACACAGACTCATACTTCGGACTGTGGGGGAAACCAGAGCAACCAGAGGAAACCCACACAAACGTGGGGAGAACATGCAAACTCCACACAGAAATGCCAACTAACCCAGCAGATACTTGAACCCGTGACCTTCTTGCTGTGAAGTGACAGTGCTAACCACTAAGCCACCATGCCGCCTTGTGTGCAAAATATTTTTTATTTATTCAGTCATTTATTATTATAGCTAAAGTAGACAAAAACTTTAACACATTATGTTTTTTCGAGTTTAACACCAAAAAACAGGCACTTTCAATATTTTATATATATATCTTAATAAAATCAATCACGTAATGTTTATATACATCTACATTATGCAAACATGTATTGTATATATTTAATATATATATACTACATTGCACTTCTCTAATATGAATGACTTGTTAATTTTGTTTCTAACAGATTGTAGTGTCTGGTATTATCTAAACCATATTCTTTCCTTAATTATTAACATACTGTTACAATCACAAGTCTTATTTTACTGTGGATTTTCTGATACACTCATTCTAATCACGTCCATTGCGTAACACCCATATCCAGACAACTGACACTCCCATGCATAAAATCACAGATGGCTTTAGCATATATTAATAAGTGTATCACAAATCAAGCCTTTAAAAAACAAATCCCACTTGTGCACATAAACATACATACATATGTAACCATAAATAAAATGAAATACACACACTTTTTTTAAGATGTTGTTGCCACTGAGAGATTTAAAGTAGTCCTCCTTCACATTTATTCCCGCTCTCATGTGTTGGCCAATTCATCTTCCATCCCGACCACATCTTTTCCAGAGGGGGGAAAGATGTTTTGGAAAGCACCCGTGGTAGAAAGCAGATAGCAGATGACACAAACCATCTGTTGGCCCCTGCTGTGTGGACTGGATGTGATGTCATCACAGTTGGACAGGTATCAAAGTGGTGTCTCTTCTTCTGCCTGGCATCTGCCTGGGCAAGATGCTCCGGGTGTGCTTTAGTGAACTTTCTGGAACTTTGCAAAGAGTTGCACTTGTTTTTTTTTTTTTAAGGGCCATCCAGGAGCGCCATCAATAACTGTTCTTGTCACTTAGAGATCCTCTTAGAAGACAAAAGCAGTGGCGTTTACTCTCTCTCTTTCTCACTTCTCTCTTACACATACACACACACACACATAGACTAAATCTCTCTTGCGCACTCAGTTGCATTTCTCTCCTGCGTTCTTTGTTCCTGTCACATCTCAGGTATGGAATCTTCAAATATTCATGAACTTTTGGAATTATTGATGCACAGCGTGAGTGTTTCCCGTGGGAGGGCTTCTGTGTTTTACTGGTTTCATTTAAACAGCTTGTTTTTTTCTGGTCGGTATGAAATGCCAGCAAGTGTGAAAGCATGTGGATTAGACTGAGTATGTGCATGTTTGTCCACTAAGAAACAAGGTCTCACAATGTCACAATCACCAGCAATCCAGGCTTGCAGATTGCTGGGAATCATTCACTTCACAAATCTGTCAACATAGAGACTACAAATCCTGTCATGCACCACACACTCACACCTGTTCCCGTTTTCCTGCTGATTGCTAACATACAGCTGAAGCTGTTCAGAATTGTATACATGGACTTTAAATTCAGCACAGACACACACACACACACACACTTGTTGCTGAGTCTTGTTATGCTGTTACTGTGAACATTTCAATGTGTTTTTCTTGCCTTGTTTTGCCGTGTAACGATCTTTGCTTTGTCTGTTTATTGTTTATGTTGTTTACCGCCGGGTCTGACCTGTTATTTGACCATGACTGGATTCCCTGTATACATCTGTTTGCCCCTGTGTTGACAGTTGCTTGCCTGACCATCTCTGTTAATAAACCTGCATTTGGATTCATTGTCAGCGTCCCCTTCACATTAAACACAACTGCTTTTAAGACACAGTTTATGAGATTTTATCTGCAGTCATTTCAGCAGAATTAAACCATCCCGAGCAACTGACTAATGTAAAACTCATGTTCACTGTTTAGGATTTGAGAATGAAGTGTAATGTAGAATGAAAGGTAATGCGTACAGGACAGCGATTAGGTTCTTGTTGCTTTATCGAGTCTGCCAATGATATCTCACAATTCAGAACTTGATTTAGTGACAAATTTGTATTAAATCATATCAGTTGTACCATTAGTACAATTTGCTTATCCCCCAATGATGGTTGGGTCACACCTCCTTTTAAAATTCATACCTATTTGTATGACTGAACTCTGAACTGAACAAATTTGTACTAAACTGACAAAACGTACAGTGCTCATGTTTCTTCGTGAGTCGGCTTATGTGAACCATATGCTTTTTAAACTGGATGACAACAGTTCATAATTCATCTCTCATTGCATTAAACCTAAACACTGTGTAAGCACTCACTTAAATGTCACTACGCTGAACATAAATGCTGTTTGGATGCTAAACTAACATATGAGTGTGTAATGCTAAAGGCCCCTGATTAGTTTGTGTGCCTGACTTCAGTGATTAACTCCAGTGAACCTAAACACAATCTAGTAATATAAACACTGCGCTGCTGAACATGAACACATACTGAAGGCAATATCACTGATGAATGATAAATACATTATGAATGCTAACATTCATCACATCAAGATATCTTTACTGCATTTAATCTAACACATTAAAGTTATGATGACATAAGCATCACTGCACTGAAGATACACATCATATGACTGCTAATGTAAAATTATTACACCGAAACTAACAAAGATGGCACCACAGTAAACCTATATAGGCACATTTTGAACTTGTGTGATACAATAAATAACATAAATACAGTATTCATATATTAAAGGGATAGTTTGCCCAAAAATTAAAATTACCTCATAATTTATTGTCCATCACTTGGTTTTAAACCTTTATGAGTTTTTTTTTTTTTCAGTTCAAAAAGAGATATTTTGAAGAATACTGGTTATTAGAACTTATTTACATCCATAGTAGGACATAATAATAGTAATAAAAATGAGCACAGAAGTAAATGGATGCCAGCTATAATCATTTTTCAAAACATCTCCTTTTGTGTTTAACAGAAGAAAGAAACTCAAATGGGTTTTGAACATTCAGTGTGAATCAAAGGATAACATACTGTAATGTTTAAAAATCAACACTTTAAATCAACATCATTCTGTACACACCTAAACTCGCTGTGAACGCTGAAGAAAACATCAATGCCCTGAACCAAAACAGTCTGAATGCTACTGTAAATGTCATTCCATTCTGAATGCTAACCTGACGTCTCTGCACCTTAACCTAAATGTCACTACAGTAACCGTAACTGCATTAAACTCAAACCTCACCCTCACTTCCTTCACTGCGCTCTGAACACACTCTGGAATCTGAGCGCCTAACCTTTTAACAACTTCAACCCCTTGCATCAATCACGTTTTAGAATTAACTGGACATTATTCAAGATAAATGTTCATTTTTGGCTTTGATGGTTGCAAGAAGAACATCTTTGGAACATTTTTATTCAGCAAAAAACCTTTTTAAAGTGGAATTTTGTTCTTTAAAGCATTAAAATGTAATCCGCACTGGAAAAATGGTTGACGAGCGGTGTAGTGTGTACTGAAAGGTTCTTCTATGGAATCACTGTGAAAACCCCTTTTTGGCATCTTTATTTTTAACACTGTATTCTAACAACAGTATTCCAGCAACAAAAATCACTGTTTGTACATTAGTTTAGCATTACATCTAATGAAAAATAATGCTTACTGTGTTTAATGCATATTAATGCTAATTGTTACCTTGATGATGTTTATTAGTTGTGTGATTGACACTGAGCGCCTGTTAGTATGTTTTGTGCTTCTGGAAATACAGTTTAAAATGAGTTTTGACTTTATCATGTGACTTCTCATCACCACCTGCCTTTGGTGGCATTAATTTGTCTATTCTTTACTTAATTTAAAAACAATAAATATTATTTGATGAAGTATGGTAGTTTACTGTACACTTATAAATGTTTGAAAATATATACCATCTGTATTAACTACACTATTAACTATTAACTATATGGCATCTGTATCAACTACATGCATGCTAGTTATTTTATTTGGAAGATCTGAGGTAGATTGTGGATTTCAGTGTGTGCTGGCTTATGTCAAATAAATGATATTCAAACTCACACCAAAAACATTTAACACTAAATAAAACACATAATCAACAATATAGTTTATCATTGTCATAAGTAGTTGATTCTGTTGTTTCAGCCGCTATATCTATTTCTAAAAACAGAAACTTTTAACACAAACAAAAGGACAAACATTTACATTAACATGGAAAAGATTACAGTGCCGAAATGTATGTTGTTAGTGTTGAACTACTATTTCTAAAAAAGAAGTTACAGCATTTCTAATACATGAACTTTGACTGTTGTTGTCACAAACAATAGGACACAAACTCACGTTAACATGGAAAAGACTACATGTTGTAGAATGTAGAAGTGTAGAAATACTAAACAATTGCATTTGCCTTTTAGCGTACTGTTAATGTTATTTTGCAGCTATTTTTCCGTCTCTGTGTCTGTGTGTGTGCAGGTTCATGTGGTTTACAGGAACACAAAGTTGTATAATGAGACTCTATTATGGTAGTTAATTTAAAATTCATTCATAAATCATAATAATATGATAATTTTGTTTCTTTGACATTTAAAATTTGTTTCCTGCGAGGGTTGAGTTTTGGGGTTGGTGAAGGAAACGGCAGTATAATAAGCGTTTTCTACTGTATAAAATACATTATACCTATAGAGCATCTCTGTAAACCATGTACAGTGGGAAAAAAACACCTCATGTTTTTTTTCTAGGAATAATATTTCAAAATAATATTTCTGACCAGATTTTTTTGGTGGTAAAACCCTAAACAGCACAACCGAAACGATAAAATCTGGACAATGGAATGACACAAGAATAATGTACTGAGCTTCATAATTGTAATGAATACTTTATATGGAGAATGTATATGAATAATCGTTTATCTCGATCATTGGTTTTTCATAATCATTAGAAGCCAAAATCGAAATCGGATTTTTGATTAATTGCACAGCCCTAAAATTAATCTGTAATATATTTCCAGGATTTTAAAAATAAATGATATACAGTACATGAAGTATATTTGTTGTCTACAAAGACTTAACTTATTTTTAAAGCACGCTTTGATCGCTTTTAAAAATTGTGATACACTTAATTAGCTGGTTCCTACGAGGTGCACTATTTGCACTTAGCCTAAATGAACACTCCAAAATCAGCATTCCCCCCCCTCGCAGGGGCCCAAAGCGTGCAAGGGCCCCTGGGCCTTTACCCATAATGCCCATTGCTTAATCTGGCCCTGTGTTGGACTGAAACATTAATTTACACTGACAAAGGGTGAGAGTGTTGCTGAGTAACTACTGATAGAGTTCAGCTACTGTCTGGGATTTCACTGCCTTTCTACACCTCTCTTTCTTCATGTGTTCAATACTTTTCCTGGCATCATTTCATTTTATTACACATGACGTCATTTGTAAACTAATTAGTTTAGTTTTCTTTACATATATGGATTTCTTCCGGTGTTACCAACATCCAGTGAAAATTTTAAGTCAATAGCACCTTTAGAAATATGTTTTCTGAGAAAAATGGTGACGTGTTCAATAGTTATTTTCCCTGCTGTGTACAAGAATGTCTGTGTGTGATTGTGTGTGTGTGTGTGTGTGTGTGTGTGTGTGTGTGTGTGTGAGACCAATTGAGAACGAATCCCTCGTAACAAAAAGGACACCAATACCACTGTACCTTTTTGCATCTGCAATTTCTCCTCCTCCGCGTACACTCATCGCTCCGCTTCTGTCCTGCTTCATCTGACTTTTACATGCACTGCATATGAAACAGTATTGATTGTAGCCCTCTTTCGCTCTTCCCTTCTCCCTCTTTCCTTCCTGTTTTTCTCTCTCTGACACTGAACTGCTGTGCTATTGCTGTCTCTCTTCCTTCTCTCCCTCTGGATTATTCCTTCCATCTTTTGTTCAGCGTGCATGAAGGCTATTGACAGCCTGCACTTCAACATGGAGGCCCGGGCTGCAGATCCTGCTGTTCTCTACATGTCTGCGAGCTCGACCTTCAGCATGCTTTGCACACTGTCATTTGCGTGCCGACATGGTGTTTTCTAAGGTTGTTATTGCATTACTTGTTTTACACCTGTATATAGCTGCTGGGAGTTGTTCACCGTGTGTCATTTCTGCGCCACTAGCGTCATCACAGAGATCTGCTCATGTAATAAAACTCTTGTACTGGTTTAATTATTGCAGCATATTTAGCTTAAATGTGTGAACGGATTTGGGCATGCACAATCGGATTATTTTCTAAAGTCTTTTTGATTTGTTTTGTGTACAGTAATGGCCAATAGCGCTTTTGGGGACATTTACACAATATTATTTTATTTTAAGGAGCCTCTATTTTGCTTTATTAAAGGTCATTATTTGTTTTGGGGGTCTCCAACAATAGACTGATATGCATGCAAGGTCAAACAATATTTCTATTGTCTTAGAAAATGCATTTATTTTTACCTAACACTCTTAACAACTCCCATATGATTCATTCAGCAATTTATTTGTTTCCAAACTCCTCCTTTACTTGAGGCTAATCTGCTGTAATTGGTTTGATGACCCAGTCTGTTGTGATTGGTCATATGGATTCAGTGCAAGACAGTGAGAAACGCCCAAAACTGGCTATGAAGTAGCAGAAAGTGAGTGTGAGCTCAATGCAGGAATGCAATAAAGCAATGCAGTTCAACACCAGCATATTACTCTGCCCTTAACCGTAACGCGAAATAATAATAATGACACACATTCAGTATTAATCCACACAGTGGCAGAAATTGAACTATTTTGAAGGTTGCCATAGCAAGGACAAATGGCAGAGGATCGCGAGTTCAGAAATGCATTTAAATCGCTAAAGTAAGAGATACGCATCCCCTTTTTTAAATGTAGTTTTGGATGCAATATGTTAACAGCTCCATGCAGATTTAACCTGAGAGCTACAGTACAAGCACTGATTTATAATAGATAAGTGTTTACAAGTCGTGAGGAGCGATTACAAGTTAAACAATTAAACACATATTTTGCAAACTAGAGAAAATGAGACAACAATTTTAAATACACTTACATGTTATGATCCGGAGGAAGACGAAACTGGTCCATATGAACTGTAACAGTTACTGACAAAGTCCCTGTGAAATTCTGACAAAGTTCCATATGTAATAGTCTTTGCTGCCCCTTTCATTAATAGCTAACGGCTGTCGAATCCCGCATTGCAGCGTAGTTAAAAATTAGAAAAATGACATGAACAAACAGCACAAGGTTGACTATACTGTGGTAATGTTGTAAAAAATCAACTTTAACCTTTTATTCCTGTCAGTGATCGTTATCTTGTGTTATGATCAGTCCCATGATCCCCCGCGGGTATGATAGGAAAGATGCTTTCGCGGTTTACTGGATCCGGTTTTACATATTTGGTGATGGACTGTATCGACATTGACGCGTTCAGGCAAAAGATCCGAATACAACTCAATTCATTTATTCGACTATTTGAGTCGACTATTTCATTAAAGAATCGGTAGTTTTAAACATGGTGCACGTTTTTAAACCTCAGCTGAAGGTTTTCATTCGCTTAGTGCAGTGTTATACACTGCATGAAAGCTATATTTTAAAATCCCATAATGGGGCTCTTTAATAGACCAACAAGTTGAATCAAATCACATCTGATCTTGACCCTGCTAAATTTGAAACTGCAGTAATAAATAATGTTGAAAACTGCACTTTTTTTAAAGTAAAAAAGTTGTGCTGGGTAAAGATATTTATGAATAATTCAAAATAAAAGTTTCTTTTTACATAATATATGTGTGTGTGTGTACTATGTATAATTATATATTAATACACGCATCAATGCCATATATTTAAGAAAATTTTATTCATAAATAAAATATGTATGTATATTATACAAATTACAAATAAATTTATATATATATATATATATATATATATATATATATATATATATATATATATATATATATATATATGTATATATATATATATATATGTATATATATATATATATATATATGTATATGTATATGTAAATCAATTGCTTTGTGTAGTTTTATTTTTATGTATGTGTATCACATAATACATTTATATAATTCACATACATATATCGTATCAAAATTCACTTTTATTTGGATCAGATTAGTTGCAATTACTTTTTTCACAAACAGAAAACAATGAAATTTGTTTTTACCCAGACTAAGTGTTAGTGGATACGATAGAGATGCATTTTAAACCACATCTCTTTTGTACGTTCGCAATAAGTAATGTACCTTCTGAGCAAGAAATAACAAGGAATTAATGTACAAACCGTGACTCATTCCTATTGCTAAATCTTGGTGGAAAAATAGCAAGTCTTTTATAAACAGTTGATAAGTCCATTATACACAGAGAAAAATCCAAAAACCTTTTAGACAAAAATACAAATGTATCTACATCTGCCTACTTTAATGACCGTGGAAAAAAATCGATAGATTTATGAGCGAAGCCCAAAGACACTGGTAATGAGTAGACATAAAAACACCATGAAGCATTGGTCAGGTTCAGTGTTGTAATATTAAATTGGTCAAAAATAAACTGTCCAGTGTATGTATGTGTGTGAATGAGAGTGATTAGGTGTTTCCCCGTGATGGGTTGGTGCTGGAAAGGCATCTGCTGCGTAACACATGTGCTGGATAATTTGGCGGTTCATTCCACTGTAGTGACCCTAGATTAAGAAAGAGACTAAGCCGAAAAGAAAATAATTGAATGAATATAAACTATCCAGTTTGCCATTCTGTAGGCCAACACTGAAAAATCTAAGGAATTTACTCAGTGTGTCTGTTGTTATTAAGAGTTTAGTGTATACATTGCTTAAATTGTCCAGTTGGCTCTTATTTTTGACTTTTGCTAATAATGATGGGTGATTTTAAGATTAAAAATGAAGCAGTCATGATTATGCACACTTTTAATAACCATTTAGACTGATATTCATACTAATACTACTACTACTACTACTACTACTACTACTACTACTACTATTACTGCTACTTATAATAATATTATTAAGTTAGTCATGCTAATATAACAACTTGCTTTATTGGCTTTTTATTATATTTTTCTGTCAAATGTTCAATATTACAAATTGCTGGGAACTTATAACTTAAAATATCTTCTTAAATACTTCTAGATAAAGTAAAGTGCTATAATATATGAAGTAATGAACTGTGGATGAAACATTTCGAAATGTACACACACAGAGATATTGTGGTCTAGAGCCACCACAGATTGAGAGAATAAAAACACTAAACAAAAATGATTTGCCAAAAATAAAAATAAAATGAAGCAATGTACAGCTTTTCACAGGATCACAGAAAAAAAAAAGATAGAAAACAAAAAGCTCAAAGCAAATAAATCACGCTGCAACATAATTAGTTATTAATATTTAATTGGTTCTCAGTTGTTTCATTCTCCTGCACATTTCTCAATAAACACATTTTCTGGGTTATTGCAAATGAAACAACAGAAATGTGGAGCACATAATTGTTTACACTCTTCATGAAATATCCTAAAAAACTGACTTCAATATAACATCAAAATGCATTATTAAAGGGCAAAAGTATTGTTCTAGGATAAAAATTACCTGTAATATTTAATATATATAAAACTTCTTGTATATCCCTCTTTAATACATATCAGCCGGTTCATGAATGCATGTTAATATAAATTAATGCTATTATCAATTGTGACTAATCACATACAAATTTAAAGTTTGTGTCTACATCATTTTTGTCTGCTGTGTATGTTGGTTATACATATATGAATACAACCGCCTATAGAAAATATTTATATCTAAAATATTTACATATAATATTAACTATATATACATTTTACAACAGTTCTGTGTGGTTCTCGAATTTGATTGCCTAATAGCTGTGTGGTATTCTGCAGTATCAGAACTCGTACAGCCTCCTCATTTTTCTGTATTACTCCCCCCTCATAGAGTGATAGCAGATCAATAAACTCACTACAGTTTGACAAATATTGCAGATGTTGGACAACTTTATGTACTTTTGAGTCATTTTAAGTAAGAATGTAGTTGTTTCAATTGCAACTATGCAGTTTAAATCTATGGATAGTGCCTATTTTAAAATATTTATAATCTCTGAGAGATGCACATCGGCGGCCATTAACCTGTCATACTGAGCAGCGCAAAGACGGTTGACGTTGTCCATCCACAAGATGGCGACAGCGTTTTTGACAACAAAAAGAGTTTAATTTAAACTCACAGCTGATCAATTCATTATTAAACAGGCAAGTGCCATTCTAAGTCGATCTCTCTCTATTTTATGTTGTAGTGCTGTATTTATACCATAGTAATTCTAGTGTATTAAGTGTAAGATGAGACTCAGATATCAGGAGTATATGTATTTCGTGTTGGTCACTCTTTGTATAACCCTGAGTTACTTTTTGGTTGGCCATCTGTTTGTTTCTGTAGACTAGTTCAGTAAAAAGAAAGAAAGAAGAAATGCCTGCATGTGTTTAGCCTTTTTCCTAATCACAAACACAACTGTAATCTGGTAGTGTTTGCTTTGCTTTGGCTTTTTTGGGGTTAATTATTGCAATATCCTGATTGCAACAAAGAAACATAGGGAAATGTCTGTAGACTGATGGCATTTCATGCCGTTCAGCCTTATAATCTTAATATGTTAGCAAAATAATCTGTTTTGTCATCACTTTAGACATTACACTATAGAATCAATCAATTGATTTTATTTTTTATATACACAGTTATGCCGTCGAACTGTTGTATAAACACAATATCACATATACTTTTACAATATCAGTAGCACTGTGATTATAGCTGTATATTGTACAAATATTATGTAAAAACAAACTTTAATGTTATTACCTATAATTTGTTATAATTAGTTGCAATTAATTGTTAAATAGCAATACTATAAATCTCTAAAAAGATGCATAGCTCAATATTAATATAATATCTTCCTCTAAAATAATAACTGAAGTTGTACGAAAAATATGAACTAATAATGTTATAGTCTAATGGACTACCGGATGTTCTCATGGACCAATCAAATCCCTGTGAATAAAATGAAGTCCTCATAAATATTCAGTTTCACCCAGAATCATATCACATCAAGGGTAATAATAGTAATGTCATTACTCTGTGGTTAAAACACACACACACACAGTCATAGACACACAGATGTATATATTCATAAATGCATGTTCATAAATGCGCATAAATGTGAGATGGACAGAATCTGATCCATCATCGCAGCCACATGCACGTTTTCTATTAGCACTAATCAGCATGTTATTCGTCTTTTCTCTGCATACACACAGGCTGAACGCCACAGTCTCATAATCACTTTAATTGGAGGCAGCAGAAAGGAGGTAATTTGGCAGAGAGCGGAAAAGGAGAGAGAGAAAAAAAAAACCGAAGATAAAAAGAGCAGGATTGAAGAGCTGTGTTTACCGAGCGGCTGATGACTGGCTTTTTGCTGCTGTTTTTTTGTTGATGTGTTTTCAGTATTGTCTCCGGGGTTGAATAGAGGTTAATTCTGTCATTTAAAAGCAAGGATCAACCTTTAGCGTGTGTGTGTGTGTGTGTGTGTGTGTGTGTGTGTGTGTGTGTGTGCGTGTGTGCCTGTGTGCGTGCGTGTGCGCGTGCGTGTGCGTGCGTGCGTGTGCGTGTGTGCGTGCGTGCGTGCGTGCGTGTGTGTGTTACGTGAAGGCAACCAAATGTCCCCCACTATACCTATACCAGAAAATTTTGACGTTGTGGACACTTTTTATTAGGTAAACGGCTCATAAATCTCACAGAATGAAGTATTTTGAAAATGTAAAAATGCTGATTGTTTCCTGTAAGGGTAGGGTTGGCTTAGGGGTTAGACTATACAGTCTGTACTGTATAAAAATCATTACAACCTCATAAATGTATCTAACTCAGGCTCATTCTGAAAACATACCCCAGTATGCATTTCAGGAGAGCACCAAATATGTTCCAGGAGTTAAATTCTATTTTTTTTGCAGTTTTTGTTTTTAAAATTCACCAGAGAAAGCTGTGTACGCATTTTGAGATCTTAAATTTCCTTTGCGAGTGCCATTCGTGCCTGCTATTTTCACGTAAATCCACCAGAGGCCGCTGTCGACTGACTGACTGACTGACTGAGTAATCGACTGACCCACCCTCCTCCTTCCCTAAACCCAACCAATAGTGTTTTCAAATACACAGATTGACTCGCTCACCCACTTCCCTAAACCCAACCGACAGTTTTAAAAAGCAATCGAGAAAAAGAAAAACCCTCGCCTGATTTTTACCACATTTTTAGATTTTACCACATTTGCACTCTGTTATTTACTTGTTTATAAATTTTTTTGGCTTCTATTTTTGTCCTGCTTTCTGGAACGGTTCTTAGCTAGACTCGAACCCCTTCCTAGTGGTCAACTCCTCTCTGGGGTTGCACGGTTAATATTCATTTATTTAATTTGTTTTATTTAACACAACTTTTTACACATTTGTGTATATATATATATATATATATATATATATATATATATATATATATATATATATATATATATATATACAGTGTTTCCGCCAATAATTTTTCATCTGGAGAAATCTTGTTTGTTTTATTTTGGCTAGAATAAAACCACTTTTTAACGTTGTACAAATTAATTTAAGGTCAAAATTAATAGCCCCTTTAAGAAAATTCATTTTTGATTGTGTACAGTACAAACCACTGTTATACAATGATTTGCCTAATTACCCTAACTTTCCTAATTAATCTAGTTAAGCCTTTAAGTTTCCTTTAAGCTGAATACTTGTGTCTTGAAAAAAATCTAGTCAAATATTATTTACTGTCATCATGGCAAAGATAAAATAAATCCGTTATTAGAAAAAGTAATTAAAACTATTGTGTTTAGCTAATAATTATGGCTTCAAAATAATTCTGTATATGTTTTTTACAATTATTGTAAAAATAATTTAAATGATAATTTTTACTGTGACCCCAGACAGTCTCCTGCTAACCATCTTCATATGTTCTGGCATAGCCCTCAATTGACAAATTTCAGGTCCAGTGTTTTTGATACACTTAATGAAGCTATTAACATAAATCTTGAACCTAAAGGCCCGTGCACACCAGAACGATTTTTTTCTCGTATTTCCATCGATGTTTAACGTCTCAAGACTAAATAAAGGCCGTCAATGGAATCGTGCACACCAACGCGCAAAATGCCAGGCGCAAAAGCGTCTTTTAAAAAAAAATGCCTCATGCTCGTTTTTTTGTTTTGACGCACTGCATCAAAACCTTCTTCTCCAATCAGATCGGCACTCATGTGTTCATGTGCATTTTTTTTTTAATCTCAAACAGAATGTTTGTTTATAATTCATAAATTGTATTTATTTTATTGTATTATTGTATTTTATTTTGATGGGGATAGTGGGAAAATAAGAAATTACAGATTAAGACAGTCTGTAATTTCTCCTATGTTGTAATGTATACTAGTACTACGTATGGACTTGTTAAACACCATTAAAAAATGTGACCCCCAGATACAGTGTATAAAATAGGGTGTATTTATGCTTGATTAATCTTTTAAAATTTATATGACAATGTGTAAAATATGTTAAAATTCTACAATTTTTGGATTTAAATTGTAATCCAAATACATCAGTCATTTTGAAAACAAATACATAACATATCAGATCTTTACATTTTTAACATCACTTTTCCCCCATTCTTTTTCAGTTCTAATCCTCTCCTCCCCCCTAAGAGAAAAATGAGATTGTGTTTAACCTTAAGTGCTTCTGTGCCCTCTGGTGCTTGTTTCCTTTCAGAATAGACGAACCATACAGTGCGTACAGCATCATCTATAAGTCTTCCCCTTCCTGTAACATGCGGCCACTCACACACATGTGTACATGGACACACAGATGGGGGGGATGGTGCATCAAATCTGAGTAGTTGAAGACTAAGCTTGCAGCATCATATGTAGTTCTAGGGCAGAGAGTCATGCTGCAGGACAACTACCTGCTGTCTGAGGGCTTTTACTCACCAGACTCTCATCCATGCTGTAAGTTTTGACCAGGGTTTATTTTAAATTTAGTATTACTTTATTTTATTTTATTTTGTTTATTGATTTATATATTTTTATTTTTTTATTATTATTAATTAATTTTATTTTGTTTAAGGATTTCTTTTATATATTTTTATATTTTATTTTGTATTATTATTAATAACTCTTTATTAAATGTTATTTATTTTTTATTTTATTTTATTTTGTCTAATGATTGTTTTATGTATTTTTATTTTTTATTATTATTAATTTATTTTATTTCATTTTATTTTGTTTTGTTTAATGGTTTATTTTATATTTTTTTGTATTATTATAAATTAGATTTTTTTATGTCATATTTTATTTTCATATTTATTTTATTTTGTTTTGTTTAATGATTTATTTTATATATTTAAATATATTTTTTTATTATTGTTAATTTAATTTTCTTTATTACATTTTTTAGTTTTCATCTTTATTTTATTTAATTTTGTTTTGTTTTATGATTTATTTTATATACTTAAAATTTTTATTTTGTATTATTAATTTTGTTTTATTTAATATTTTATTAATATTTTATAAATATTATATATTTTATATTATTTATTTATTCATTTTTTAAATATGTATAAAATTTTAATTGTATTATTATTCAATTTTTTCATATTTTATATTAAGTAATATTTTTTATATATTGATTCATATTTTATAATGTGATATGTCATTGCCTTTACAAAGCATTTTCATTTAAGTAATTCACATTTTAATACCAAAATACGCATCTTTTCATATGTCAGTGTGGAAGACAGAAAAAAAGTTTTGTGCTTTGCAGAGTGGCCCGAGGTTTGACTTCCTGGTTTGTGCTGGAATGTGAAATATTGTTTTAATTCATGGAGGAACTTTAATGCAGACAGCAGCTTTATTCTCTCTGTCGGCTGTGCAGATTAGATTGTGCTGTGTTTGGATTGCGAGACAAAGAATTGAAAAGCTTTTGTCCTTTTCTTAATTGTTTGCACACATCATTAGCAAGCTTGAGATAAATGCTGGGCTCTATGGCATTTTGTGTGTGTGAGAGTGTGTGTGTGTGTGTGTGTGTGTGTGTGTGTGTGTGTGTGTGTGCGTGTGCGTGTGCGTGTGCGTATGCGTATGCGTGTGTCTTTGCGTGTGTGTGTGGTGCAATGGTGTTGAGGTTTGTGTGAAGTTTCCAGAGTTTGTGTGATGAATACAACAGTGAAGCTATTCTATTATTATTATTTTATTTATTTATTTTTATTTATTTAATTATTATTATTTTTTATTTTATTGAATTTTATTTATTTGTATTTATTTAATTTTTAGTTTAATTTAATGCTATTTATATTTTTAATTTAATTTATTTTTATTGTTTTTTATTTTATTTTTTATTTTATAAATGTATTTATTTTTTTTATATTAAAGAACAATATTTACATTTTATGTTGTAGTACATGCTTTTATTTATGTTGTTTTTATTTCTCATAGTAATACATCAATGTATTTTTTTTATTTATTTTATTTAAAAACATATTGGTATTGTTGTTGCTGTTGTTGTTGTTATTATTATTATTATTGTTGTTGTTGTTGTTGTTGTTGTTATTTTTTATATTATTATTATTATTATTATTATTGTTGTTGTTGTTGTTGTTGTTGTTATTTTTTATATTATTATTATTATTATTATTATTATTATTATTATTATTATTATTATGTTATTACTATAAAATAAAATACATTCATTCATTTTATTTTAGTTACATTAGTTGTTTTCCTTTTCTTTTATGAGTTCTCATTCTTTTGAACCCACTGTGTTTAATGTAAGTTTATTTCTGAAACCAAAATTGTGATATCATATAACTCAAAAAAAAATGTTGACTCAAAGTTGACTTAACTTAAATGGTACAAATGATTACTTGTCGATTTCAGGGTGATTCAAAAGCAATGTATAAATAGCCTGCATGTCATTATTGAGAGTTAAGAGGACCTGAAAGTCTGTGCAGTGCAGTGATTTGGAGTAATGATGGACTGAATGTGAGAGTAAGGAGAGATGGAGAAGGTTTCTCTCTGCAGGCGCTCGGCTGAAGTCTTTTGATGCCGTCGCTTTCCTCTTTCAGATTATACGCTGTGGCCTTTGACAGCACAGGCCAATTAGTGCAGCACATCAGAAGAGCAAACTACCATGGGGATCCATGAAGCAATCCACGGCTTCACATTGAGTTAGATGATGCGAGGAGCTGCAGTGTTTGCATATGTAAAAGTAGCTTCCTTTGTGAATCTTTCGTAGATACACTTTATTAGGTACATCTTGCTAGTTTTGTTTTGGACTTCTTTTTGTCTTCAGAATGAATTAAATTTTTTCATAGCATAGAGCAGTGCTTCCCAAAGTGGGGGTTGGGTCCCCTGGGGGGTCACGAGACAATGAAGGGGGTCGATTGATGATTTCTAAAAATATCATATATGTTATCAAACTCTTAAATTACCATGTTTTATCCTTAATAGTGTTTAATAGTTACATAAAAAACAACATGCAAATAAAAGCCATCAGCCTTTCAGTTCTTTTTCCATAGGATTGCAATCCCTGGAGTTATTATGCTATATTAATGACAGCAGTTGCAGCAGATTGATTTTGCGCCACAAAGTTAAACTTTGACACCTTTACAACATTTACGTACATTAAAATAAAGGCCACGAATGAACATGATGATTTCCAAGTGGTGGTGCAAAATAAAACCAAGAATAGACTTAGTGCTGTAAACATTGTGCCCACCATTTTCATTAAGTGGGGGTAATATTAAATTAAACAAAGAATGACTATAAAAAAATTATATGGTTGTTAGACTGTTGGACTTTTGTGTTGTCAATAAGCTTGTCTATATAGTTCATACTGATATGTGTGCACTGTTGTGTGCAATGATTGTATGTTTATAACCACCTTCGAGGATAGTGAGGGTCACAAGTCACTGGAATTGTTATTTTGGGGGTAGCTAGCTGAAAAGTGTGAGGACCCCTGGCATAGAGGAATGTATCAATGAGATATGTTTGGCAGATATTTTGGTTTATTTTGACATTATAGCATCAAAAAGAGATCTTTTGTTCCTACACATCCCAAAGGTGCTTTATTAGATTGAGATCGGGAGGCTTTGTTGCACATTTGAGATCAATGAACTCGAGAAAACATGTTTTAGATTAATTGAGCTCTTTGTTGTGACTGTTATGCAAGTGGGTGTGTAAACTGTGTTGATAAGGCATGAACAGGGTCTTCAATATTCAGGTAGATTCTGGTGTTTGAATGATGCTCTATTGGTACTAAGAGGCCCAAAGTGTTCCAAGAAAACACCCTTGCACCATTATACCAACAGCAGCCTGGACTATTGATAAGCCAGAGTAATACTTTTGCTTGATTTCTACCCTATATCTTGCTCATAGCAATGCTGTTGTAAGAATTTATATGTTGTGTTGCTATTTTGAGGCAACGGAAATGACATATATGTGTGTATGTGTGTGTGTGTGTGTGTGTGTGTGTGTGTGTGTGTACATATAATATTAATTTAAAGTGCTCATTATTAATATGCATCTGTATACGTCTGTACACATTGCTTATTAAACACAGAGGGATACGCAGCAGCACACAAACCTTTTAAATATTACAAATTAAATTATTAAATCTAAAAGATTATTGTTTATATAAATATAAAAGCTGCTTCCTCTTCTCACATCTTATTCATATCAGAAGGCTTAGCAGGAAACCATTTTGTTTCATAAATTCTTTGCCGCGAGATTTAACTTTGCACAAGAGCAGATTCATTTTATGGCTAATAAATTGTCACTTTTTTGTTTTTAAAGTTGGCCATATAAATAGCAAATCTGCTTGCTCGCTCATAAAGGGAATACGAGATGGAACTCTAAATGGTTAAAAGTTATGCCTTAACCACACTTATAACTCATTAAGAGGATAAGGAGCACCCTTTTTGACCATGATCTGTGCGTGTTGACTGTTTTTCCCATCCTTAAAATATCAAAAGTTGATTTGGACTTGCCCTAAGTGCACATTGGCGACTCGCATAGACCATGCATTTATAATAGAGCCCACTGAGTTGCTCAATGTGATTGGCGGATTGGATATTTGTGTTAATCTTTTGAGCAGTGTAAAGTCATAATCACTTGTACTGTAAACTTTAAATTTCATATTTTTCATAACTGTATGGTGAACTTTTCTCCATGCACCAGGTGTTGTGAAGCAGGAAATTGGCTTGACTCCCGCTGTGGCATATTGTGAAAGGTATTCATAACACATTAAAAATAACCAAGCATTGTTGGAGACCCTGTCGGATGCCATGATTTGAAGTAGTTTAAGCAAACTTCTTCATCTGAATGGTGTTATTTTTCTCTCATGTGCACTGCGGTCTGTCCACACTGTGAGAAATGAGTCACAGGCAGCATTCTGTGGCAGGAAACAGACTGGTCATGACTTTCAGAGAGCATTAGCCAGCGCTGGAAGATTTAACTAATGTTCCTCCACCTAAATTCCCTTCCCTGGGGACTTTTGTGTTTTGTGTGAATAGAGGAAAAGTAATAAGGATCTGCTTGAGCTAATTATATGCGGATTTAACATAGTTTTAAAGGTTCTCTGATTCACTAAAGCTAAGGGTTTCAGTGTGCTGTACGACAATGTACCATGTTGAGCTGTGTTAAATAGATTTTAGTGGGAGCTCTTAGTACCAGATGAGACATCATAGAAATACATTTCATGATCTGGAAAGCTATAATGTGATTTGGCTGACATCATTTCTATGAAATTAATAAGAATAAGAACAAGAATAATATTTTTATTTCAACTGCTGTACAATAGTTGACTCGTTTCTCTCTTTGGGTTCTTACAGAAGTCAGAAATTATTTGAAAATTAACATTCAGCCATCAAAACATATTCTTTACATAAGGAATGCAAGTAATTAACTGTAAATCACCCTTCCCAATGCACCACTCCCCTTTGTCACTGTTGATATGTTCAACCAAAGCCAAATAGAGTTACGACAGCAAAAATCCAAAAGGATTGTGTATGTATATTTATATATCATGTAGACTTTATATAGTTTCAGGAAGTGTTTTGCGGATGGTTTCAAATAATGTTAGATGACGTTAAAACACACTTAAACATTTCTTTTTAACTTCATACCTTTCAAAAGTGCATGACCAACAGTCTTCGTCTGTACTATTTTGTGGAAACTATTGAGAGGCTCCACGAGTCGTCATTGCTGTTGATAAAACTGAGTTGTCTTAACTCTACCTCAATGAGTCTGTCCGACAAGCTTTGGTGTGGTTTGTGTGGTATTCCTGTGCCAATTTGTGCATTGCCTGGGAAAATAGTAATTAATTTCTGTAAAGCATATATACTGATTTTATACAGAAGCAGACAGAAAGATATACAATAGGCATTCAGTGGATGTTGACATCAAGATTGAAGTTGCAGCCTACAAGGCTATAGAGAAGTGAAGTGAGGCAAAATTAATACATTTTTTACATTTATTTTAAAATGTCGCATACTAGATGTGAGTGAAGAGATAAATGCAATAATGGCATTGAATCTTTGATGTACTTTTAAAAATCTTTACCTGGGAATTTACTCTTCAAAAATACCAAAAAATGATGAATATCTTCTTAATACACTGCTAATAACTAGCAAAAAGGAAATTACAAAGAAATGGCTCAAGGAAGGTCCTCCATCTGTAGGTGAATGGCATGATATTGTAAAAGGTGTATGATACGGAAGTACTGACATTTTCCTTGAGACATCAAGCCTTATGTCTGCATACTGGGGTAAAAGGTTGAGAATGAATGTATTGTTTTAATTTTATTAAAGTGCTTTTATTTTATATACAGTATATCTGGATCTTTGATACATAACCCTAACGTAACAAAATTTTATATAGCAACCATATTTTATCAACCATAAATACGAATGTAAATAAGATTGTATTCAGTAAACTTTGTCAGTTGGATTGTATGTCTTTTTTGTTTCCATTTTCCTTTAAAAAAATTAAATATAAAAAAAGGCCACATCTGTTGTCCTATTCTGTTTCTCTGCTTTGCCAAGAACACATCTGATTGATCACTGTCAGCTGATTGCTTGTTCCTGATTGGCCTACAGTGCTTTTTAAAGCCATGACACAACTTCCTTGGGGGTCATCTTGTTTTGGTCACTTGCTTTGTGTTTGTTGAACTGTATGTTGTATACTGCAGTTTTTTAATGTGTTAAAGTTGTGAACACTAAAATTTTAGAGTACTGTTTGTTTTGTGTTTGCTTGGTTTATGGTACTTTGTTCCACTGGATTGTTTGACATTTTTGCAGACACGACAGCATATGTCACGAGAGCATGTGACATAATCTCTACTGTCTTATCTATTATAGGTGAAAACCCAGAACAAATAATAAAAATAAACAAATAAAAATAAAGGAATTTTTGTTTGTTGTTTTGCCCATGAATCTTTGATTTCATTTTCTTTGTCTTGTCTTTCATATTGTGCCTAGACGGTAAGTAACATGAAATTGGGGGCTCTTCCATTGGCTGTATACTCTATTAGCTGAATTTACTTTGCTCATTTTTTTTTGCATTTGTTTGCCTGGGGTTTGTCTTTTGATAAGGGAGGACATATAATAATTGGCACAAATACTTTGAATGGCATGGCATCAAAATTTGAACTTGACAAAAATTACAATTGCACCAACAGAGGAGCAATTAGGAAAATGTCACGAAGATAATTTGTTTTTAATTGCGGACTTTTTTGATATTATCTCGAAATGCACTGAAAAGGGAGATCAGAGACCGCACATGGAGCTTGTTAAACAAAAGAGCTTACCTGGTGCGATTGTGGAGGGTTCAGGTGTTGCAAATACAGCTGACATCTGAAGAGTTGGAAGCTGCAAAAGATTCTTTAGCTTGTAACTCACAAACAAACACAAGCATTGGCATCTCGAAAGTTGCTTATCCAGGTTTCTGCAGTCTGTTAGCTCACCTCACTGTCATTTCCCAAGTCCTCAGGTAGTTCACATCTCCATAATGTAAAGTTGTGTGGTCTGTTTGGTCCGATAACAGGAACGAGTTCATCTCTCGTGTCCCTGGGTTGACCCATAAGCTTTACATAATAAACTCAATTGATGGTGAGGCTGTCCACACAAACCTATTCATTTAATACACATCTCTAGGTTTTGGAAACGGATGAAACTGTATATTGCCAAATCTTTTTGGGTGCATGTCCTATACAAGCACCTTCTCACCATTTTTATGTCAATTACTGATGTTTTTCTGCTACGCCTGGTTTTTCAGACTTTTTTATTTGTCACACAAAAATGACAGACATTCAAAAGGGCAATAAACATCGGTGTCTTATAATTGACCTGATCACATGTTTGTGAATCTAAAAAAAGATTAAGATAGAAACAAAGAAGAAGTGCTTTACAATTTTTCTGCCTTCCTTTACAAAACTTATACATTTATTTTAAATGATAATATTATGACACATAGTTAATGTATTTACTAACATAACAATGATGACACTGACACTTGAACAGCATTTATTAAGAGTTTATTAATTGCTCAACAGTGGTTTGCAGTTGTGCTGGTTAACTTTAGTCAATGCACTATGAGTTAACATAACCTACTGTATATCAACATTATAAAACTATATCAACAACAAACAACTGTATTTTCACTAACTAACATTAACAAACCTGAATAAATACTTCAATAAATTTATTGTTCATCGCATGTTCATGTTAGTAAATACATGAATTTATTTTTTTTTTATATAGTGCAATTACTGTGTTTGATCATACACCCAGGAAGATCAGAAATAACGCTTTGTAATGCTTACGTAATAACAAGACTCAAGCCAAGTTGCTTAAATCACATTTCTTTCCCATTTTGATGCTCGGTTTTAACTGCAGCAGATTGTCTTGACAATGTCTACATGCCTTAATCCACTGAGTTGCCGTGATTGGCTGATTAGAAATTTGCGTTAACGAGCAGTTGAATAGGTGTACCTAATAAAGTGGCCGGTGAATGTATACATATGTTTGATTGTAAGTAACAATTAACAATATTGCAGTTTTACTCTAGCCTATTGGTGAGCATTGCAAACAAGCTATTGTAAATCTCTCTCCAATTATGGTGTAAGACAAAAGTTGCTGTGGTTTGTTGGTGTAATCTGTCAGTTTGACAGTTGCCTGTCTAGGTGGGCGGTTCTTGGCCAAAATCTTAGAAAAATTTGGACCAGATTTTCTGGCATTTAGTGAGAGATCTGTTGAGGCGAAGCTCTGCAGCTCATATGACTTGATTTGCACATTCGGCCCATTATTTTTTCCTGTCTATCTCTCTCTAACACTATCCTCACATGATTATCATGGGCTTATATTGTCACGATTCCTTATGGTGCAGTTGTTTATTCTTTATCTTAAAGATATGAAAACAAACACCGTCTGTTTCATCCAATCAAGCTCAATCTATAAATTGTTTTTGTCAGATCAAAGGTCGCAAAAGATTTGTCAACTTTCTCTGAACTCTTTTCATCATAATGACTCATGTTAGTATGCCACAGCGCTAAACTGTTCGGCGTCTATCTATAGCCGCGCACGAGTCGTTCACTGTGAACGACAGCTGGGGAAAATTAACAAGCACTCGAAAATCAAAAGACCCCATCCATCTTTTCTACTCAGTTGGGTTTTTTCTCTTCCTCTTTTCCGCTCCTCTGCCATTCTTCGGCTGAGTGACAGCTTGAAAAGATGCAGAGATTACTTATTCTTTGTCCCTAAAGTGAACAGGAAAACAAAGCAAAAGAGGAGAAGGAAAATGAAAAGAGCGATATTGAGAGAGAGAGAGAGAGAGAGAGAGCAGAAGTGTTTGTGATGGAGATAAGCACGATAGAGACAGAGTGGCTGATGGGGTCTTTCTCAATGTAAAGACATCACCTCCAAGAAAGAAAGAGAGAGAGAAATGTACAGCCTAGAAAAGAAAGAATCAATCAGATACATGTGCTCCATTTTACTTGAACAAATCCCAGCCTTAAATCACTCCCACTGCCGTGATCAAGCACTTCTTTTCACTTACAATGAACATGAAAACATCCCTGATACTGAATTCTCCCTGAAAACGTCATCGAGTTAAAGAGTTTAATCCATTTTCAAGCACTTGATGAGTTTTATCTTAGTGTTTTCGATGCTCACTTGGAATTTTTTGGGTAACACTTCATTTTAAGGTGTCCTTGTTAAATTACATTTTCTTTGATACTTAACATTTTCTATTTGATTTGGACATGTTAGGTTTAATGCTTGCAGCTGGAAGGACAACTGGTTCATTTTCCTGTGGTGACCTCTAATAAATCAGGGAGTAGGCCAACGGAAAGTGAGTGCTATAAACTAGGGCTTTATAATATTAGAAAAATCTGACATTGCAATGTTTTGTTTTTCTGCAATATACATTGCGATATGATTACAATTTTACCAGATGACTTAAATAGCTCTATTTGGTAAGAATTAAGGTACAGAAATTCAATAATTAAATATAAAAATAACACTACATGGCATATTTATTGTATAAATTTAATTTAATAAAAATACTTTTTATTAGTTTCAAATGGTACAATTCCTTGTGCCTGAATGTTTTAAAATTTCTTGATATGCTCATACAGTCTCAGGCCTTAAAATATGTAAATGATAAACATTTGCTCTATTAGAGAGAGAGAGAGATAGATAGAGAGAGAGAGAGAGAGAGAGAGAGAAAGAGAAAGAGAAAGAGAAAGAGAAATGTACAGCCTAGAAAAGAATCAGTCAGATACATGTGCTCCATTTTTACTTGAACAAATCCCAGCCCTAAATCACTCCCACTGCTGTGATCAAGCACTTTTTTTCCCTCTTATGGATATGAAAACATCCCTGATAATGAATTCACCCAGAAAACGTCATCGAGATATAGAGTTTAATCCATTTTTAAGCACTTAAAGTTTTTATCTTAGTTTTTCGATGCTCAATTGGAATGTTTTGGGCAGCACTTCATTTTAGGGTGTCCTTAAATGTGCTCATACAGTCACAGGCCTTAAAATCATGTATGATAAACATTTGCTCTATTATGGTAAAATGGTAAAAATCTGAAATGACTTCATGTTCTGAACTATGGCTCAACTATAATTCAACATTGTAAATCCTGTGATGTGTCAATTGCGGATGCACAAATTGCCATATTGATGCTAAAAAGATTTTTTGTGCAGCCTTATATAAACATAGACTATCAAACTTATAAAATTACTATAATGTTTGAGGTTATGTGGATCTGGCTATGTAAGACAATTTTAGTCATTTTAATGCATTTATTTATTTTTTCATTGTCTTTGCATGGCAGTCTTAAAATGTTTATTTTTATTTATTGCCATAAAACAACAAACCAATTTTCTGTTCACAGAAAATCAAATATTCCGCCATAATGCTTTCTACTGCCATAAAGTCATTTCAAACTTGTATCACTTTTTTTTTTGAGTTGCGCAAAAATAAGAAAAAAAGAGTCCTCACTGACCCTTATTTCAAATGAAAAAAGTGCATGTATAGTTAATAAAAGAGTTTTCCAAATGATTAAATCCAATATAAATAATTAACTACATTACATTGTGATACATGACAAAACAATCCATGCTGGAATTAAAGCTCACTTTTTCAGCTTCATTTTCATAAACGGCAGGAACGAAGCTCTGGGTTATTAGTTATACTGAAACGCATCAGGCTGTTTCATTTCTAAAAGAGCAAGCCAAATCCTGATTTATGTGATATGCCTGCCTTAAAAAGTGGTTTAAAACGCTTGAGGAAAGAGAACAAAAGAAGCTGTAAGTTGAAGGACGAGTGAAGGGCGCCTCTTGAGCAATATTGTGCTTGTTCTGTCCCACTGAGAGTGTAACCATTTCATCTTTTGGCATATTGTGACTCCCCTAATGTTCCTTCCTTCCTTACTTCCTTCCTTCCTTCCTTCCTTCATTCATCTAACAAATTGCCATTTTTGCCTAATTCTAATGCCCGCCCTATGTCAGACTTGTCGTCAGCATCTATATGTAATATTATCCTGCCTAATTGGTCTGCAGTGTTTACTTTGAATATGGAGAACACACCACACTTTTGTTCGTTTTGATATGGAGCTGCTCTTTAAGGTCTTTGTTTGTGCAGCTCTTAAGTGCTTTTGAAAGTGCTGATATTTGCATTAAGAGGCACACTGGTGCTGTCCATGGTACTGATAAACTGGGTTAGCCTGGAATTGTCCTTGGTGCTGAATAATGCTGACTCATCTGGTACCGTAAATGCTTGTGTTTACTGCATATAAGGCATTGCTGCTGCCTGTAATAGTACAGACTGTGTTGGCTCCAGTGGTGGTGTTCTGAGAGCTTGTGTTTAATGTAAATCTACAGTATCTTAATGCTTCTGTTTAAGGTTGCGCAGTTATGCATGGTGTGCCTCGCTGCTGCCTTATTCACTTCATTTCTTACATTTACATTTTTACATCAACTTAGACACTTTGGCATGATGGACGGAGTGTGCATTTTTAATTTTTTTACTGACTTGACATTTATTTTAAATGACTGGCCAAATGTTTTTTAAGCATGTTTTAGTCACATAAATGGGGTTGAGTATTAAAAATGATTTTCTCATTCACTTATTCAACTGATCACTTTTTATATTAATTATTGATAAATGCAAAATAAAATATAAAAAAACATAATGATCTACATCTATTTAAAGTAAATGTGAGTCATGTATTGATTTTATATATGTACATGCACACTCACTAGCCACTTTATCAGGTACACCTGTCCAACTGCTTGTTAACGTACATTTCTAACCAGCCAATCACATGGCAGCAACTCAATGCATTCAGGCATGTAACATGGTAAAGACAATCTGCTGCAGTTCAAACTGAAAATGGGGAAGAAATGTGATTAAGTGACTGAACGTGGCATAGTAGTTGGTGCCAGACAGGAAGTTTCAGAAACTGTTGATCTACTGGGATTTTCATGCACAACTATCTCACTAGTTTACAGAGAATGGTCCGACAAAGAAAAAAATATCCAGTGAGCGGCAGTTCTGTGGGCTCTGTGAGTTCTGCGAGTTCACTGTACTCAAATGGCCTCCACAGTCACCAGATCTCAAACCATCCAATAGAGCACCTTTGGGATGTGGTTGAACAGAAGATTTGCATTATGGATGTGCAGCCGACAAATCTGCTGCAACTGCTTGATGCTATCATGTCAATGTCAGGTGTACCTAATAAAGTGGCCGGTGTGTGTGTGTGTGTGTGTGTGTGTGTGTGTGTTTGTGTGTGTGTGTGTGTGTGTGTGTGTGTGTGTGTGTGTGTGTGTGCGTGTGCGTGTATGATACGTTGATTTTTTTTCAGTATTTCATTATGATTGTTCTATGGTGTGACATTTTTTGAAATTTATAAATACCACTTTTACATGTACTCTCCCAATTATTTTGAAGTTAAATGGTAAGTTATTAATTAAGCAATTTAGAAAATACAAAAGCTAATACAATTAATTAATAAATTAAATTAGTTAAGTTAATTAGTTTTGGGTTAAGGTTAGGGTTAGTTTGTAGCTATAAATAGTTTCTAGTATGTGAAGTCTACCTTAATTTAGTGCCTTCATTTATCTAGAGGTGTGTGTGTGTGTGTGTGTGTGCCTGTGTGTGTTTGTGCTTGTGTGTGAATACATTTATCATGCATTTTCACCACAGTGAGGCGCTGTGCGTTACTTCAGCTTACTTCCACACACTTTCACATCCCATTCCTTTCTCTCTTTCTGTCTCTCTCCTCTGTCTTCCTCTTTTATCAGTTGAGGATCTCTCATCTCTTCCGCTCAGTGATCAGCGGCTCTAATCAAATCATCTTATCCATGCTATACCTTCCCCGCTTCTGCAAACTCTCTCTCTCTCTTTCTCTTTTCCACCCGTCCAGCCTCGTCCTCCTCTCTCTTTCTCTTTTTGTGAATCTGGGTCATTCACTAGCATGACGGACAGTCTCCCATTATCACCCTCTCCACTTCTCCCCTAAAGCAAAAGGAGGGAATAAGAGCGGGGAAGCAGGTGAGAGAGAGTCACGGAGATCCCAGTTTGTCTAAACGCTGCCTCTGATTGGCTGATGGTCCTGCTTGTGTCACATTCTGCCCTCTTCACATGTTCACGCATCGCCGGCATCCTCACATGAGTGTAACACGCACACTCACACACTGCTGGAATAATGGCATCTTTACACTGGATTTCTTCAGCTTCCCCAGTTTATCCTCTTCTGAAGGCAACCGACTGACTGTCATCTTTGAGTAAGTGACAGAGCGTCTACTTCAAAGATGTCTGTTTCTTACATGCTCTTCTGTGTATGTGTGTGTGTGTGTGTGTGTCTGTGATTTAAAGATGCTTTCTGTTATGTTTACAAGTGTGTGGTCAAGGTCTTAGTTTTGTGTGTGTGTAAGTTATGCTTTTTTATTATCATCCTCTTTTCTTTCCATCATTTATTATTCTGCCCTTGTTACTTCATCTTTGATTCATTTTCTGGCTGTTGGCTAGTATCTCGACTAAACTTTTTATTAATTTCTGTTTGTCTAAAGATTCTCTTTTTCATTCTTTTTCCTGCTCTCTGACACACTACATTTTCTGTATTAATAAATTATTATTATTATTATTATTATTATTATTATTATTATTATTTATGTTTTATTTTATAATATAGTATAAGAATATAGTAATATAATAGTAATAATTAGTATGATAAGAATAAATATGTTGTTGTGGTTTATATAAATTTTTATTGATTTGATATGAAATTGAGGATATTAATTAACAAATAATATCAACGCTATGATAAGGGTTTGAGTTAGGGTTTAATTTTTGCATCTATACACGTTTTAGTATCATGTTAATATAAAAAAACTTTTGAAATAGTATATTTTTGTTGCTATGAAAACAGAGTAACTTTTACATCACATCACGTGGACATTGTAAATTGTTTATTATTCCCTCTATAATTTAATATTATTAATGGTTATTCATCATCATCATCATCATTATTATTATTAATAATAATAATAATAAACTTTAGAACTTTCTTGAAATTTCTTGAAATATATATATAACCAAAATATTTTTTCGATTAGCACAGGCATTTGTGAAGTACTTATTTGCACTATTATTTATAGTTTTCAGTGTCTTATTATTATAATAAATATTACTATTATTAAACTTTTTTTTTGTATTGTAAACTTTTTGAACTTTATTTTTTTCTTTATAGGGAAACTAAATTTACTTTTAATTTCACACATAGCATCTTTGGCAATGTGCAAGACGTGTTATATTTTAGTTATACTGGAACAAAATAATAAGCAATTAACATGTTTTTTTGTGGTGTTGCTATGAGCTTGTCTGGCATCCACTATATGAACAAGCTCTAGTTTGTGTGCTTCTGGTCCTTTGGTAGTTTAGCTCAACTATTTTGAGCTTTATATGTGTCAAGCGCTGCTCTGTGAGCGTTTTTTACTGCTGGTGGCATCATTATTTGCAGGGCGTCAGAAAGGAGGATTTCTTGACACATTGTTCTGTGGCGTGAGTCTGTAGGCGTCAGATCAGAGAGGTTGCGTCTTGCGATCAACAGATGGTCTTGTATTTCAGCAAACACACTGACATGTACTATACATATGTGGCTTTGTACACATACATTTACACACAGATTCACATATACACAGCTGAGATGTACTGCTGATAGACTCAAAATGATCATGTACTATACTAGTCGGGGTATAGTTTTCTTATTTAACACTTTAAAATGATTTATTTATGTGATTTAAATAAGAATCTTTTTTAACTTTCAGTGTCACATGATCCTTCGGAAATCATTAGTCATCATTAGTTTGAAAGTCATTTTTGCTATGGAATCACAGTCTGAAACGGTTTGAAAATCTGCTTGTTCAATAGAAAAATAAATTGGTTCATATAAAAAAAAAAACAGCCATAAAAAGTATAGGAATAAAACTGTCTTTATCACCAGCGATCTAAAACACCATAGATCGCTGGTAAACACTCACAAGGTAAAGGACTACAAATCCACCATTTCATGGACTGCAACTCCATACATGCACTCCGCTCACACACACATGTTCCAGATAATGACTGATTACACTCACAGCTGAAGCTGCTTACAGACTGATTACTTGGACCATAAGAACACCTCTCACACACATGAGGAGTCTTATCTACTGTTTTAGTGACACTACAACGCGTTTTTCTTTGTCTTGTTTTTCAGGGTTTTTGTGATCCTCGCCTTGTTTATTTGTTTAATCCTGTTTGCTGCCTGCCTTGTGACTATCTGCCTGTTATTTTGAATATGACTCTGGATTGCCCTTATACATCTGTTGCCCCTGTATTGACTACTGCTTGCCTGACCTCACTAAGAAACCAGCATGTGGATCTGCACCTCTGTTGTCAGCATCACTTCCCCTGTTACAAAAGCAATACGAGCCCAGACTGGCTCTATATGAACAGGCGGTCATGAGAAGAGCAATACATATTACTGCTGATTCCAAAATATTAGCTGTTAGCATCAGGACCAAAAGACCAATAGACCAAAAAAACAATACATTGAAGCTGTCGTTTGTTCCTACCTTGATAAAACTGTTGAACTCTAGCAGGAAAATGCACCTGTAGTATATTCGCACCTGACTGTGGTGTGTGTTTTATATACTTGAAATTCATACATTTATATATAGTCTTATTTTGTAAACAATGTATGTTCTTAATTGTTTTGTTTGTTTTATTTATTTTATTGTCTGCTGCAACTTTGTAGCACTTTTTTGCCCAAAGTTTATCCTAACCTAAATGCATAATACTGCCCATTGCCTAAACCCAACTACTACATTAATCTATTAATAAGCAGCAAATTAGTGCTTTATTGTGTTAAACATCTTAGTTAATGGTTTGTTAATAACCAGAGTTGTACCCTAAAATATAGTGTGATGTCAAAAGATTAAAATTCTAAACCTTTGCAGTTAATATGCGGAGCAACTACAAAAACTAACAAACACTCGACATTGTAAATATGGCTTTCCCCCAAAAAGCTAGACATATTGCACTCCTTCTGTCCCTGTCTCTTTATATATTCAGACTACACCTGCTTAGCCAGTTTGAAATAGCTCCAGTCCTTCTTATCTTGCTTTCTGAGTGTGTGCGTGTCCTTGTGAATCTGTTTTGATGTGTGACTGATGCATTACATGACAGATTTCCATGTGTGACATTCCTTTTCTGTGCAAAATTTGTTATTCTGAGCATTCTGAGGCACTTTGCGCTTGTTTACGTATGTACGTTAATGTGTGTGTGTGTGTGTGTGTGTGTGTGTGTGTGTGTGTGTGTGTGTGTATGTGTGTGTGCAACTCACCATAAATGTTTAATGTAATACAACAAAATTCTTGGAAAATGAGACGGAATATATTCAGCCTATCAGTGTGAGCCAAGGTGCATACCCATAATGCACTGCTGCCTTGCAGATACGCTCGCAAAGTGTGTCATTTAAAGTTTGCTGATTTAATCCGTAATTGTTGTATGTGATGATAATAGCGCCTGGCAGCTGTAGATAATTACATGCTGTTTTTATGCTGCAATTTTTCCCCCGAAATACAATTCCAATTTGCTCTGGCATAAAATGCAGAGGTACTGGCTGTCTGCTGCAAATGCTTTTACCATCAATAGTCACATCATTCTGTGATGTCTAGGCCTGGAATTGAAACATATGTGCTAAGAGATAATGCATTCAACATGTGCTAACACATGCACCATGATAATATATTATAAAGCAGAGGTCAATAAAACGGGGAACAACCTTCCAAGGTCACCGCTTAGTTGAAGTTTTTCTAACAGGAGTAATTCTTATAGGAGTGAAATGTTAGTATTCGATGAGTTGCATACTGTATATTCTGAAGTACTTTATTAAAGACCTAAATGAGATTTTTAACTGAAAGCATCCCATTTTTGGTTGTCCAGATGAAAACCAAGTGAAAAATCTTTCAGCCGTAGAGATGTTTGTCATGCCAAATCTGTGATTTTTTAAAAAAAATTTTTTACAAGTCCCTTAGTCCCTTTTTTTTTTTTTTAACAATACTGTGTCTTTACAATGTCACAAATATTAAATTTATCTGATGATTAAATGTCGAAGAAATAATCATCTGATTTGGAGCCCATACATAAATATATCATTGAATCCAACATATGAATAATATGTAAATGTGAAAGTATACTGCATACAAAATTTGTATTGATATGTTTGAACATATAAACATATAGAAGATATTTGTCATTTAGATTATTGAAAAGTATATGTGTAAACATTATAATATTATAATCTGTAAACTCACACAATATTTTGAAATATGTTTTTTAAATCTGTAAACTCCAAACATAACATTGGTAAGTGTACATAGTGTGAGTATGCCCCAAGCATACATTGTCTTTACTTTTAAGAGACCGAAAGCCTTTGCAGTGACCAAACCTATCATTAGCAGAACGAATCAAAACACTAGTTTGACCAAAGGACCTAAGGGGCATGTAGTGTGGACAGAAAACTGGTCCATTCATTTATTCATTTTTCATTCATTTATTCATTCATTCATTCATTCATTCATTCAATCTTTTTTCGGCTTAGTCCCTTTATTAGTCAGGGGTCGCCGCAGCGGAGTGAACCACCAACTTTTCCAGCATATGTTTAACGCAGTGGATGCCCTTCCAGCTGCAACCCAACACTGAGAAACACCCATACACACTCATTTTACACACATACTATATGGACAGTTTAGTTTATTCAATTCATCATAGCACATGTCTTTGGACTTGTGGGGGAAACTGGAGTACTTGGTGGAAACCCACGTTAACATGGGGAGAACATGCAAACTCCACACAGAAATGGCAACTGTCCCAGCTGGGGCTCAAACCAACGACTTTCTTGCTGTGAGCCGATCGTGCTACCCACCGCCCCGCCGTGCTGCAAAATTGTTCCAATGTTCACTTTAATAATGAAATCAAATTTAGTTCATTTGGTTCCAATAGGAAACATTTTGTTGAATAATAAACTGTATATTGTACCCTAATAAGTCTTCAAGATATGTAACTGCCATTGAAGTGCTGTTTATTTTAGTCGCTGTCACTGCTGTGTTTTCTTTCTTATCATTAGTGCTAAGATTTCCAGATCGCTCCACTGTTGTCCACGGAAAAGCCCAGACTTCGCCATGTGTAGCCCTTACATTATTCAGCAGTGTTGTGGATCTAGACGTCTGGGCTGACTGGGAGTCTTCATGGTCTCACAGTGTTGTCTGCTGAGGTGTGAGGGAGGGAGTGTGTGTGTGTGTGTGTGTGTGTTTGTATCTCTGAGTTTGTTATCAGTGCCTGAGAGCTTGCCAAGGAAGGAAAACAGCCATGAAAACACATTAGATTTTAGATATCTCCCTCTTTCTAAGTCGCCGGCTTTTTTCCTCATGCAAATGGTTCTTTTTCAACATGCTTTTTTTATTCAGCTGTGCTGTGCAAGTTTGGAAAATAAACTCAAATATATTTTTCTTTAAATAGCATGGGCATAAAAAGCTTTGGAACACCTAACCACTGTCAATAAGACAAGCACCTTCCTTCACCAGCTTTAAGACTAAGGGCCCTATCATACACCCGGCGCAATGTGGTGCAAGGCGCAACGCAATTGTTGTTTGCTAGTTGTTTTGCTACCAAGAGTTGTTTTGACGATTTGCGCCACGCTGTGTAAATAACAATTGCATTTGAGCCCATATGTGCACCCATAGGTGTTCTAATCTAAAAAAGGAGGTGTGTTGAGGCGAGTTGCTATTTTGAGAAACTATAATAGTCTGTTCTATAGACCAGAACAAAGCCGGTCTATTGTCCAGCGCAGAGCGTGTTAGTTGTGCACCTCCCTAACACGCTGCTTAATACACACAAGATGTAGAGCAATACACACATCTTTACATATGAAAAAGAATTAAAATGTTAAGAATATATACATTGGATATATTAAGGATATATATAGGTTATAATAATGATATATAGGATATTAATTTGAAGGATAACATATTATATTCTAGCCTTCATACTATAAATATAAAAACCATACTTTCTTGCCTTCTTCATCTCGGGAGGCTTTTTCAGTTCATTCATGACAATTTGCTTTTGTATAATGTTATTATTAGTAGTATTATTTATTATATCTCTATTTATATTTGTTTTAAATCTTTGCGCTTAAAAACGGAATTAATTATTTAAAGGCAAATTGATGTCTGTGCGTACAACACGTTTCCCTATCCACGAGAGTGAAAGTGAAAGTTACTAATTTAACTCATTCTCGCACTGTAGATGCTCTGTTTAACTGTTTTCTTGCTTGTGAAATGCTCAGTTTTTCCACTTAAGCTTACTTTACTTTATGTAAATAGCAAATGCACTAGGGCGCAACACAGCTGGCTCTTAAAGGGACTCTGATTGGCTTGTTTTCAAAACACACCAATAACTCATTAAGAAAAAAAGCTCAACCCTTTTAGACCATGCGCCACTGCGCAAAGCAGATTTTTCTGTCGTTATATTAGCAAAAGTGGATTCTGATACGCCCCTAATGCGTTTGCACCCTGCACTTTGCCCTTTGCGCATGGATCATCAAAATAGAGCCCTAACCGTACGTTCACACCGAAAGCGGCGAGAGCGTCAAAGTAGCCGGAAGTCATTCATTTTCAATGAGAGGCGGCGGCGATACGCGGCGATAAGCGGCGAGGAGCAGCGCGGCGCGTCTTCGCCGGCGTGAGCGTCGAGGAGAGTTGAAATGAAGTCAACTTTATGGTAATGAGCTATGACGCGGTTTGGCGGCAAGCAATCAGAATGAAGACGTCCATCGCTTGATAGCAGTTCAGAGAACACAGACCTGTGAACTTTGGTTCCGACCACAGTTGTTCCCAAGGGTTTGATTATTGCGGTCGCCGGATTTCCAATTATTTACAATTTTTTCCTACAGGAACATACATTAAATAAGTTACTGGCGAGTTACTGATGTTCATTAATGTTATATATTTATCTTAAAAAAGCGGGAATCTCACGCGATGTGACAGTACAAAACAGTACTGCTGCTTCAGGATATTTCAGACATATGGACACATAGTGGATAAATAGAGCAAAGCCACACCACACGCAACTTGATCTTCCATTGTTTTATGAATTTGATAAGAAGTGCGCAACATTTTCACGCTAAAAACATGTCTTATGCAGGAATGTAACTGATATGCTGCAACGGCTCCTTTAAATAAGAGATCGATGTAGCGAGTTTTGACGCTCTCGCCGCAGGAGCTGAAGGCAGACAGCGTTGTCGCCAGGGCGGCCAGAGCGACCTTGGACGCTCTCGCCGCTTTCGGTGTGAACGTACGGTAAGACTTGAGACTTATTTGTTCTTCAAGGCATTTGGCTGCTAGGAGGTATGATCGTTATTTTTAGTCTGTTTGTTGTTGTCTGACTGTGCTTCTGTTGATTTGTTAGAAACCACCTTGGCCAAAAAAAGTTGTAAAAAACTGCTATATAATTGAAATGATATTTATTATTGTCAAAAAAAATACTTTTATAGTTTAATTTAAATCACTAAACACATATTATAGAAAAGGCAAATACAGTTTTTTTTTATTAAACATTCATTAATTTTCCTTCAGCTTAAGGGGGTCACACATAGGATGCATCGCTCGGCACCAAGCCACGCCATGCAGCACCATGCAGTTTAGAATTCTAAACATAGGTTTCTATCATGGTACACTAACTCACGCCGCAAGCCCAGCTATGACTCAGCTACTGTACGTCTCTCTGTTCATATTTCTGCCATGCCACAGAGCGGCATCTGAATAATATCATTTTAAATAACATACAAATGTGCAAATACAAATTTATTAATCCAGGGTCATCACAGCAGAATGAACCGCCAACTTATCCAGCACATGTTTTACACAGCAGATGCCCTTCCAGCCGCAACCCATCACAGGGAAACATCCATACACACTCAATGCACACAATTTAGCCACCCAATTCACCTATATCACATACATTTGAACTTGTAGGGGAAACCGGCACCCAGAGGAAACCCATGCAAACATGGGGAGAACATGCAAATTCAACACAGAAACGCCAACTGACCCAGCCGCGGCTCGAACCAGCGACCTTCTTGCTGTGAGGCGAACGTACCACCCACTGTGCCACCGCTTCACCCCCTAATTTAATTAAATGTAATTAAATTTAATTTAATTTAATTTAATTTAATTTCTAAATACATTTTTGCCATCTTTTCATCACACATGACGGGATTCTTTTAGTTCTTTGAGGTCTGTTTGGTGTATTATGACCCCAGTTTTAACAAAACTCAACTTCTGAGACCCAAATGTGTTGTAGTTGAAGAAACGCTTCATTTAAAAACCAAGCGTCTTTAGCCAGATTTCCAGAGATAAGCCAAATACCCACAATTATTCTCTCAAAGTTCATTGTATCAGTGCTGTGTGTTTGTGCATGGTAATTAAATGGCTGTTAGTTTGGACTCACACTGTTTCAGCCTTCACTAATTAAAGAATCATCCGTTAATTCAGCTGAAATACGGCAGACCTCAGTGCTCACAGAGCTCACCGGCAGGATGCACATAAATTACAGAAATTAACTCTTGCCACCTCCGGGGTGTTACACTTGATGTATATCACTTGATGAATATTCAAGCAGAAAGCTATTTTTTGCTGCAAATCCATGAGATTGTGTATCTAACGACCCTCAGACACTCTCTCTGTGAGTGTTAGCTCCCTACAGCAAAACTCTCTTGAGGAAACTCTGGGAAAATACAAGGAAAGCTCAACAACACAAAACAAACAAACACACACACACACACACACACACAAATACAAGATTTTCTTCAAACACGGTATTTGAAAATCATTGCGTTCGCTTTTTTGAACCCAATTAAAAGTAAACCCTTAATCACTAGTTTCTGAAAGCACAACTATTGAATAAGAGCAGATTCATCTCGCTTTTCTGTTTGTCATAAAAAGACACAAACTTTTTTTTACATGCACAAACAAGACTGAACTAATTCACTAAGTTCTTTAATGTCTATTTTACACTGTAAAACATATTTAGTTTTTCACAACACGTTACTGTAACTTTTCATAGTAAATAAGTTTAGTATCACTTTTACAGGATTTAATTGTAAAAACTCACAATAGTGCATTGTATTCCGAATTTTATAGTGAAATTAATCTAATTAGCATGATTATAGCAAATTACTGTAAAAAGGGCTACATTTTTTGCGTGTTAGTTATAAGAGTTCAAACTCTTTTTATTTCATTCAACATAGACATAAATGCTAATTAACTTTTATACTAGTATTGGGACTTTTTAATATTTAGAAATAACAGAATTTTATCGCAGCGCCAAAAACTATTTGATTACATCTTCAAAAATAACTTGAAAGAAAATCATCCAGTTTTGAAATGACATGAATGTCAAAGTAAATCTTAAAGGTGCAGTGCGCCCAAAAATTATTTAATTTTATTAACATGGAAATATTAAATAATTTTCAATCAACATATCTTTGTGCATTTTTTTTACAGTGTGTATATGTTTTTTGACATGCATGTCTCACTATCAAGGCTTATTAGAGAAGAACGTGTCTGCTAACATATAACAACCCTAAAAAAATTACAGTGCACTGCAGTTACACAGAAATGAACAATAGAGGCAGTAAAAAAAATCCAACAAGTTTAGTTTCTTTTCACACATAAAGTGATTATGTGACATTATCAATTAATGAAGATTCATTTCGGCACAGCTTATTGCATAATGCTAAATATGTTTGCTTCACATATCTATTTTTTTTCTAATGTATAGAAGAAGGTAAAGCAGGATAGTGTTTAAAGGGTTGTCTTTAGCAATCTAATATTACCCTATCACTTAAAATAGACAAGTTAACCTTACATAAAAATGTGAGTAAATCTGTTTTGACTTGTAACTGTTGAGTTCATTTAAAGGGGACCTACAGTATGATGAAAATCGTCTTCTTTAAGCTGTTTGGACAGAACTGTAAGCAGATATAGTGTGTCTACAGTCATATTGGAGTGGTATAAACACAAGAAGTCTCTTTTTAAAAACAATTCTAACAGTATAATAGGACCCAAATACCAGGGATTTTGAAGCCCACTGCAATGTGATGTGGGAGTGCAGCTTTCCCTGCCCATTGAATTGATTGACCGGTACCATGTCTCCATAATAACATGAACACTGTATTCCTGTGTTTTATCCATATAAGTGTTTATCCATAAATCTACGTCTTTTGATAAATCATGTGATCCTGTGCCTTCCTCAAGTGAACAGGCTTTACAATAATATCATATTGAAACAGATTTTGACTTATTAGTAAGGGTAAATGTACGTATACACTCACACTAACATTTAAACTTGATCTCAGTAAAAGTGAGCAGATGTTAAAGAATGTTACAGGAGTAAGCTGTCTGAAAAGTTCCTGAATACTGACTAATTACCTGATGGGCAATTAAAACCTGTTACATCAGTGCAGAGGTCCTGACAACGGCCAATTAAAACACAGCACTGGGGAACCAGGGGTCTAAACCTCAGGACGTGATCTGTCTGCGCACTCATGCTTAAAAGAGCAGCTCTTGGCCCCAAAATGTAATTTAGCGTGCCTGAGATTCACTCAATACATGTCATACTTCTTTTTATGATAGTCCTAGAGTATATTACACACACACACACACACACACACACACACACACACACACACACACACACACACACACACCATTAGCAAATTTTCTCAAACCTGCAAAGAGCTACAAAAAGGGTTCACCTACCAAACCTGATCTCTATTTTTATCATTAAAAACCTTTCATTAATGTTTCTAAGTGTTCATACTTTGTGAGCAGTCAAATGCAATGTCACAATATGAGAATATTTATGCTTTCAAGGTCATGCAGCTTAAAATATCAGTCTGTTACTGCTGTATGCATGCTTTAGCCATTTAGCAGTTGTCAGGCTTTATCACATATTGCACAGCAGAGATCAACATTTGAGAGCAACCTACATTTTCTTAAATTTCAAGGTCACTGCTTAGTCCTCTTTGAAGCTATCCTAACAGGAATAATGGTAATTGTCTTAATGGATTAATTCATCCAAAAATGAAAACTATGTTAATAATTACTCACCCTCGTGTATTTCCAATCCTCTGAGATGTTTGTTCATCTTCGGTACGCAAATTAAGATATATTAGATAAAACATGAGATCTCCTTGCTCTTCCATAGACAGCAACAGTCCTGACTTGTTTAAAGTTCAGACTAATACCAAAATATGTCACTGCAAAATATGAGCTCAGAAATAAAGAAACTTTTGAATAAAGTAATAATTTTTTAATTATGTACCCACAAAATAATTATTTAGCTTGATAATATTTCGACCCAACCCCTGAAATCACATGGAATATTTTGATATTTGAAGTGGAATATTTTCATGTGTTTAAATCAACATGAGGGTGAATTATACATTTTCTTTTTTTTAAATGAACCAACCCTTCACGGGTTTATATCATATGACATACAACTAAAGTCAGAATTGTTAGCGCCCCTTTTAATTTTTGTATTTTTTTTAAATATTTCCCAAATTATGTTTAACAAAGCAAAGAAATTTTCACAGTATGTCTGATAGTATTTTTTCTTCCGGAGAAAGTCTTATTTGTTTTATTTAGGCTAGAATAAAAGCAGTTTTAAGTAAAACATATATTTTAAGGTCAAAATTATTAGCCCCTTTAAGCTAAAAATATCTTGAAAAATATCTAGTCAAATATTATTCACTGTCATCATGGCGAAGATAAAATAAATCAGTTATTAGAAATGAGTTATTAAAACTATTATGTTTCGAAATGTGTTGGAAAAAAATGTTTTCTCTGTTAAACAGAAGTTGGGGGGAAAAATAAACAGGGGGGCTAAAAATTCTGAATTCTAACTGTATATTCCGAAAACCTAATATAAAAAGCAACACTAATGAAAATTAGTGAACACTTCCAGATTACGTACATGTATTGGTCTAATGTTGCACATGGTGATAATTTTCCTAATTATCAGACTCTCATATATTCATTTTCGTTTCGGCTTAGTCCCTTCATTAATCAGGGGTCGCCACAGCAAAATGAACCGCCAACTTATCCACCATATGTTTCAAGCAGTGGATGTCCTTCCAGCTGCAATCCATCACAGAGAAACAACCATATACTCTCATTCACACACATACTCATACACTTCGGCCAATTTAGGATACCCAATTCCACTATAGGCCATTTTGAGGAATGTTCACAATAACAGTGGTCCTAGTTCCTATTTTACATGTTTAATTTCAATAGCTTTTGAGAATCCAAAAAGGTCCACATATTGATAAACAATGTTATGATAGCTGTTTTAACGTGAAGATATGATTGAATTGCCTCTTGTTACACAGTTATGAAATAGTATGATAACAAGCAGGAAATATTCATGGGCCAATGACATTACCACATCAAAATGGTTTATAACAACGAAACAATGCCCTTCTTACTATGAGGTGATCGTGCTACTCACTGTGCCATTGTGACGCCCCCTTAATTATCAGACAAACTTCATTTATTTATTAATTTGACATGGACGTCACAATTACACTGGACAACCAAATGCATTTGTTTAAGTGTTTTAGCAGACTTGCCAGTTCTCAACACCTGTCCACGGGCGGTTTGACATAAAATGAAAATAAAATAGATACAAATACACAACATTATAATTCTTTATGTAAAATTGCTGTAAAGCAAAAGCAAAGGCGGCATGATTAAACAAACTGATTGTAAATTATTTGTGCAAACACTGCTGTTTTGTTTTTAACCACTTTTTAAGAACACTTCTAAAAATATTTATATTACTTTCTAAGTTTAGGCCATCAGGTTAATCATTCCACAATTTGGTTCCTTTAACAGAAAAAAAAAACTGATTGACCAAAAGAGGTCTTACACTTTGGTACAAGGCAGTCACCTTTAGCAGTTGCTCATGTGACTCTGTGAGAGGTTTGATGCCTACTGATTAAATCTGAAAACACCATTAGACCATGATTATTTAAAGATTAAAAAGCCAATTTAAGATAATTAAATTTACTAAAAATATCAAAACTAAAAAGGTAACTATGTTTACATAAAACCTCGCAATATTGCCATCACATAAGCTTATGATATGTTAGAAATCTTCTAATAAACCTTTGAGATTTTATGATCATGAGCTGCTTTATAGTGAGTGAAGTTCTCAGGCAGCAGGTTGTCCAAATCAATACCAAATGGATGAGCCTTTCAGCCACATAGTCAAATTTTGTGACATTTAGTATATTGCACCCTTAAAATGTCACTACTCATTAAGGTCATCGTGCGATTTTGGTCATATTTTGAGCCGAATATAAACTGATGTGACTCTTCTTTGAATCATGCCAAATTTCAGCTTTTTCGTGCACCATTTGCCATGCTGTGCTCATGCAGTGTGCAGGGGGAATGGAGATTTAACTCTCGCAATCTGCAGTCGGGTGGTTGGATGATTTTTCAGACGTGTCCAAAATTTTTGTTGGCCCTCTAGAGTGAATTGCTCAGAGCCACAAACCATTTGTGTGCTTTTCCCCAGACTGCAACAGCAAAAAACAAAAATAGACACATACACACATCCAGGTTTGCATGGGGTGCAATATTAAAGGATATAATGTCCATCCTATTCAATTCAATTCAATTCATCTTCGATTTTATAGTGCTTTTACAGTGTAGATTGTGTCAAAGTAGCTTAACATAGAAGTTCTAGAAAATTGTTATTGCTTCAGTCCAGATTTTAGAGTTTAAGTTCAGTTGTAGTTTGGTTTAGTGTGATTTAATTTTCACTGATGAAAGTCCAGTCACTGAAGAGAAAATCCATCGATGTGCAGCTCCACAAGTCCCAAACCAAGCAAGCCAGTGGCACCAGCAGTGAGGAACAAACTTCACCAATTGACGAAAGTGAAGGGGGAAAAACTCTAGAGAAACCAGGCTCAGTTAGGCATGAACATTTATCCTCTGGCCCTCCTAGCATCACACTTCTCCCCATTAAGTGGCATAAATGCATTACTGTATATACTGGTTTGCCAACCACCATTAAACAAAAAATCTGAAAAATGGAGTGTGACATGTTGACTTCACACGTATAGTGTGTGTGCAGTGAATTGTGAGTTAAGGTTTTACATTGCATGCAATCTTTCTGTACAGAGTGATTTTGTACCTTTCTGAAATCACACACTGTATTGACCTCATTGAAGTTCTTAGCCTTTGTGCACTGTTCAAATTTACTACCCTTTTGTTATGTTAGGAATGAAAACATCCAATGAATTGAAACTGCTGTGAAAAATACATCACATAAATAAATAAAAAAATATATATATATATATTTTGCCTGAATTTGTTAATCAACCTCAGTCCTGATCAAAACTGCTAAATTGTTTAGAAAAAAATAAGATTTTAACTCTTTAATTGCCAAATTCACAAATGATGTCACTGATTTGGTGAAAAAAACACAAAATGATGTATTTTCAACATAAAAAGTAAGTATGGACTGGATTTGTTTACCTTTAATCACATTCTTGGACATGTGAATGATTAGTAACAACACTGGCTTTGATGCGTTGTTAGATTAATTATTTTTTTTCACAAAATTATTTTCTTTTTTTTCATAATTTACAGTTGGTGGCTGTTTTTGCTCTATTGACTTCCATTGTAACCACATTTGATGTTGCATAAATACACAGTCTTTGTTTTTATTTACTCCATGTAGTTCTGAGAGCTGAGATGCATATTTTGTTTTTCTCTGACAGGTTAGTGCATACAGTCACTCTCGCACACTCATTTTAATTTGTTGTTAAACTCCATATAAACTCCAGAAACTAAGCTTTTGTTTTGGGCAGGCCTATCTAAAGGGTTAATGGTGCCAACTGATGATATAAATTTGGCCTCTTAACAACAGGGAAAACTACCAACAGTCAAAAATGCATGATTATATTGTGTCATGGTTTTGTAATCAAAAAATGTAGTTATAATGAAAGTCAATGGGGCAAAAACACCACCAACAGTAAATTAGTGAGAAAAAAAGAAAATTGATTAAAAACAAGGCATCAAAGGCAATGATGTTTCATATGTCTAAGACGTTGATAAAAGATTGAAAAAATCCAGTCCACAATTACTTTTTATATTAAAAATACTTCATTTTGTGTGTTTTTTCACCGAATGAGTGACTTTATTTATGAATCTGGAAATTAAAGAGTTAAAAACCTGTAATTTTTGTAAACACAATTTTCACATTTTCAAAACGTAGTTTTGATCAGGACTAAGGTTGATTAACAGATTTATGCAAACATTTTTGAAAAAAAAAATCTGATGCATTTTTACAACAGTTTAATGTAGTGGATGTTTTTATTACATAACAAAAGGGTAGTAAATTTGCCCAGAGTGTATCATTGAGTTCTTTAATAATTTCAAAGCATTTTCTCAAAATTTGTGATAAAATAAGATTTGTCACCAAAAAAAATTCTGTTTGTTAAAACACAGAAAAGGTTATGGCCAAATCAAGACACAAATTTACCCCAGAGTGGATGAAAACATCCTCAACAGCATATAAGGGTTAAATAGACTGATCTTCCACAAAAGCACAGGCTTATTTGCAGATACTCAAATGGGCAGTTGGTACACTTCCTAATTGTTTTATTTTCTAAAACTTTCAGTTTTAGTTTTTCTTTCAGCCACAATCACTGCTATTCTCTAATTTTGGCCACAGTGTTTTCCACAATACAAAGAGATTTTGGTGTCTTTATTGTAAAGCAATGTTTTTAAGCTGTTCTCTAATTTTGATCTCTCATACTCAATGTATGTTTATCTGTACAAATTTGTGTGATTATATATTTCTACACTCTAAGCGATTTTTTTCCAGCAGAATAGAGTGAGTTCAGTGGGTGATGTAAAGAAAAAAGATTGCTTTAAGAAGAGGAGGGAAAAAATCTGCCACTGTTTGTGACATCCAAACGCCGGCGCAGCCTCCCACACACTAGATGTTCATCAATAAAGATGCCCTGCGTTCAGACCTAACAGAAGGTTTGCTTCTTTAAGAGCAGATCTGAAAAAAGATTGTACAGTTCGTCAGCAGATAGGTAAACCAGGGCAGCGGTGTGTCTGATGCTGCTTAATTATGGACGTCAGCTCCTCAGTGGAGCCGCAGCCTGAAGAAAAGTGAAATTGATAGAAAGAATTGTTCTTTGATCAGCTTTTGTTGTGTTGTGCTGGAAGATCAGAGTGTGTAGGCCTGTACTTGTCTTCAGTTAATAGAGGCTCAGTGCTGCTGCTCTCAAGGGATTTGTCTGGTTCTTTGGAAATATTTCCCTGGGGGGAGAAAACAATCTTACATGTGCATTCAGTGTTTCATGAAGAGTGACAGTCCACTGTGAAAATTTGTCTAAACTGGATTGTGAACACAATGCCTATAAAACCAGAAAACAAAGTTCATCCAGAAATGAAGCTGGCGTAAACCTGTTACACTTTCTTTAAAACAAATACATTTATTGTATTGGTTATTTTTAAAGTTTCACGAAACCCTGGAGTATTTTTTTTTTAGATTTTAACAGATTTGTGTGTGTTGAGCATCAACGTTAAAACCAGTCAGCTTTAATTGTGAGGAAAACTGGATAAGTTTGAGCTTTAGCCAGCTAATTTCAACTTCTGTGTTTAAAATCATTTTTGGGGCGGGATCAAAATCTGTGATGTAGCACACATCTGATAGTGGAGTAATGACTCGTCGGTTTCTCATTATTATTCATAGCAGAGTTTTCTTATCCTATGAGAAGACCCTGCTTCTTAATTATTTATGAGAGCACGTGCTTTCCAAAGGCAAGACAGAAATGCCAAGCTGTGAGACCCAATGACTGCGTGGGACTGCGTACGGCATGGGTTGTTTGTGTTTGTTTACATGATCCATGGGGTTTGTTGCATGTTTTTCCCCGCGATGCTGTCAGGGTCAATACAGCAAAGCTGTTGTTTTGCAGCAAGCATTTTTGTTGGCAGAGCTGTACGAGAATTAGAGAATGGCAAACTTTTATCAGTTGAGTTTGTTGCCATTCAGACACATCGCCTATCCCTGCTGCAGTGTTCACCATATGAGTAAAATTCTTCTGAGAACTGGCAGGGATAATAGTTGAAATAGACAGGGCAAGCGACCTGCTTTACTGCTATCCACTATCTCTGCATTCAGACCGGGGATTCAGGAGGAGAGAAGTCCTCCTCATTTATAGTGTTTACATGGTTATCTGTATAATGATATAACAGATTGTGGTTGTGTGTATATGAAATTACGAATAACAAATGTAGCAGGACACTAAATTACTTACTTTATTTCTTTGCATTTTTACATCGTAAACTATAAAATCATGTGTCTCTTCAAAGTTTGTGTCTCATTATGTGAGCCAACTGACACTTCCCCTCATTTTACCCTGTTCTGGCAGCCAATTCCACTTCCCCCTCTACTCGCAGTGCTCCACACCCATCATGAAGCATCTTTTTTTTTAAATTCTGAGGTACACTTTAACCGAAAGAGGGGTGTTTCGTGACCCTTTGATGTCAGCCTTATTCTAGTATGTGAGCTGCTTAACCAATATTATTCAAATGTTTTGAATTAGTTTTATGTAAGAAAACATCTTGATCACTTTGTTAGGTGTTGAGTTTCAATTTTAAAATGTTTTGAAATTAGTTTTACTTTTAGGCTAAAATAGTTACTTTATAGTTTTGTTCTAGTTATAAATTGTGTTTCTTATTTTATGTGTCTGCGTCAGTGCTTTAAAATCTTTTATTTTTGCAATTTAATTTATTTTAAAAAATTTGTGACGTTCTGATTTTATCAGTTGTTTTTATGTTTTTTATACGTTTTGAAAAACAATTCAGCTTTATTTTCATTTATTTCAATATGTAAAGTTATACAAATTAACACATTAATGTGGCTAAGTTTTTACTTTTCATTTTTAGGGGTCAGTTGCACCTATAAGATTTCTGTCACAGTGACAAGCTGTCACACCTTTCCCATGTAATTCTACAGTAATTCGTTGTAAATGCTGTGAACTAATCTGTTGGTCTATAGTTCTAGAATTTTATAGTTGAGATGGTAACAAAACAACTACAGTAATAAATATTAATTAATAATTCCTTACATTTATGTAGCTCTTTTTTGGACACTCAAAGCACTTTACACATTATTTGGGCGGAATCTTCTCATCCACCGCCAGTGTGCACAATCCACCAAGATGACGCAAGGGCAGCCATATTGGGCCAGACTGCACACCACACACCAGATAATTATTATAGAATAACAGAGTAACAAAGCCAATTATGATATGGGGATGGTTAGGTGGCCATGATGGACAGAGGCCAGAAGGCAAATTTGCCTAGGATAGATTAAACCCCTACTCTTTTCTGAAGGACATCCTGGGATTTTTAATGATGACAGTTAGTCAGGATCCTGGTTTATCGTCTCATCTGAAACACAGCGCTTACTGAGCAGTGCAGAGTCCCCATCAGTATACTGGGGTTGTTAGGACCCACAAAGACCACAGGTTGAGCGCCCCCTGCTGGTCTCACTAACACCACTTCCGGCAGCAACCTAGCTTTCCAGCCTGATCTCACGAGAAAACGTAAGTATTTTACGTTTTGCCAGTTTAGTGGCTAATTTGTACGAATTTGTACGAGTTCAGTCGTACGAAATGGTACGATTTTAAAAAGGAGGCGTGGCACCTGACCCCACCTCTAACCCTAACCGTCATTGGGGGATAAGCAAATCGTACTAAATTGTACGAATTAGATCGTACGAATTCATACGAATTAGCCACTAAATGAAAAAGTTACGAATTGCCGTGAGATTGTGTTGAGCTTTCCCATGTCAGGTACTAACTGGGTGCAGTCCTGATTAGCTTCAGTGGGTGACCATGTAAGAGTTGCAGAGAGCTAGCCAGCTAATATATACAAACAACCCAATGCTGTTGTTTCTGGGTACAGGGTATAGGGTACATTATATTATACTACAATCCATTTTAGTAAAAACTAAAGAATACTACAATATACAGTATTAGTATACTACAATATGCTGTAGCATTTATTAAAAAAAAAGAGTTATAAAGTACACAGGATATACCTTTTTTCCATAGCATGGTTCAGAAATAATTACTAAAGTGATTTTAATGTGTGATTAGTGCTTTTAAAGAAAAAAAAAATTCTGAAACTCAATATATCCCTTACCTATACTGTGTTTGTGTTTATTACTAAGAATTTATCTACTTGGTAGACAAAGTAAACGTCAATGGAAAGTCCACATCATGACAGAAACAATGTTTGCGCGTGTGTGTGTTTCTCAGCAGGACTGTCAGGTAGCCAGGTTAGATATTACTGATGCCTCAGTGACACATCCCACCTTATCCATCACCCACTGACTGAACACTACCACCGTCTGCTCAGTTTCTCACATACACACACACACACACACACACACACACACACACACACACACACACACACACACACACACACACACACACACACACACACAGTAAAGCTTTCACCATCACAAATGCTCACAAACACATACGCTGGAGTTTTAAGGGGACGAAAGCTGCTTTTTCTCCTCTTTTTCGGCTCTTCGTGCAGTGAGCTGTGGATAATGAGAGAGCAAGAGAGATTGGCAGGAAGCTTTCCGTAATCAACCCAACCCACTAGAGCTTCCTCCTTCGCTCCCTCCCGCTCTGGCTCTTTCTTTTACTGTCAATGCTTTGGACGTTTTCACTCATCCTTTTGGCTTTTCTGTCAATGCCTTGGACATTTTCACTCATACGGGTAACTGTTTTGGGAATGGATTGGAATGATGGTGGGGTGAGGCTGGACATAAGAGATAGAAGAAGTGATGAGCAATGAAGAACAAGAAGAACCAGGTTGGGTACATTTGCTCTTTTTCCTTATTTTCTTTAGTTTGATCATTCAGTCACACTTTACAATAAGCTTTAATTAGTTGATTGTACTTGACATATTTGTTAATATGAACTAATAATGAACAATTCTTGCAGAGCTTTTATTAATAGTCGTAGTTAAACATTATTAAAGAGCAAATTCATGAAAGGTAACATTAGTTAATGAAGACTGAACAACTTTATTTTCATTATCTAGCATTAACATAAATGGTAACACCCAGTATAAGTAACACCATTTACTGCTTTATCACCAGAGTAGGGTGTAAGGCGTTTCACAGTAATGCTTTATTCTATTCTAATTACATTTTTGAGAAATGCCATGTATGCATGTAACAAATTCTATTTGAAGTTTTTTTGTAATTTGATTAAAGTTAGTTAAGTCAATGTAACTGTGTCACTTACGTTACAAATATAGTTTTTAGAAGAAAAAAAAGCTTCTTTCAATTCACATTTTCTGCTGCAACGTCAGTTAATAAGCATGCGCTTTTACAAAGCTGGAGAATGCAAGCTGAAATGGTTGCTGACGAGATTGGCTTCTTCAAGTGAAAAAACAGAGATTACTTTGATTTCATTGAGCGTAACAACTAAAATATCGTTCTAAAATGCAGTCTAAAGAACTTTGACTGCTTTTAGCTAAACCAGCAACTTGTTCAAGCACTTGAGTAGAAAGCATTCTATGATAATACTCGTCACCAGAGGACACCAATGCCTAAAAACACAGCGGCCTAACTCTGCCCAAACAGGCTAAATTATGTAAATTATATATGCACACACTCGCATTTCCTAGGTGCACCCAGTTGAAAACAGCAAGTCACGTGACAAAAGCTAACCAATCAGCTTCATGCATTGGAATATATAAAAATTTTTAAACTATACCTCTGACAATCACAGAACATCCAAACACTGCAGTACTTTTTCATACTATGGATGTCAGTGCCTATAGTTGTCTTCTAAATTTCTTCTTTTGTGTGAGAAAAAAAGACAAACCGGTTTGGAAAAAGTGAATGATGAGAGAATTTTAAGTTTTGGGTGAACTCTTTTAAGTATTTTGAATACTGTGATCAACCCAGTGTAATGTTTTTCAGTGAATATATGTTTTAAAAGTAACTACAAAGTAAAGTAATTAGTAATCTGATTACTTTTTACATGAAGTTACTAGTAATGTAATCAGATTATAATATTCCAGTAGTAATCAGTAATTTGTAATCTACTTTAAGTAACTTCCCAACACTGATTATAACCTTCCTATTATTAAGATATTAACTGTCTATTAGCACTTATGAAATATAGTTTTTCATCCCTAATCTAACCCAGTAACTCAACCCATCTACTACCTTAATTTATTAATAAGCATTTAATTCATTTTTTATTAAGGTAACAGTTTTAGTTATTGGTTCCTTAATAGTATAAATTGTATAGTAAAATAAGGTATGACCACAAAAATAAATAATAAATATATTGTTAATTGTTTATTCATGTTAATAATAATAATAATAATTATTATTTTTATTATTATTACTATTATTATTATTATTATTATTATTATTATTATTATTATTATGGTATTAAGTAATGTACATCAACTAACATGAACTAATACAACCTTATTGTAAAGTTTTATTAATAATTCTCTTTTATTACTCATTTAAAGTGGAATAAGGAATGGCTTTGTCAGGGAAGTAATGTGGTGGATGGGATTGGATGTGGTCTGTTTAAACTGTGAAGTATTTATACATTCCAACAATCTGAAACCACTAATGAAAGTTATTCTCTTTTATATTCAACTAGCTTAATGCTACATCTTTCAATACAGCAGATTAGGTTAAAATAGATTGTTGAGTGTATTCAAGATTTTTTTTCTTTAATGGCAAAAGCACTTTAACTTTATTGACTCAAGTTTTTGACAGATTTCATATGCATGTTCCTTAGTATTATTGGAATGATGATGGGATAGAGTTGGGCAAAATAGATACTGTATGAAAGTAATAAGCATTGAAGAGCACGAAGAGCCAAGTTGGGTGCAAAACTGATTATTTTTTTTCTTATTAAGTCCTGAAATGTACAGTTTATTTTGCCAGCTCACATTGTTATTCTTTAGAAATTCATTTAACTATTAATTTAACAATGGATCTGTGCAAGTTAATCCACTCATTCACTCACTATCCTATGGCTTAGTCCCTGAAATTCACCACAGCAGAATGAACCGGCAAATTAATCCACAAAAAAAAAAAGTTTGTTTTGGTAATTTTCAATCAAAGTCTGACCATTTGCTTCTATGTTTTTAATCACACGCCTCATACCATTTGTATACTATGAGGAAATGTTGTGCAAAAAGAAAGCGCTGCCCCCTACTCAGTATTCAGTTTTAGCTGGAAGTACATCAACATACTGAATTGAAAGTCACAGTAACTTCCAGTTCACACAGATTTAACTTTGTTTAGATGTTCTTCACCAATGCTACTTTAAATCTGGAATGGCTTTGTATATTTGCCATTTTTCAGGCTCTGTTTTGATTGTGGAGATTATTTGCATTGCTTGGGTTTCAAGTGTCTGGGACCACTAATGAAAATGATTGTTTTGTATTCAATTATAGTTAAATGCTGTTTTCATTAGAGCATATTAGTTTAAGTGAAAAGTTGAGTGTTTTCAGTGTTGTGTCTCTTAATGGCAGCAGCACTTGGACTTTATTAACTTAACAAGTTTTTGTTTTTATTGGATTTTGAGCTTGATGATTCATAAATTTTCTTTTAGATTTTCAAAATAATTCCTTTCAGCTTAGTCAAGTTTAATATTGTGTTTTATAAGGCTTGATTTTATATTTGATCCGATTTGATCTAATAGTGTATGTCTGTATATCAGCATTTAATATTATTGAGCTACTATTATAGTTTTTAGAAACAATTTTATCATCTATTTAAAAATATTTTTGAGCTTTATTTTTAGAACTAAATAAACATGCTGCATTACCAACTACTGCAGAATCCAAAATATTTCATTTGATATTTAAATTATATATTCATTTTATTATTTTTTATTATTTTTTTGTATTTTATTATTATTATAATTCTTTTTAATTATTCTAGCAATAGAACTAGATATTTGAGATCATATATTTTCTCTGACTTTTGAAGCCCAATGTATATTTGCTCTCACAGTAAACACATTAGTCTTGTCGTCCACTGAAGCGGGGGTCGGGGAAGAGACTCAAATTGCCTGTGAGGGTTTTTGTGCATCTGCAGAAAGAAATAAGACCATTTCCCCTCCCACCAATCAGAGCGTTTAGAGAAGAGACAGAAGCTAAGTAGCATCAATGCTGGAGGTAGGATGTGAAAAGAAAAAGGAAAGTAAAAAGGAGCAGATTGAAGCAATGTAACAAAACAAAGTAATAACTGCAATCTAGATTGGAAAATAGACATAATATAGAAAGAAGAAAAGAATTGGGGCCGAAGAAATAAGGTGTATATCTACGAAAACAGTGATTGCTAAGAGATGTCATATTACATAAAAAATATTGGCATCTATGAACCTTCAACATCCTAGAGACGTTTCTGTTAAACAAAAGACTCTTTAGAGTGGAAACATTAGCTTGTTCAGGTGTATTTGATTAGGGTTGGAGCTAAAATCTGCAGGACACCGGCCCTACAGGAGCAAGTTTGGTGATCCTTACGTTAGGGCTTCCCCTACCATAATACACCTAAAGCACAGATTGCACTAAAACTGGTTAATGGCAGGGAAGCGTTTTCTCTCGTTAACTGCTGGAAAAGAGTTAACAAAAACATTTATTGATTTTACGCACACGATGATACCAGCCATACAGTACATGTAAAAGTTAAGCAGACTCGCAAAAATTTGCAACATTTTGTTGATTTTGTGTTGTTTTCAGCGATTGTGGAATTGCAAACAACTAGTGGGTCTAAATTTCTTACTTTAAAATAGTTTTAAATAAATTATTATTTTATTTCAGCGAAACTAAAACAAATAAGGCTTTCTGTAAAAGAAAAAAATATTATTGGCAATAGTGTGAACATTTCCTTGAATATCATTTGAGAAATATTTTTAAAAGAATTGAAATTTCACAGGAGAATAAATATACTGTCAATTATATATATATATGAAAAAAAATCAAAATTTTCTAAATTCGTCATCACCAGGGCCCAGTTTGTCAAAAGTAATTCAGTGAGATTTTGTATTACAGATTAGATCAAATCTTGGAAATGTTTTTTTATTTATTTATTTTTTCAAAAGTAACAGAGTAAAGTAACTTTTTTTTATTAAGATCAGACCATGTAATTCAATCTCACGTTTGATTTTAATCAAACCTGCTCATTGGGTTATTTAAAACCTTCAGATTGGGATCTATTTGCTTAAAAAAAAAAAAAAAAAAAAACTGTATTATCCTGCTCCCATCAGAAGGGGGGATTCAGTTGTGATTTACTTAACCAAATAAACCATATCAAATTTTATAAAGAGTTTTATTTTTAAGTAAATGATCACAAACGTAATGGTTACTGATTATATTTAAATTTAAATATATACTCAAAGCCTTTATGAAGCATGTTACATCTAATGAGATACTGTATGGTAAACAACAATTACAAAACAATATCAAAGCAGTATTGCATTAGAACGGACTGAAAAATGTCAAATGTTTGTTGATTGCAGTGTTTCTGTTTCTTACCATTAAAACAAACAGTGGTGGTTTGTGGCCACTGCGATTTTACCTACCTGTTGTTCTATGCTACGCCAGTAGGCTACACTGTTGGTTCCATTTAAGGCTCTGGTAAACAGGATTTGGTAATCCTGAAATGTGGTACTAGGATTACAGGTTTCTCGATCAGGTTTTTTTGTTGAGTCATCTGAGTTATTTGATTTTGAATATCTACAGATACCGAAACCCTATCCGATGCTTCTATAATACATACAAAAAAGAATAAAGAAGAGCGGATCCAGGATATTCCTTATTTTTTATTTATTACACCTTATTTTAAACATTCAACTACTTTGTAAACAAACATAGCACTTTAGTTAGCTTGAACCATCAAGTAATAAATAACATTGATTCTTCACTTTTGGATTTTAGTGAAAAAGTAAATATAAAAAAAATCAAATTTAAAACAAATAGCATCTCAACTAAAAAATACCCAGCTGGCAATCCCAAGTTTACATATATTACAGTTTGCTATGGCAATGTTGTCATCATGAACTTTATAATACCACAAGACCGCAGATATACTCATGCTTTCCACTTCAAGCTGCTTCCGTGTTCTACTTTGCCAGCATTTACCAATATCATCTCTGCAACAAGGTGATGTCATGTCGCATGCCTTGCTGTTTCTGTGAGATGTCAAGAAAGAGGTCTAACTCTGTGCCACCACAAAACTATAGATATGTTAAAAACATAATGACAATATTAGTAAACATACTCGAGTCCTGATTGGGATGTAACGTCTGATTCCAATCCAGTCTGAATCCGCATGATGGGGCCCGATTTACAATCACGTGATCAGATCTGGACAACCCTAATTTGGATCACATTGATCCAACCCAGTGTTCTTTTAAAAAACTGTCATACAAGTAAGATAGATTTGTTAATCCTGGATAGCAAAACATGGCATTTCCAAATCGGTACCGATTTGATCCAGATTAAATATTTAGAAAAACTAGGCCCAGGTCAGAGTTACCACAGAAATCTGAATGATGCCTTACTCTTATCTGGCAAAAAAAAAAATGTATTTAAAATCGTTTCTAGAATGTAATGACAAAATCTGTGATCGCAACTGAGAATCTCGATTGCAAACAGTACAGCACATTACACTGACTTGTCATTGCAGCCTGCAGTCAAACAAACACACAGAAATAGTTACACTTCACTATTTGTGGTGTAATGGCCAGCTCTGAGTGTTTTATTTAAGCAGGCTATAAACTGATGAATTATCTAGAAAGAAAGACTTTGGTGTAAAATTATGCTAAAAAGGGGGAATAAATCAAAATAGAGCTTTATTAAAAGATCATTAGCACTTTGAACAATCCAGGCAATTAGCAAAGGCTTTTGTGCTAGATTTAAGGAGGAATCAACTGAAGGAAAAGAGAAAAGGAAAGAAAGAGCTAGCAAAAGAGAGAGGAGAGGGAAAGATGAAGATGGAAAGAGCGAAAGAGAGAAAGGCTGCGTTTGGCACTTTAGGGGCCATGTGATGATAAATGCTCCAGTGCCACATGCCAAAATGCACCTTGTTCAGCGTGAGCTATGCCATATTTTTAGCCAATCACAGTGAAGGGAAGGTTGAAGCTAACAAGACATCAAGTGCTCCACCAAAATCCCTCAAGCCTCCCTCGTCACAGCCCATTCCTCCAGTTCGGGCCGCCCATAAGTCATTCTCCTCTCTTCTGCTTCCCGTTTCAACACTTTTCTCTTCTGACTACCCCTTGTCCCAGTTCTGCATGTTGTCTCCATTATTTTTTGCCTTCCTCGTTCTCTTTCACTACAGGCTTTTCCCTTGTGGTTTCAGATCTGACTTTTGACTTGTGTTGGATGGAAACTCTTGTTTTTATTGCTGTTGAATCCCAAAGATCTCTTCTGAAATGAAGCTGGAATAATAGTGAACCTTCTGCTCTTGCTGCAACATCAGTGGCTATTGGAGACAAACACACACACAACATTTGACATTTGGTAGCTTTCTAAAGGCCCCTCTGCTGTGATCATGCTGAAAAGGATGTCAGAATGGAGAGATGATCCGCTGAGGAAGATCGTAAACAGTTTTGGACGAACACTCTGGCTTTTTGTAACGCAGAGTTGTGCTTGCGGTATATTTGATTGTGTGTTTGGACCTGTTGGTGTGTGGGCGATTGCAAACAGGTATAAAATATGAAGGACATTTTAAATGAATCACCATTGCTTTCTCAAACCAAAAAGTCAATAAAACCATTTACAGTAGGAATCATTTAATGTTTAATATTATTATTATTATTATTATTATTATTGTTGTTGTTGTTGTTGTTGTTGTTGTTATTATTAAAATTATTGTTGTTATTGTTATAAAAATATTATTGACACTAACAATTATTTAGCATTATTAACATTAAATTTTCAAATATAATAGAGTTTTTATACAATATTAATTGCAAATATTTTAAATATATAAGTTTTAATGAAAATATCACGCATGGTTAAAAATATGTTAAGTTGTTGTAAATCATGTATAATTAGTAAATTCATAAACAACAGCCAAACTTACTGAGCAATGTGAAAGAGGTTTATGGGTCAACACAAGACCCATATATAAACAAAACAAGTGGAGTGTGTCAAAGAAGAAACATTTCAATGTCATTTTGATTATGGAAGATGAGTTTTAAGGGGAAAAAAGGGTTGACTAAGTTAATATTTCACTAATTTGCTTGTTCATAGACCTATGTCCATTGTTGTGTAGACTACTCTTTTCTAAAGTCTACAGTTTGTTAGAGCAGGTGTTTTCAATATTGGCAGCTGTACCCGGCTGTTGTCACCTGTAGATTGTGTAACAGTTGATGGAGCGTTAGGCATGATGCCATGTGGGTTGTGGGTGTTGTGGGTGAGGGGCAAGATACGTCATCTCTCCAAACCACTGCCAGCTGGCTCCTCTTCCTCCTCTTCCTCGCCTGAAGCCACAGAAAGCTGCCCACCAGCCCATCTGTGAGGCTTCTCCACCCGCTCCTCCCTACGGGAAGACATGAGGGACTCAGAGACACAGACAAAGATGAGGAGGAGATTTGTTAAACCTTTCCACATAGACTAACATAAACCTCTTTGAACATGCTGGTTAAAATTTTCTTCAAATATTAATATTTTATATAATGTTTTTTGTTATTAATTAAATTAAATTTTATTTTATTAATATTTTTGTTATTATTATTATTTTATTTTATTATTTAGTTAAATTTGTTTTATTTAATTTTTAATTTAATTGAATTTTTTATTATTATTATTATTTTATTTATTCTTTATTAAAATGTAATTTAATTGAATAAATTTATTTATTTATTTAATTTGCTGTTTTATTTATTAATTTGATTTAATTTGTATTATATTTTATTTTATATTATGATTTTATATTTGTTTTTATTCATCTATTTGTTCATTTATGCGTTTATATTTATAATTGAATTTATTTATTCCAAGTTTCATAATGTATATGTTATTTTACAGTTATTTTATTTTAGTTATTTATATTTTTTATGTTTATTTAATTTTAAATAAATGTAAAATTTCATTTATAAATTCATATTTTATAAATTGTTAAAACATTTTTAAAGTGTATTTTGTCCAGAACTGAGCTTCAGATGAGCTGCTCTCATAGATACCTTGCTGCTAGTATTTTAACCACCGCAATAAAAAACAGAGACATTTCTGCAGTAGATTTCAATAAGAAAAGCATTAAATATTTTCAATCTTTTTTTGCTTCGTCGGTGCAAAAATGCCCTCTGTTCGACTTCAATATCTTTTCATGAGGCATTCATGTATAGCGTTTAGTATTAGTCTCTGAGCCAAAGTCGATACAACAGGATCAATGGAGGAAACATTCTTTATCCAGAAACAAATGAGCAAACATACGCGGTGAAACACAATCCTGGATCCTGGATAAAAAAAAAAACAAATCAGCCAAATACACACATGACTCATCGTTTCCACTGCAAATCTGACTTGCTGACATTGATGGCGTGAACAATTTATTAGGACGTCATTTTCAGCACTTATCAAAGGGTCACTTAGTTTCTTTTCCTGGAAAATTAATCTGTTCTCCTGTAAGCTGTCATTTAGTTTTCTTATATGTGATTCATTGCATGAATTACTAAAAACTAATTTTGAAGAGTATAGTGTTTGGAGCATTTGTCTGACATGTAAAGCGACCAATTACAGTACTTTTTAGTTTAGTTTAAAAAAAAAAGTGCTGTGAAAATATGAATTTAGCATCTTCACAATAACATAGCAGCATGTTACCAATCATTTATTCAAGACTAAAGTAAATATAACTTAAAACCTTATGTTGTATGATGCACTATTGTAAAAGTCAAAAGTATATTGCATGGGTCAACATTTTAATTTCTTTTTAAATTTATGCCAAAAATCAGCAGAATATTAAATGATAATAATTTACCTTCCTTGTAGATATTTACTAAATATCCTACTATAAATATATCAATTGATATTTAATTTTAATGTTGATTCCCCAATATGGAGATTTATTTCAACCCTCGTATTCTAGAATTTCAAATAGTTGTATTTTGGCCAAATATTGTCCTTTACTAATAACACCTTACTAATAACCATAGAAAGTATGTTTATTCAGCTTTCAAGTAATGCATGAATCTTAATTTTAAAAATGTACACTTACTGCTTTTGGGGTTTTGAGTCATATTATATGTGATATATTTATAGGTAAAACATATACTCAGCAAATGCTCTTTTCTCTTTATTTTTTGTTTACTAATTAGTTTAGAATAGTGAATGCTTTCTTTGGGAAAATGTAATGTTATGTACTGCAGCACAGGTTATTAGATGGTTTTATTGACATCAGTGTTTAGTTTAAACACAGATTTATCAATCATTTGAGACCCAAAACATTTTTTAAAAATTAATTTACCTTTAAAGTTCACCTTCACAAAGTGCAATTTGGAAATGTGATTAGATGGTAGTTTTCTTCCTCAAAATATACCATGACTCAATTGGTTAATTTGGTTATTTTCACATGACAAAACTAAAAGAGCAACAGATTAGCTCTCAGCAATTAGGACATTTTAGTAAAATGTGAAATATGTGACGTGATACTAGATTTTTTTTGTAATAATTTATCTTGAGAGACTTAAAAATAAGAGCTGAAAAACAGGTCTATTTGGTCACCCTAGTTTAAATATACAATGGCTTTTCCATGTGAGAAGTTTTGCATCATGAAAATCTTGTTTCCAGGTGAAATATTGAAGAATGCAATATACAGTAAACATCTCACTTAAATACTGTAAAGTTCAATCAGAATATGACGACTTCAAAAGATATCAGATATTCAACCAGTTGTGGCTGAAAATGTGTCTGTTAAGTGTTTTTGGTAGACAGATATTGTTCCTTTTTACTTTTGACCAGTCTTTTAGACTCGACTCATAAAAGTTAATAGGCTGATTTGCATTTAAGCCAAAAAATTGTTTTTTCTTCATCATTTTGTTCTTCCCTTTAGCTTTCCTCCAATATTTGTCCCCCCCCCCCCCCCCCCCCCCCCACTTTAAAAATTAAAGTTTTAATTTGATCCAACTCTAAATTCACGCTTAGCTGATGATTGCTTATAAGCTTGTTTGGCATTCTGTCAAAAGATCCTCAAGTCCTGGGCTTCCCTTATCCAGGGCGAGAGAGGAGATTGAACTCCAGACAATCTCTAGAACTCCCTTGCTTATTTGTGGCTAATAACAAATTTCTTTATGAGAAAAATACTGTTCACTAGGAACTTGACTGGTGCCAATTTGGTTTAGTCAGTTTACTTATGACGCATGTCTTTGGACGGCTGGAGGAAATCGGGGAACCTGGGGGAAACCCATGCGAACACAGGGGGAACATGCAAACTGCACAGAAACAGCAACAAGCTTGGCCAGGACCGAAACCAGCAACTTTCTTGCTGTAAGGCAACAGTGCTAACCATTTGGCCGCCATGCCACCCAATCTAGGAAAAAAGACGGAGGTATAAGGGAGGATGGGGGGATTCTTCAAGATGAAGATGACTGTGGTATGAAGACTCTGATCCTTTATAGTGACTTAGGAATCATCTGATTAGAGAATCGTGTATTAGCTAATGTGGGTACAGATAGATAGATAGATAGATAGATAGATAGATAGATAGATAGATAGATAGATAGATAGATAGATAGATAGATAGATAGATAGATAGATAGATAGATAGATAGATAGATAGATAGATAGATAGATGTGTAAATGTATACATGTGTAGGTTGATTAAAACATATATAATATTTATAATAATTTATAAAATCTAATATATAAAATCGAATTAAATTGACAAAAATTACCAAAACAACAATTAAATAATTTTCATAAATTATAAAAATATTAATACTTGTAAAGTATAAAATAATACTTCATGCTATTTTTTATTTAGATATGTATTAATGTATTTATTTATATGTTTTTCCCAAGTCCTCCACAAAGTCTGAACTTTGATCTTTGATTGTTTTTACATTTACATTTTAGTGTTTTTATTATAACAAGACTTTAAATAATTTTGAAATCAGTATAAGGTGAAAAGCTTGGAGTAAATAAACCTAGACAACTTATTGAGATATATAAATGCAAGTAAAGTTGCAAAACTGAAACTGAACAATTTTTAAAATGAATAATAATGCAATAATGCTGTTTTTAATATATGGAGTTGATGTAGAATTTCCAATGGATGCTGGAAGTAATGGACTTTATTTAATCATGAGAAACATAAGATTCATTTCTATTCTAATGCCCCATGATGTCTCTTCTTTAGAGGTCAGCTAGAAAAACTGCAGGGTAATTTATCATGCAAATTCATGTGTAATTTATTCATTTCTAATGATTAGACATTGCCTCTTCTGTGTATGTTTACATCATTACAAACCCTTTAAAAGAATTGTGCGCGCGTGTGTTGAACAGTGAAAGAGTGCTTGATTTTAGTTTATATGCATGCTATAATCACTAATTTTTAGATTCACCAGACTAATTGAGCTTAATTTCACCGTCAAAAGCTTAATCAGCTTTTATTCCTGGGTTATACATCATTATGACATCATCATTATAAAGCTTCAGCCTGCCGTAGCAGGTGTAACATCTGCTGCCTCACATCCGATGAAGGAACAGACTAATCAACCACTTTAATTCATTCATTTCAGTTGTTTTAAATGAAATCTGTCACTTAATGGATGGAGAAACTACATGCACGTCTAAATGGTATTGAGAAATGTCAAGGATTTATGAAGGCCTGAGATAAAAATGTGATGCTCTTTTGTGTGTGTGTCTGAAGGAGCATTTTATTTATGTATTTAATATTATTCTAAAAGGGAACTTGAAAGTGGGTCGATTCTTCTGCCTACTTTTTAGCTTTGAGGTAAAGAGATGAGTGAAAAAGCACGTGAAGAGTTCCAGCACATCTGACCTGGCAGACCCTGTTATTTCTGCATGTTAAAAAGAGAGAGAGCGTGAGGGAGAGCAAGAGCAAAATAAGCAGAGGGAAACTTTGCTGCTGGTAACAATCCTATCCAAAATAGATCTATTTTACAGCTTGACCTTCCTGCTCTTTGCTTGTATTATATAACTGTTAAATAACTGGAGATGCAGAACCTTGTATGACTCAGCTAATGTCTTTCTCCTTCCAGCTCTTACTTTCATGACGTTTGAGAAATTACTTTTAAACACACAATGAATTGTTTCCTTTTGTTAAAAGTATGTTGCATGTACAGTATGATTAACTGTGATTCAGATGGGAACTGGTTGATCTCTCTCTCTCTCTCTCTCTCTCTCTTTCTCTCTCTCTCTCTCTCTCTCTCTCTTGCATTCGAAATCAGAGCGTGGTGTGGGTGTGAGAGTGAATTTCCTTTGAATTCTCATTTGAGTTTCTAAAAGTGTTCTCTTTTCTTTTACTTTCTTAATGTGTTTGTCCTTTTTTATCACTATTTAGTTAATCTTTTATGTTCATTTGTTGTAAACGCTTGTAACATAGAAAACCATGGCATCACCCTCAGGAGAGATAAAACCGGGTTTTTCTAACAAAAATGGTTGTAAAGTTTTGCCTGATCTGCTGTTTGCAATAGAACACATACAGTTGAAGTCAGAATTATTAGCCCCCCTGAATTATTAGGGCACCTGTTTATTTTTTTCCCCAATTTCTGTTCTGTTCTGGTATGATTGTTTCAGCACATTTCTAAGTATAATAGTTTTAAAAACTTATTTCTAATAACTGATTTATTTTATCTTTGCCATGATGACAGTAAATAATATTTTACTAGATATTTTTCAAGACACTTCTATACAGCTTAAAGTGACATTAAAAGGCTTAACTAGGTTAATAAGGTGAACTAGACAGGTTAGGGTTATTAGTCAAGTTATTGTATAACGATGATTTGCTCTGTAGATTATAGGGGGAAAAATAGCTTAAAGGGGCTAATAATTTTGTCCCAAAAATGGTTGTTAAAAAATTAATAACTGCTTTTATTCTAGCAAGAAATAAAACAAATAAGACTTTCTCCAGAAGAAAAAATATTATCAGACATACTGTGAAAATTTCATTGCTCTGTTAAAACATAATTTGGGTAATGTTTAAAAAAAGAAAATAAAAAGCAAAAGGGGGCTAATAATTCTGACTTCAACTGTACTTCTAGCTATAGGTGGGATCTGGTGAGATCCTTGGTCATGAAAAATTAGTTTTGGCTTCTCAAAGGACCGATCTATTGTAGTTTTTCTTAAAGAAGAAAAAACGGAATTTGACTAGAGCAGGGATACCCAAACGTTTTCATATAAAGGGCCAAAACCCAAGCTTGATTGAGGGCTGTGGGCTGTGTTTGGTAAAGTATCCATGAGTAAGGCTACGTGTGGCGTTCACTGTTGCTCATAATTATTACTTTCAATTGATCTCGTTTTTTGTTTTCCTTTCAGTTTTCTATTGGTTGAGTTTTTTGGCATCAGGCCTTTAAAACAGATGCACTGTAAGCCCTAATGTGGTCTTCATTTCAACAATCAAGTAAAGTTGACTGGACATTACCAAAAATTTAGCATTTAGGTCCTGTCACCTGGATATGAGTTCAAAAACGATGGTCTACTGTTTAACATGACAGCGGGGAAGGCAGCATGTTGTCTGCCACGTCATTTGGGATGCCATGTTGAGCGTTGTTGCACTAAAAACATTTTATTTTGTACTTATTGCCTTTTATCTTTTTAGATATTAGTCTGAATTGCATCGTTCGGTTCGTAATGCGTACCGAACCGAAAGTCTCGTACTGAATGGTTCAATACGAATACACGTTTCGTTACACCCTTAATGTGTACATAAATATACCAATTCCTTTATTATTTACACCTGACTAGTACCAGGTTAGACCCCAATCTGCCTTCAATACTGTCTTAATTCTTCAAGGCATAAATTCTTGAAAAATTCTTGAAAATATTCTTGAAAAGTTACTTGAAATATTCCTCAATGGTTTTGGTCCGTATTGGCCTGTTTTAATGCTGGAAGTAGCGATCAGGAGATGGGTACACTGTGGTCACTGTGGCAATCCCAGGTGGGTCCCACACGGGCCATCTCAGGTGGGTCCCACATTGGCCATCCCAGGTGGGTTCCACATGGGCTATCCCATCTTGGTGGATTCAGGGCATGTGCCCCAGTAAAAATCGCCACTGCCTCAGTAAATGCTTTGAGGTACGATTTACTTTATATGCAATTGTATTTATTAAGAGTGGTAATCGTGGAATAAAGATGTTATTCTCTATGTACAACCGAACCAACGCTGATGAAAGCAATGTAGTTTAATCAAAAAGCCAACTAAGAATGTGGGTGGAAAAAAAACATACCGCCCCACGCACACACCTCTCCTGCTTGGCGGTGACATGTGTAAGTCCTGTTTGTGAACAGGGACGCCAAAAATATAGCTGCACTGCTCATGCGCTGCTCATGCTTTGTGAAGCCGGCAAAATAGCCTTTTATGCGGAGTTGTTGGCACATAGTGAGTTTTGCGAGCTGACAAAACAAAGAGGGATGATGATTCAGGGAGGACAGACTTAATAAACCTAATTCTCAGCCATGAGTCGGGTCTGACAACACACAACAAATAATTCTGTAAAACATGTTTTTTGTATTCTATAGAATTGTCTATATCTCTGTACGACATGGAGACATTTCATACATGATTTTTGCTTCTACAAATACTATGCACTGCTTTGAATGTGGTGATTAAGCACATAAAGTAACCTGTCCGCACAAAAACAGAGTGAGATTAAATAATATCTCTCTATTTCTCCATCCTTTTCTCTTGTGTGTGTGTGTGTGTGTGTGTACCATGTATTCCTTATGTTAGAGAAGTAAAAGTCTCCACAAGTTTAGCAATACCAGTAAATTTGTCTATTAAGTCCCCATAAAGATAACTCTGTGTGTCTGCATGTGTGTTTTTGCAATAATTTTCTTGTGATTTTAGGGATTATTTTGCACTGACATTAAGCTGACGTCTGAACTCAGCAGACTTGACCTAATTTGACCTAACTGGTGCTGTCACATTTGAAGACCTCAATTTTATTTCCTCTTGTTAGAGAGCTAGCACTTGACTAATCTCAGTGAGTGCACAGGACAGGCTAAAATGAAAACATCAACTATTTACAGTGATAGATTAGTTTTTCATTTAAATTATGCCCAAATATATGCCCCAATATACCCAAAGCATTACAGTTCTTAGTGTCTGGAGTCTGTTAGCTATTAGACATTTATAGTTGCAATGGCTGACAGAGACAGTGACACACACTATTGTGCAGATGTTCAATTGTTTACTGGATTTTACACCTTATATGACACAAACTGTAATAGTAGAATCATTCAAGAAGCACACAAGTATGTTCTAATTCAAGCATTAAGCAATTTGTGAGTGAGTCATTCAAATTCACTGATTCATTTATTAGAAAATCAAGTGACCGTATGTGTGAGTCCTTGATTCATTCACTTATTTGATTTGCTCACACACAAGTCATTAATTCATTCATTCAAATACTGATTCAGGAATGAATCAAAGAAATGCTTCTATACATCATTGATTCGCTTACTCATTCTCATGGATTTATGAATGACATAATCAAGTATGGATTTGTTCACAATAGTGAATCACAATAGCAAATACTGGATCATTTCCTCGAATAGTTGATTAAATTCATACACTACATTTAAGCATAGTGATTGATTCAATAACAAATCAAGTGACTGCTTTTGTAAGTGAGTCATATCATCATTAACCTTATTGATTTATTCAAACAGGCTGATTGATCCAGGAACAAGTCAACTTTTTGTGAGTGAGTCACTGAATCATTCATTCATTCAGTTTGTTTAAACATGTTTATTTTTTCAGGCGATGTTGTGTATCAAATGTAATTCATTTACTACCCAGTGGCCTTTTATAATAGTGTATCTAAAATGTCATTAACTAAATAAAAACTGAAACTACAGCATACACTCACTGTCACTCTTTTAATTTAAGGATATCTGTTATGATTTCAAGTGATCAAGCAGTTGCAGATCACTGGAGAACTACAACTCGGCTATTCAACTAAACTACAACTCCTTTGCACTCATCACTCCTGCCAGAGCTGACAGTCAGTTGGAAAGATACACACACAAACACAGCTGAAACTCATGATCATTGATTATCTGGACCATTTAAAGCACTCACTTTCTCATACACATTGCTGAGTCTTGTTTCTCCCACAAACTTTACAGAGCATTTTTCCTTGTTTTTCTTGCCATGTTTTGATCCTTCATACCTGTCAACCCTCCAATTTTTCCCATGATTCTCCCATATTTTACAATTCTATAATCCCGTAAAGGTATTTTCCCATATTTCTGCCATATTTTTTATCTTTCTATGAAGGATGGTAATAAACATTAAAGAGTCAATTCTCCCTATACACATCTATACCCTCGAACCACCAGGGGATGCCCCTAGATCTTAAATGTGAGTCTGTTCTGTGCTTTCATTTTATTTATGCATAAAAACACTTTGAAATAAATATAAAAACGGCACAATTTCTTTCCTTTTTATTACAGGCGCCATTGCCCCTATGCAATCCTCAAAACAGTCAGTTCATGTAGCGTTGCGTGACTGTCAGACGCACTCCATAGTGATAAAGAGATTATGTATTGTTATGTATTATTATTGTTTCCCAAGCAGATTATGTACATGTGATTTGATGCAGAGCTTAAGTGGGCACTCTGGGTTTTGGGTGCGTGTTTGAACAGACGTATACACACAATAATAATAATTATAATAATACTAGTAATAATAATCATAATAATAATCATAATAATAACATCTAAACATGTAGATCTTGGTGGGTTTTCTAGAAAGCAGTTGAATGCTTTTATAACAGATCTGTGCCTTTTTAATGTGACACCTCTGTTTTTTAATAATCAAACAAAAAATCTAAATGAGAGATTCATTTGCTGCTCTTTAATCAGAATGTATAAATTATACATTGAAAAAAGTTAATGAGATTTGATAACTTGATTCTATTTCTTTATAATAGCTATTCATTTTAATAGGCTAAACTGTTTGCTAAATTATTTTAATATTAAATAAAACCTATTACTGACTATTTCAACAGTTTACTTACAATGAAACAACTCCAGATAACCCTTTTGATTTTAATTCTTTGCCACCCAGTCTGACCATTTGCCTGTATTTTGATTTACCTTTATGCTCCTGTTTGCTCCTGTTTTTGACCATTGCCTGCGCAACTTCTCTTTAATAAACTGCACATGGATCCCCAACTTCATTGTCCAGTCCCTTCCATTACAATTTCACCCTGTCTGGGACTAGCATGCAAATAAATATTTGAATTTACCATAAAAATGTTCTTTGCCTATTTCTTTTTATTTGCTGTATGTAGTGGTACTTGTTATAAATTATGTATCTTTCTAATTCATTATGTTGTAAAAAATTGTTTGTCCTCACAATCTTTTATCAAATAACATAACCTTCCCTCCCCCTTGAAATGTCTTTTCTGCACTTCTGGTCACATGGAAGGCTTTTAGGCCAGGGCTAACAGGGCGTGTCTTGTTTCTGCCCAATTATCAATTTTTCCTTCATTTTGTTCACAGTGTCCATCTTCCCTCAATCCAATCAGTTCTCAGTGAAGAAAATCATGCGCAGTCTTACATTTATTTCTACTTTCAGGACTTTCAATTGGATGCACATCACAATATAGGATAAAGGATAATCTTAAATTCCGTCTCAAGGCGAATTTAATCTATTATATTGGACTTTTATTTGCTTTTACATTCATGCGCATCTCTGATGGACTGCTTTGTGAACAAGTTCAAAAATAAGAGTGTTCTGCAAGACTGAAGGCATGTGGAGCAAAACCGCGAGCAGAAGCTGTGTTTCTCTCTCAGCTGCTTTAATGATGTCTCTGATGGTTTATAGAAGCATATTAAAGATAAAGCCCGCGCAGACATATGTGCGTTAAAATATTCGCTTTTAGCTTAAAAAAGCTGCCTCTGTCTCATCAAACATTGACATTGTTAGCAGTCTTGTTATTGTAATTACTCGTGGGATGAGTCTCCACAGTGACTGAGAAAAAAGAGAGATGGGGCATGGCGATCTCTTGTTTAGTTTAATTAAAAAGGCTGTTATTAACACCAGGGGATACAAGCAAGCTGGTAATCCGCCCCAACTGTAGTGAGCGAGTGTTTGTGTTAACGCTATTGTGAACATCAAGGGCAAAAACCAGATTGATTCTCGATCTCACTGTTTGACACTAATCAAATCTACCAGGGCAGGAATAAATAACGAAGACTTCTCAAACTTTTGATGTTTAAAACAAGCAGAAAGAACACCGAGTGTGTTTGCTTTTCTCAGTCTGCCAATGCGTTTCTGATTGTGTGACTCATCCATAATGGACTTGTTAGAGAAAGAGTTGTTTCTCAGTCAGTTTGATGGCCCCTAGGCGGTAATAGCAATTATACGACAGCGAGGAAAGGTCTCTTTGCTCTGTCTGCAAGCGTAGTGAGAGAGACAAACAGAAAGGAGGAGTGATTGAACAGTTGCAGTTGTTTGGTTTTGTTTAACAACATCTGACCGATGGCACAGGCTCCCACTGGATGGATTTTGCATATCTCCTGAAATTGGCTGATTTCTTTCTCTCTTTATTTTCGTTTTACTTGGTTTATTATTATCTGCAAATCCACCAGAATGATTTATTTACAAGTTATTACACTTGAAAGCACTCCATTTGGATACGTCTTTGGCTTTTTTAAAGTAATCGCTGTGCTTTGACTGTGGAATGTGATGCATTTACAATAGCAGTGGATTTAATTAGTCTAATGCTTTGTTCTTTATGGTTGTGATGATGGCTAAAGTGGGAAAGGGAATTGATGGAGTTTATTTGTGCATTTATTTTTACGTTGTTACTGGGCTTTGAAACACTCCATTCTGCTCACTAACATTTTATAATTTATTTTTCTATTATGTCTTTAGTGTTTAAAATAATTCTAATATCCATTTAAAAAAACAAAACTTTATCTGACTGTAAAATCTCCCTCCTATTACGGTAGCACCTACGGCCCTTCTTTTTCTTCTACTTTTTCATCTTCTTCATTTATTCTTCTCTAGAATGACTCACATATTTGAGGGTCTAAACATGCTCCAATGGCTTTTGTGATGTTAAATTGTGAAGATCTAGAGCTTTCGTCGAGTTTCCCTCTTTAGCAGCTGCAGTTCTTTATGCAGCTGTTAGATTGCAGGTGATCATAGCAATTGATAAAATACTTAAAGGTCCCATGAAATTAAAATAAAGTGTTTTAGATGTTAGTATCAGTATAGTTACTGTTTAAGATATCTATAAGCTAGTGTGCTCCAAAACAGTGACAAAATTTGCGTTTAAAACATATATCAACATGTAAAGCTTGTAGTTTATCAGTACTATCTTCCTATTATTTTTCGACATCACCTCAAACTGCAGCTTCTCATCACATTAAAACCAATTAAATGCTCTCTAGTATCTGGCATGCCACGCCCCCTTCAAGACGCTTCTGATTTGCTTTTTAATTGATACACTTGAACTAAACCACTCTCACTGGCCAAGCTGTGATAAAAGCAAAATGTTATTTGTTTATTTAAAGGGGAGGAGCTACACTATGTCCCACCCTCTCTTCATGTTTGGTTGAGATTACATCAAACATTAAATAAAAATGCATATTTCAAAGCACTTCATGGGATGTTTAATTATTTTATTATGTAAAATATTTGTACAGATATAATGACTACGGAAGTCCCCAAACTGTGACATTTTTAATAAGTAAATAAACAAACAAACAAACAAAAAAAATAAAACTGTTGTCAATTTCACTAATTGCAGTGCAAAATTATATTAGGTATAATGTGTTTGGCTGACAGAATTGGTTGGGGATCCCTGGAAGACACAGTTAGATTTGAATGGCTCTCAAAGGAGAAATGTGTTTTTGGCCGAGAGCCGGTGTAGATGCTTCCAACAGGACTTAATGGGGTTACTCTATAACCAGCAAAACCATGACACCTTGGGTGACAGAAGTGGCACAGAAATTACACCATTCACCTTTCAAAAGGTTCTTGGTGAAAAGCCAGAGCTGTTGTTGAGCAGCCAAACTCTAGAGGCCATTGTAAAACAGACTGTTGGTTTTGTGTGTGCAGTAAAACACTGATAAACAACAGCTTCCTATGTTTAGATCTGTCTGTGTGTGTTTGCAACATAAGCATAATTGTGTGTTTTGTATCTGTGTGTACATGCTGTGTGTCTGAGAAACAGATGTCTTTGTAGAATTTTGAAGGATTTTCGTCTTGTATTACAAAACCGAATGGTAAAACAGGAACTAAAATCAACAAGGGGAAAAATGTCTCATATATTCTGTGTTGAATTTATAAACTCAGCTCAGCCATTTTATCATTTTATTGGAGAAATAATCTTAAGTCTTTTAAAAAGTGGACGATAAACTGTAAAAATGCTGGGTTCCACACGATTGATTTATGTTGGGACAACATTACCAAAACAAGAGTTAAAAAGATCGAAGTGGCAGAATCCTGACATACGTGGTTTGAACAAACAGCAAATGTAATTTTTTTGAGTATATTGACCTTATTCTAAAATGCGGAAGTGCGCCTGTTTTCGCGATTGTCTTAGAACTTCCGATTCAGTCGCCTATGGGAGAAATGACTAGGAATAATAAACGGCAGAAAATGGCCAAACTACATGCTCAACAAACAAATGTTTGCATGACTACACAGACCAAGTAGCATAATATAATAAGAAAATATTAAATTGCAACATCAAGCAGCGTAACGAGCAGTTGTTAACGTCAAAAAATGAATGGAAGTGAATGTGACCAGAAGTCGCGAGACAAAAAGTTTCAAATGGCAGCGCCCACTCGTCAGCTGAGAATAAGGTGAATACAGTAAATAAATAGGTGGTGTGATGGCTCAGTGGGTAGCAGTGTCGCCTCACAGCTAGAAGGTTTCTGGTTTGTGCTTTGGCTGGGTCAGTTGGCAATTCTGTGTGGAGTTTGCATGTTCTCCCCGTGTTCATGTAGGTTTCCTCTGGGTGCTCCGGTTTCCCCCACAGTCCAAAAACATGCGCTATAGGTGAATTGGATTAGCTAAATTGTCCGTAATGTATGTGTGTGAATGAGAGTGTTTTCCAGTGGTGGTTGCGGCTGAAAGGGCATCCGCTGCATAAAACATATGCTGGAATAGTTGGCGGTTCATTCCTCTGTGGCGACCCCTGATTAATAAAGGGACTAATCTAAAAAGAAAATGCATGAATAAATGAGCAGCAAATATGTGATGTAAGAACAATATATTGATCATCATACTAATTACAGATACTAACTAAAGTCTAAAGTTTACATAATTTATAAGCTAAACAGTGTTTCATGTGCACTACTGAAGTTTATGCTCACCAAGACTGCATTAATTTGATAGACGAATATAGTCACAATCCATAATATTAAAAAAACTAAATGTTTGCAAAAAAAAAAAAAAAGTATTTTCTATTTTAATGCAATGTAAATTGTTATTTATTCCAGGGATGATAAAGTCTTTGTTGTCAAACTGCTCAAACACCCTTATTGGTCACACTTCATTTGGATGGTCCGTTTGTTGAATTTAAGTTACATTGCTTCTACATGCCAACTAACTGTCATTAGAACATAAGTAGATTGTTAGGTTGGGGTTGGGGTTGGGGTCGGGGTCCGGGTTAGAGTTAGTGTAAGTTGACATGTACTTGCAAAGTCCCTTATAGTCAGTTAAATGTCTGTTGAAGCAGCAGTATCAACAGATATTAAGCAGACAAGTTACTAATACTCAAATGGACCATCAAAATAAAGTGTTACTCAATTATCATTATCAATGTTGACAACAATTGTCATAGAAGCATTGATATATAGTGACACATGGATTTATAGTGAGATTTATTTCTGGGTTATTCAACAAATAAGACATTAAAAAAACATTATTTCTTTAAAATATATTTATTCTAACATAAATCTCTGTACAATACCTTTATGTCCTTCATGATCAACCTAATGTATCACTGCTGAATATCAATGTATTTGTTTATTTATTTTATGAATTATTTTATTTTTGAAACTAGTGGAATTTCATGCAATATATATGTGTTAGGTGCTGGTTATTTTGGTCCAGGGACCTAGTTGTTTTGGGTGTGTTTTTGCGATTTTTGCAGAGCTTGCATGGTTGCTGATTTGTGGGTGGGTTATCTCACCTGAGACCCATTATGTGGTGCCTCTAAAGAGTTCAACATTTGACATGAGGAGAGCTTGATTAGCCGAACCTCCCTGCCTGGCATTTTGATTATTTTAGCTTGTTTTGGATCATAGTTCAGTACCAGGCACACACTTTTCACTGACTTTTATTTATACTGACTTCAAATGCTTTTGTTAATTATGCCTTTTTGTTTTATAAATTATTGCTCTTTTTGATTTACCTGGCCTGCATTGTCTCTCTTATGTTAAAATTTTGAGTCGGTTGTGACAATACTTAGAAATGGTGGCAGATATTTGCATTTTTTTGTAGTAGGCTGAATTCTAAAACTTCTATTACCCATCCATTGACTTTAAATTGAGTGTACTGTATATACACTGACTATGAAAATATAATAAATGTCATTAATTGGATAATAATAGCCCTCAATAAATAACCATTAGCATTTACTTAAAAAATAATAGTTTGAAAAAACCATTACTGAAAATGCATGCCTTTACAAACCAATAGGCGTTTTAAAAAAAAGAGAAGAGAGGGTTCAGGTAAAGGTGATTTAAACTCATTTCGATCACATGAAAGGTCACCACCATTAATCTTACTATTTACACCTTTGCTATTGTTGCCAAATGAGCATCATTGTAAATGTGACTGTCCCAGCAAAGCATTAGTGGGTGGAGTTAGTGTTAACAACTTCTGCTTGCAGCATAGTCTTATTGGCACTTATTGTAAATAATAATATACAGTCCAAATAAACATTCAATCTAGCAGGAGCCCATTTATTTCAGTTCTGCCTCTGGTGCTCCTTTAAAACAAACTGGTGTGTGACGCCCCTGCCTGTTTGCTTCCTGTCTGTGCTCTGCCTCCCCATCATTCATAACATCCTCCTCTCTCCTCTCCATATGCTCCTGATGGGCTCCAGGCCAGCAAAAGACCGGCTGTCTCCCGAATGTCAGTGTGTGTGTGTGTTTGTGTGTTTCACTGTGGTTAAAGGAGCGGCCAGAGGGTTGATGATAGGCACTGGAGGATTGATGTTCAGGCTGCTAAAACTAAAATAGAAAAGTGTGTGGTCTTTGTTGACATTGCTGTCCTAGAATGCTGGAGTTTTCTCTTCCCTCATTGGTCACCTGTTACAGGTGTATTTTAATTGGCTGCAGCTGCTGTCACTTGGTCTCATTTCATTTTAAATCGCACACTCTAAAAATGGTTGTGTTATGGTTAAATGCTAGTGTGACCATCAACTTTATTCTAATTAGTGATTGTAAAAACGGTTTTCTCATTTTTCAGCCACAAACCATGTATACGGTAAACAATGACTACATTTACATAGACATCAGTAATCCAGTTATTTGCCTTAATCTGAATAAGACAATATTATGATTAAGGTGTTTACATGAGATGCTTTTTGGATGTTTTTTTCATGATCCCGTTTTACATGTTATAGCACATAATTCGATTAACATCATAGCGTCACCGCGCTATCCACATTTCCTCCAAGTTTTATGTAATTTTGTGTGCTTCATTTTTAATTTGTGGACTTTAACAGCAGTTTGGCACTTTCACTTTCTTTCAGAAACATTTCATGCATGCCCCATGTGACGAACGAGATATTAGATGCGAGTATGAACTGCTGGAAGTATGAACAACTTTGTTGATTTAAAGGAATTTTTTACCGCACGATGCATGGGGGGAAAAAAACCCTCCGCATTTCGCGATGCAAGTGTCTGTGGTCCTTTACTGACTCAGAAAGTGCAGAGAATAGTGTCAAACAGCCATGTGTGTATACACTATCCTGTTGAAAAATGCAGCGAAAAGTCCTATTTGACATGACAGTCCTATATGACAAACAATAGTTTGATTGCGGTGTTTATATGCCTGTACTGCACTTAATTCCATTTCTGTTTAATTGATTATGACCCTAATCAGAATAAATTAATCAAAAATCACTGAGTATGTTTACATGGATACCAATAATCCGATTTCAATACGATTAAGACAGTACTCTAATTAATGCCATGTAAACAGCGATTTATTTATTTTTGTATTTTTTGGGCGTTTCTGTGTGGAGTTTGCATGTTCTCCTCATGTTCGCATGGGTTTCCTCCAGGTGCACCGGTTTCCACCACAATCCAAAGACATGCGATACAAGTGAATTAAATAAGCTAATTTGGAATTGAATAAGCTAAATTGCAGCTGAAAGGGCATCCGCTGTTTAAAATCATATGCTGGATAAGTTGGCGGTTCATTCTGCTGTGGCAACTCTGATGAATAAAGGGACTTATCCGAAGTAAAATGAACGAATGATTAATATTGTGTTTATATTTTAATCGCATGATTTAAAAATCAGTTAAACATATATGTGAAAAGGCTGTGATGTTTAGGCTATTATAGAACATCTGCAAGAAAACAAACCTGGAATGGAAAGTAAGGATTAGCGGAGGAAAAACAAGATCCTTAGTGAAGAATCTATGGAGTATATCATAAATTAAATCACAATGTTAGACCACAAATGCATAATATATGTGTTGTATATAGAGTGGAATACAACAGAAAAAACAAATATGATCCTGAACAATAAAACCAGTCTTAATATTTGTCCAAGATACAGTACAAATATTTGAAAATCTTAGGGTTAAAAAAATAAATAAAATAAATGTATTGATAAATTTGTTTTTAGGTTTTCAAAATTAAGTTCGTAGTGATACATATTAATAATAATAAAAATGTTTTGATATATTTACTGAAAATTTAGAAAAAATGTCTTCATGGAAGATGATTTTATTAAATATTCTATTTATTTTTGATATCAAATAATAAAAATCAATTATTTGACCCATATAAAGTATTTTAGTCCATTCTCAAAAATAAAGCCATGCAACATCAGAGAACAACTTATGCTGATTTCATAAAGCCTACATTTTAAGGTTAGTAACCTCTTATTAACCACCTGTTAATTTCACACTTTTCAAGGGAAGTATACTGTAACAAATGCAGAGTTCCACATAATTCATTCATGCTGTCCCAACACAAATGGAGACAAATACATTTTTGGAGTGTAAAAATATGTAGTGGCTAACTAAAGTATCTTAAAAATAAATATACAGCAATACATCACTTTGCTGAAATGTTATCAGAAAATCCACAAAGAACCTCATTGCATTCTGCACAAGTATTGCCTGTACACCCACTGCTTCTTTATAACAGTGGCATAAAGATGGCTTTGGTGTTTGTTAGTGCTCATTTTCTCTCTCCCTCTCTCTCTCTCGTTCACTAAACATCTTTGTTCTCTTGTACTTTTTGAAAAGGTCTTGCTAACACGTTCTCAGGCTGTTATTTTGCATTGATTTTGCCTGTCAGAGTAATTCTAGCTTGGCTTCTGTGATGGATGGATGCAAACAGCTCTTCTCCACTTCCGGCATTGGGTGCTATTTTTTTTCTTCTTCTGCCTCTTTCTCTGAATGCCTGCGGCTGTTTACCTGCTTTAGCACGACTCTCTTTGCTGATCATATCTTCTTTCATACGCAGGTCAAATCAATGCCCTCTCTTTCCTCAAACTCGAGGCACTTGTTTTGCACCGGCGTTTTGTCTTTATTAGGAGAATGAGTTTAGCTAAGGGTGGATGATCTGAAATAAGAGAAGGAAACAACAGGGTGTAGTTTTCTTGGAATCGGTGCTTGAAGGGTTTTGGCTTTATTGCATTAATCTGGTCCGTCGTGGACTCATATTCAGCCAAAGCACTCCCTTTTGACTTCACACTGCATTACTTTCATTTAAACAGCTCTGAGCAGAGCCACATGTGAATGTGTTATTTATCATACGCAATAGCAAAAGTAATCATATTTCAATTCGAGTGCTGTAGTTTCCACAATACTTATTAACATAATAAGATAACAAGATATAATAGTTAGATTTATAAGAGAAATATCACTTGAGGAGCAGTGCAATATCATAACATATAAATAATATTTCATTAAGTATTCTGTAGTATTATTTATAAATAAAAATCTGAAATCTGAAGGGTCATTATATTTTGTTGTGTGTATATTATATATAATATTGTGATATTATGTTTCTTATTGTATTTGTCACAATCTCCAGTGACCTAATCCTTGTGGATCGCTGGAGAACTACACACATCACATTAAAAAACTGCAACTCCCAGCATGCACCTCGCACACACCGGTTCCTGCTTTCCGCTAATTGCAAACACACACAGCTAAAGCTCATGGACTGATTCAAGGACTATATAAACCGCACACATACACACATATAATCTGAGTCTTGTTTATCTGTTTAGTGTACATTACGATGCATTTCTCTTGCCTTGCCGTGCCTTGCCGTGTTTTCACCTTGCTTTGTCTGTTTGTTTATGTTGCTTGCCGCCGGGACTGACCATTCACCTTATCTTCGACCACGACTCTGGATTCTCTGGATTTATCTGTTTGACCATGTTGAGCGTTGCCTGCCTGATCATTCTTGTAATAAACCTGCATTTAGATCCTCAACTTCATTGTCAGCGTACCTCACATAACAGTATTATTGATCAAAATCCGCAGCCTTAGTAGGGAATTCTTTCAAAAACATACAAAATCCAAAAATATCACCAGTGTATAATATTTAAATGGCATTTAAGTGGTCATAATAAAATATAAAATCAAAAGCACTTGAGTAAGTATTTACTTAAGTATGCAAATTATTGCATTAAATTTTACAGTATTTTTTATGAAAAATCTGAAACATTTTATGAATGATCATTATATTTTAAGCTTCTTATATTATATTGTATATATTTACTACATTGCTGATCAAATAAATGCAGCCTTAGTAGAGACGTCTTTGAAAAAAACAAGCAGAAAAATCCTAAAGTTTCACCAGGAGTATAAAATGTAATAACATTGTAATAACCAGTTTACTACTGTAATAGAGCAGTAGCAGTAACTAACTGGATACTGCTTATAGTAATTACTTTAGTTTTACAACTCACATAATTATACTGCATACGCATTAATGGTATGTCATATATAGTCGTAGTGTTACTACTAAATTAATCAGTATTCTTAACCAATATTAAAGTAAAAAGTATATCTATTCTTCAGACAAATGTAGCAGTGGTATAATAAAACACAGCTTTTGGTAAATTAGAACATTACTGTATGTTACAATATACAAAATTGTTCATAGATAAAATGAAATCTTTCCGGATCATTAGGATTTTATATTATAAAATACCCTTATGTTATTTGTTTCTTTTTCCTTCTATTATTTATTAAATACTTGGAGCAGAAGTAGAGACATCTTAAAAACATAAAAATATGTGATGTATGGTGTGATGAAGTTTTCTTGTGAAGTTTCTTATTGACCTTATTCTTTAATGCAGAAGTGCTTTCATTTTTGCGAATGTTTTAGAACTTCAGATTCAGTTGCCTATTGGAGAAAGCACTAGGAATAATAAACAACAGAAAACAGTCAAGCCACTTGCTCTACAAACAAGTATGTCCATGACTATGCAGACAAAGCAGAATAATATAAGAAAATATTATAGCAGCATAATGGGCTGTTTTAACGTCTAAAAATGAATGGAAGTGAATGAGACTAGAAGTCTCAAGCCAAGAAGATTCAGATGGCTGATCCCGCTCTATACATGAAGAATAAGGTCAATAGGATTTTTCCATATCAAAAACCGCTATAATCGATCAAAAGTATGATGTTGCAGAACCTTTTTATTTATTTCATATTTCAAATAAAAGCTCATTGGAACATTTATCTGATAATAAGGAATGTTTCTTTTGACAGCTAAACATCATTAAAAAAATATGCTTGAATAAATTATTAATAAATGACATTCAAAACTTTAGGTGGTACTAAAAAAAGTAAAAAAATAATTTCATACTGCACCATACCATACTGTAACATGAAAAATACCACACCATACCATGTGGAAAAACATCTTAAAAAGGGGACTTCTGTCTTCTGTTCAGGTTTGTAGATCAGCAAAACCTAAATTCCCCCTTCTTGAAAACCATTAAAACTTAAACTTAAACTAAGCCTTTCAACCCACCACCTGCTTTTTTTTTTTATAAATCAATTCACATGTTCAAATGATCTCTGAACAAAGTACCACTGAACAACTTTAACACATGTGAAATCACTCAATTATGCATCCTGTAAAGGTGAATTGAACATTTCCTCTCTGCTTCAACTCAAAGCTCTCATTGCTTAACTTAACACAGTGTAGTCCCATTGTCAAGGTATATTAGTGGTTAAAACCCCCTCCAGCAAGTATGATGGTAAGCCTGTATCAGTTGCGCCTGTCCTTCAGCGGGCCGGGCTTTGAAAGATAATGCTTCTTCTCTGGAGAGTATGAGCGCTATTAAAGAATTCAATGCTAACAACATTAACCACAAGGTCATTCAATTTAGTCATTCCTCAGGAGCGCCGCTGCCATCTATTACTTCAGAACAACCCTGATGTTTGTTTAAAGCACCAGCTCTGCTTTCGAAAATACCAGCTGCTTTGAGATTCTGTGCTTTAAATAATATGTGAATAATTCATCGGGTGTTGATAGTGTTTTCACCCGTCAGCCTCCTGATCGGGGGTGAAGGGGCCACAGGGAGACCACGGTGACGTTTAAGTCTCTGAAAAGAGGGATTGAAATCCTGATATATATAATGATGTTTCTCATTGAGAGAGTTACTTCAGGTCATTATTTTCAGTCTTTTTTTTTTTTCCTCCTGTTGGAGTGGTACACATTTCAATGTGACGTATTTGTTTTTTTATACTTATTCACTTTTATTTAATCTGCATTTACCAAATTGTGTGATTGTGAATAACTTAATTAAGTAATTAATTTGGCAAACTTCATCAAATGAAAACAAAACAAGAGATTTTTTTTACAGTATTTCTTTTTATATGTTTTTTTCTGATTTATATTAGTTTTTGCTAGAATAAAATAAGATATAAAAAAAAAAAAAAAAAGGCTAAGGTCACTAATATTAACCCCCTCAAAATTGTTTCTTCCAATCCGCTTGTTAAGTGTGACGTCATGCAAAGCAGCTTCCGGGTCCAAACGTTATATCAAACTGTATGGGGAGACTCAACAATTAGTATAAACATTTACAAAGTGATGTAATACTTTTGAAAATCATGATCGCTATGTATATATATATATATATATATATATATATATATATATATATATATATATATATATATATATATATATCCATGCCTACTAGCCGATGACCAGAAAGTGATTAATTATAATTATAAATATTGGTGTTTGTGATACAGAAAGTCCAAAGACTATTGTGTATACCATGATTTTATATAAAACTCACTTTAATATGACTAAAAAGTGGTCATAAACTAATATTTTCTCAATTCAAACAAGTAGCAGCTTGGACCCGGAAACAATATTCCATACGTCATAACTTAACAAGCGGATTGGTTTTAGAGCAAACCATTGTTTGACCACTGTATGGAGCAAATTCTGTTTCAATATTCCACAAACAAATCCTGCATTTTGCAAACAAACACAATCTGCTTTGCGAAGAATCACTTGATTCACAAAAATAGTAGCATACAGTACCTGTGGATTTTCTCACAAATGCACTCAGGCAGATTTTCTCACAGATGGATGGAAGTAGAATATCTCACATGCTTTCGGGCATTTTTTTTCTTACAAATGCACTTGGGCCATTTCTTACACCAAAATAGCAGATGGCACTATGGGTCAAATTACATTACCTCAATTGGGAACGCCTAAAACCATTGCTAATTTTAGTTAAGCATTTAAATTACACTTTAAACTTAATACTATTATTTTGCTAAATAATAAGTAAAATATGACTCTATGTATTGTCTTCATCATATAAAAATTTGTTTTTAAAGATTTATTATTAATACTTATGTAAATCAATTTGTTAAAATATTCTACACTTCATTAAGCAAAACTTACTATATATATATATATATATATATATATATATATATATATATATATATATATATATATATATAATATAATATAATATATATATACACACACACACACACACATACACACACACACACACACACACACACACACACACACACAACAACTGTTCTGTTTGTCTGATTCTTGAATCTGATTGGCTTATAGCTGTGCGATATTCTGCAAATAACAGCACTCCTACAACCTCTTCACCTTTCACCCTTGTGTATTACTCCGCCCACATACAGCGACAAGCAGAGGAAGCGCTACAGTTTGAGAAATATTGCAGCTGTTGGACAACATAATGTACTTTATAATTTATAATGTACATATTTATAATTTCGGAGCATCTGATTCGGTGCATCGGCCGACATTAGCTTGTCTAAGCAGACCAAATAAAGTGACGGTTGAAGTTCCCTACACAAGATGACGACAGAGACTGCATAATAAGTTTGTGGTTTTGTCACCACTTTAGACTGTATGTTAGGGAGTCATTCAAACATTAGCTGTAAAGTGATATTTGTTAACTGGCAATGCTTTTTGCTGTTCTGACCGTCAGCTGCAGATATGAATGAGCGGCGGAAGCAAGTAGTTCCTTGTACAAAAGGGTTTTTGAGACTCTCTGTGTTTGATTTTATTTTTTATACACACGATTATGCTGTCGAACTGTTGTATAAACACAAAATCACACTCATAGCATTGCGATATGGCTTTTTCGGCACTGGTGGGGGGCACCAATACACTCGGCTTGTGGCTTTAAGCCAACACACGCCTCCCACCAGTGCCTAGAATGATGTTGAGCATTTTGCTTCCCAGAATAGCATTATTGTATCAAATCTCCATAAAATTGCCTTGATCACAGCAAGAAGGTTGCTGGTTCGAGCCTCGGCTGGGTCAGTTGGCGTTTCTGTGTGGAGTTTGCATGTTCTCCCCATGTTCGCATGGGTTTCCTCAGGGTGCTATGGTTTCCCCCACAGTCCAAAGACATCCGGTATTGTCTATACTGTATGAGTGTGAATGGGTGTGTATGGATGTTTCCCAAAGATGGGTTGCAGCTTGAAGGGCATCTGCTGCGTAAAAATGTGCTGGATAAGTTGGTGGTTCATTCTGCTTTGGCGACCCAGGATTAAAAAAGGGACTCAGCCGAAAAGAAAAGAAATGAATGAATGTAAATGAATATCAAATCTAGAACTACACAGAAAAAACACTTGATAATCATAAGTTATGATTAATTCCTGTTCAAATGCAGGGTTATACGACTGTTAATCATGTTTTGTACAGTCTGTATCGATGTATGTAAGGAAGGCTCCTGCAGCTGTTAGGAATTTTGTTATTCACCGAGTGCTTCTGTAATCTGGCCTCAGGGTTTTTAATGCAGTGTTCAATCACCGGGGGCAAAATTTTAGCTTGCTAAAACATTCAGCTACACCATAAACATTTTATTACAAAACTGACTCCAAATCAGCCATCAGCACCAATGCCTGCTTTTTATAACCTCACTTCCTGCTGGAAACCACACTTGCTCAGCTCTCTTTATATGCATTTATTAATGTTTTGTGGTTAAAGGGTTTAAATCTGTTGGCGTGAGAAAGAGAAGGTAAGCACAGGGCAAAAGCTGGAATAAGGGAAGGTTGATCAATTTAAAGTTTAATGCAGGTTTGTTTGTGTTTGTGTGTTTGTTCAGGGACGGAAAGCAATCTGACAGCGAGACTCATAAATTCTTGACAGAAGGTGTTTTTTTTTCGCTCTGAACCCTATTTCTTATCTAGGATGTTTACCGAAAGCTTCTGTTTACACACAAAAATGACACCGCCAATGTGAAAAGTACCTTTTCTATATTTCCTGAACAGCAGCCAGAGGAATCACGCCCCGGTGTAGGATTTCATTTTTTTAGGATTATTGACTGAACGATGTTCCTTATTTCTCAGCACAATACAAAAGAGAGCGATGATTTGGGAATCAATTCTTGCCAACAGCACCGAAGGCAATTATTGTGCGTGTGTATGAAAGAGAGATAAAGAGAGAATGGAAGATAGGGAGAATGAGGAGCTTAACTTTCGTCCATGTTTTTTTTTTTTCAGCTAATGTTGGGGCCTGCTTTCCGAAGCAAGGTAACACAGCCAGTCACTCTCATCTCTCCACATCGGCCAATCTGAGCCTCTGAATGCCATGTCATTCTGTTTCATTGGTTTTGTCAATTGTTTGTCAAAGTCTTGTCTTCGTGTAATGCTTGATTAAAATGAATGGCTTGCCATGTGCGTTTGCTGCTCTCCGTGCCGATGTCATCAGAAATCGAGTCCCTCCTGAGAATTGGGTCCGCCTATAGGAACCTGAGTGATCCTATTGTTTCACTAGAGTTGAAATAGGTAAAGTTTGTAGCGCATAATTATAAAATACAGTAGGCCTATATGAAATCATGTTCGGAATTTATCATGTGAAATTGGGTCACACTTTATTTTGATGGTCTATTTGTTAAATTTAAGTTATATGCCAACTTATTCTCTTCCGATTACTTGCAGAGTTTCTTATAGTCAGTTAAATGTCTGTTGAAGGACCAATATCAACAGATATTAAGCAGAGAGTCTACTAATACTCAAATGGACCATCAAAATAAAGTGTTACTAAAGTTTTTTTATGACCATTTCAGTTCTCCATTAAAATGGCATTTATTAGCCTAATATTGACCCTTTCATATAGTTATGAAAGTTATGTTATGTATAATAAAAGGCACGCATGTGTAACCCCACCGGTCCTACACCAGCCAACGTGCTCTGAGCTGGTATCGAACCGGCGACCTTCCGCATGGAAGTCGGTTGCTCTAACAAGGAGGCTAAAGACCTCGGCCTCTAGCGTTTGTTTCTAGAGCACCTTTAGAGGTCAGAGGAGTGAGGTTTACCTGCACAGCACTTACTAGCTGGCCTCCGTTACACTCATCCCCCTAAACCTCACTCCCATCCTGGTCACGGCACCAATTTAACCCCACCGGTCCTACACCACCCAACATGCTCTGAGCTGGTATCGAACTGGCGACCTTCTGCATGGGAGTCTGTTGGTCTAACAAGGAGCCTAAAGACCATGGCCTCTAGTGTCTGTTGCTAGAGCACCTTTAGAGGTCAGAAGAGGGAGGTTTGCCTGCACAGCACTTACTAGCTGGCCTCCGTCACACATGGGTCATGAAATCCAGCATTTGTCTTTTATATTGTTAAGTTAGCCCAGTTATGTGCTAGCATACAGTAATCGTACCTCTACAATTAGCCTCCTGGCTACAGCAAGCTAACACAGGTCTGATTAGCCACAAAACAAGGTATCTCAACAATAGCATTTGATCAGACATTCACCACAGACGATCCCTTAGGGGTTGTAAGGGAATTGGATTCCAGGGGTGGGACGTGATTTTTAACGACACCGTATTGTATAAACCGGAGGTTGTTAAAACTTTTATTTCAGTGTGTTAATGTACTTCCAACTGAAACGGAATATTGAGTAGGAGGCAAAGCTTTCTCTGTGCATCATTCCCTCATAGCAAACTAACCGTAAGAGAAGTATGGTGAAAAAGATTGTGGCTGAAGCAGTCAAACTGACGTTAACAGAAAGGGATCACCACTCCAAGTGTGGAAGCAAATGGTCAGACTTTGATTTAAGATTACAAAAGTGGAGACTTGACAGTGCATTAACTTGCATGGATTAATTGTTCACCTAAAGAATAATAGCGACTATGCATACATGGACATCAGTAATCAAATTATTTGCCTTAATCTGAATAAGACAATAATATGATTAAGGTGTTTATGTGAGTTTCTTTCTAAATGTTCCTGTCATGATCCCGTTTTACATGTTATAGCACATAGAGTGATTAATGTCATTGCGTCACCACAATATTCACATTTCCTCTAGAGTTTCATGTTATTTCGGGTGTTTTATTTCTAATTTGTCGACTTTAACGGAAGTTTGGCACTTTCACTTTCATTCAGAAACATTAAATGCATGCCCCCATTCCAAACGAGATATTGAATGTGAGCATTACCTGCTGGAAGAGTGTTATTTTAATGGAATTTGATACCACACGCCGCATAAGGAAAAAAACCTTTGCATATTGTGATACAGGTGTCTGTGGTCCTTCATTGACTCCGTAGGTGCAGAGAACATTGTCAAACAGCTGTTTGTGTATAGACTATCCTGTCACAAAATGCGGTTAAAATCCTACATGACAGTAATACATGACAGTTTGATTGTGGTGTTTACATGTCTCTACTGCACTTCAACAATGTGACACTAAACATCTGTCTAGTTCGATTATGACTTTAGTCGGATTAAGGTGATCAAAAAACGCTGTTTACATGGTAGACTCAGAGTACTGTCTTAATCCTATTAAAATCGGATTATTGGTGTTAATGTAAATGTACTTAATGTAGGCTAGTAAAATAAGCTATATAAATTAAGATTTTGCACTGACGTTGGGAGCAAAAAATATCTGCTAGTATTATTTAGCTACAAATCGCGTGTACAGAATCTGTTTGGGAAACAGCGTCTATTTATCATTATGGAACGCATCTGAACTGAATGTTTTGAGAATTGCATAGGAGGGCCAACGGCGCCTGTAATAAAAAGGAAATAAATTGTGCCATTTTTATATTTATTTCAAAGGGTTTTCATGCCTTATAAAATGAAAGCACAGAACAGATTCACAATTAGGAGCAAAGGGGCGTCCCATGGTGGTACGGTGGTATGGGTTGGGATCAGCTCTTCAATGTTTATTACCAACCTTTATAGACAGATTAAAAATACGGAATAAATACGAGAAAATACCTTTACAGTATAATAGCGGGATAGAACTGTAAAATACGGGAGAATCCTGGGAAAAACGGGAGGGTTGACAGGTATGACCAGAACTGCCACTAGGGCCCTTCCAAATCTTCACATGACATTTGCCTTTTAAAGCCTTTCTCTCTCTCTTCATCTTATATAAACATATTTTAGATCTATAAATATGCGCACAAACAGTTGTCTTTCCAAGGTGGGTGTTGTGATCCAGCATGTGTCCTGTTCCGGAAAAATCAACAAGCACCACTTGAGATGACAAAAGCAAGCTGACAGAGCGTAATCTCCAACAGAGAAATTTTGGCTCCATTCTTTTCTCTTTCTTCTATAGTACCCCCCTGCTTTTACTTTTCTTTAGCTCCCGCTTTGCGACTAAAACCTGTGATCAATAGCTCTGCAGGGAGCATCTGCTCGCGTTTGTGCTCCTCTCTGTTGTAATAAGTCTAACATCTCATCTCATTTTCTCTTTCTTTCCCCCCCATTCATCTGTCTGTCTGTCTGTCTGTGAATGTGTTTGTTCTGCTTGCATGCTTGCATGACTGGATGAATGTGTCACCCCCTTTCATCCACTTTTCTCCAAGCAGACCCGGAGCGTGGCGGAGGTCACATGATCTCCACAGATGACCTGGAGTACCCGCGCGAGTATCGCACGCTGGGCAACAACACTCGGAGGTTCTCTAACGTGGGTCTGGTCCACACCTCCGAGCACCGGCACACGGTCATCGCCGCCCAGAGTCTGGAGACCCTCACCAACCTGCACAAGGCTGACATGGAGCGCAAACGGGATGTCTTCATGGACCACCTGAAGAACAAGTACCCGCCCCAGCACTCACTGCCACCCTCACCATCACCCTCACACGGCAGCATGAGGGGCAGCGCTGAGAGGAGTGCACGAGAACAGGTATGAGCAAGGGTTAACTTGTGGGATGATGTGCTGATTCAATAATAATATTCCTGTGACCAGGTGAAACTTTCCGATTTAGGGGTAGATAAAGATTGGCATTGGGGCATTTTGAATTTGATAGTTTTTTTTTTTGTTCGTTTTTTTGTTTTGCATTTTGTTTTGTGTTTTGTGTTCTGTTTTGTTTTGTTCTGTTTTTGTTTCTTGTTTTATTTTTTGTTTTATTAACATAATAAAGAAGTGCAATATTGATTATTTGGTTTATTTATTATTTAGAATATTATTTAAACTTTGTTAGGATTTTTTCATTTATTCCTTCATTTTTTTTTTTTTTGACTTAGTCCCAACCTATCCAGCATATGTTTTATGCAGCGGATGCCTTTCCAGCTGCAACTCAAACTAAGAAACACCTATACACTCTTGCATTCACACACATACACTACGGCCATTTTAGCTTATTGATTTCACCTAAACCACATGTCTTTGGACTGTGGGGGAAACCGGAGCATTAGGAGGAAACCCACAAGAACACGGGGGAACATGCAAACTGACCCAGCCGGGGCTCAAACAGGCAACCTTCTTGCTGTGAGACCATCGTGCTACCCACTGGAAGCACCGTTGGGAGTTTTTATTTTACCTTAATAATAATATTTATTAGAACATCTATGACAGTACATTATTAATACATATATACATGCATATACACATATACATTTTTTATCTTCATCATCATCATCATCATCATTTTAATATTATTATTAGTGTTTTGTTTCATTTATAAAGTGTCTACATTATATCTATTAATTTAAGCGATTTTTAAGATATTTTCAATTTATTTATTCATTGGCTCACAAGGTATTATTCTGCAGGCCCCTGACAATTTCTTATGAATTAAAAAAGCTGTTAATTCACAACTTTTATGCATTTTATTATAAAAAATATAGTAAATATGTAATATTGTGAAAAATTAGGGCTTTTCATGTCATTGCTATTGATTTTGGAAGGCAGCTGTCTATTTATTTAAGCTATTTAAAACATATGTTCAGTCTACTTATTTGTTATTATCACTAAACTACATATGATAAGTGAGTTTTATATTTATAAGGATTCTTTTACTCACCAATAGAGCATGTATTTTATAAAACATATATAATAAAACAGGGATATTGTGAAATAGATATTTTTAATACATTTTCACATGTAATTTATTCCTGTGGTGACATTTCAGCAGCCTTTACTCCAGTGTCAAATGATCCTTCGGGAATCATTTCTGGTATCTGAGTTCAGGCTGTGAATGGTTGGTTTTTACCTTTTCATAGACGATTAAGTCTCTTATTTCTGTGTCTATGATAGTTGTTTCAGGAACATATGCTGCCAGTGTAAATTGCATTAACCATGCATGGACACACTCTCACACACACAACATGTGGCTTTTGAAATGATACCCATCTGAGAGGTCTACTGAAGCAGACACCGACACAGAGAGTCTGCAGTGCATATAAACACTTCAGTCACTGGTGGAATAGGCTTCATATGCTGCCGTTTCCCCAGCTTTCACACAGCTTGAGAGAAGCTGTCAAAATGTCATTAAAACATTTTGTACTCACCATAGAAAACAAGCAGTTTCTTTCTGGAGTACAGCAGAAGAGCAGGTAATGTGTGAATGGAGCAACTGGGTCTTGTGGGAGAGGGTGACGTAATGTTGAACTCAAATTTAAATGATGTCACTGCATCAAACCAGTGTCAGCCAATCAGCTGTGTGCATGAAGAGAGAGAAAGGGGGAGAGAGACATGCAGGTAACAGACACATTTACACTTTCAAAACCTGCTGCGCTGATATTGTTAGAAGGATGAGTGAGGAAAAAAGACACTTTACGGCTTCAGTCCTTAAATTATACCCATCATGGCTTTATCTTTCTATCTAATGGTTATAAATAGTTGAAGTCAGAATTAATAGCCCTCCTGGCTATTTTCTTTTCAACACATTTCTAAACATAATTATAGTTTAATAAGTAATTTAAACTAACTGATTTATTTTTGCTGTGATGAAAATTCCTGATATTTTAGTTGATATTTTTCAAGAAACAGTACTAGTATTCAGCTTAAAGTGACATTTAAAGGCCTAACTAGGTTATTTAGGTTAACTAGGCAAGTTAGTGTAAATGAGCAAGTCGTTGTATAGCAATGATTTGTTCTATAGATTATCCAAAAAATATTGCTAATAGTATTGATATTCAAATAGTTTACAACTGCTTTTCAGTCGAAATAGGACAAATAAGACTTTCTCCAGAAGAAAAAAAACGTTATCGAAAATATAAATACTCCTTCCTCTTTGGGCTTGACATTAACACCTGCCAACCCACCAAATGTGGGAAGATTTCAGCTGTGGTGGGTCAGACAGACACTCCCATATAGCCACTTTGGCTGGTTGAAAATAATTAGACATTTGTAGTTTTCTTAAAAGCAGGTCCAATATGCATCCATGCCTAGAAACAGAACTGGTGCAATCGGTTCTCTTTGAAATAGACTGGACAAAAAGCAATGCTTTTGCACCCACAGGCATGCTGCTTTCAAGAGCTTTAGATTTTTTAAATAATTATTTCTAATAATTTGCAGTGGTTACTGTTTTCACTTTAATCAATCTATGAACAAATTATTAATTAGCCCATTCCCATGATCATCATTTCATTATGCTTTCTTTTGTTTATAGTTATTTTTGTTAATATGGTTCAACTATCATGTTTTACAATAACATTGCTTTAATATGAGGTTGACTTCCATTTATGTGTAGCTGACTGGTGATCTGAGACCTTAAACAGGACAGATTACTGTGCATACTTTTAGATACATAACAATAATTATTTTTAAAATGTCATTTTTTTAAAGAAGTTTTGTTAAATAAAAAAGGTATATATACAGCTATATTTTGCTTCTTTTGACACATTATTTAAAATTTGTTGCTAAGAAATAATTATTTATTTATTGTTGGTGTGGTCAGAGATAAATTTGCTAAATTCTTCATTGAGCTATGAAAAGTCATGTGAAATAAAAACTAATAGCAATGTGACACTTATGAAAGCACAACCCATTTGCTCTTGCACATTGAGCAAGCTCATACACAACACACAAAAAGTGAAATGAATGAGGAGGTACAGTATGTGAACAAAGCAATTTTAAATCAAAAAATTTTAGCATATCAAAATCAAATTTATGCATATAAAATGTTTTCTCAACAACAAAATTGTGGCTAGTTAAAATAGTGAGTGGCTAGTAATGTTGGAAATCTACTAGCCACAGTGACCTGTGATCAAAAAAGTTAATGTCAAGCCCTGCTTGTGAAACATTTGAAAAAGAAAAAAAAAAACACAGGAGTTAATCACAGGAAAAGAATTTTGACTTCAACTGTTTATACCTCTAGAAAATTATTTAATGTAACTAAAAAGAGACTCAGTTGTGGTAGTATTCAATAGGTCTCTCAGTAGTCAACACCATATGCTGTGTTGTTGTTGTTCACATATGGGTGTCCTAACCAGGGCCAGTTTAAAGGGCCAGTTCACCATATATATTCAAGTATATAAGTACATTATTTCACTTTTGAATGTCAATGAATGATGTCAAGCCAGCACGGTGGCTCAGTGGTTAGTACTTACACCTCACAACAAGAAGTTCGCTGATTCAAGCCCTGGCTGGGTCAATTGACATTTCTGTGGGGAGTTTGCATGTTCTCCTCGTGTTCACATGGGTTTGCGGTTTCCCCCTACAGTCCAAAGACAAGCGGTATAAGAGAATTGGGTAAACAAAATAGGCTGTAGTGTATGAGAGTGAGTGAATGTGAGAGTGTATGGGTGTTTCCCAATACTGGGTTGTGGTTGGAAGGGCATCTGTTGCATAAAACATGTGCTGAAATAGTTGGTGGTTCATTCCACTATGGCGACCTCGGATAATTAACGGACTCAGCCGAAGGAAAATTAATAAATGAATGAATAATGTCAATAATTACTAAATAAAATAAAAGTACACCTGATATAAAACTTCCATATGCACCATTAAAGTCCAGTACCATCACAAGGCTTCTTCCCAATGCCCTAATCCCATCAAACAGTTTACCCTCCAAAGTGACAGCTTCAAAGGGATTAGGGCATTGAGGCGAATCCTTCAAATGGAATGTAGTGTACAACTTAGTAGACAGAACAGTTGAAAATGTCACAATGCTATCTAAATATCTTCTGATACTTAGGGGTTAGTCAGAAAAGCTTATCGACTGATTCAGAAAATAATTCAAACAATACATTGATCAACCTAGTCTAATGTTTTTTTTTTCTTTGCAGTTACAATGAATGGCATCAAAAACATGCAACAGTGTCATAAAATAAACTAACTCAAATCAAATCCATTGTATTGTCATATTATCAGCAGCACGTGTGCTTTGATAAGTGAAAAGCTTAGGTGCTGGCTCCAGACAGTACAAAATAAAGAGTGCAAACAATGACAGTGCAACATACAGACAGTGCAAATACAATGAATGTGCAAAATACAACAGCAAACTCCCAATAAAACAGGATAATGTAAAATTGACAGCGACATGTACAATGAATAGGTGTCCACATAGTTGTAGGCAGTATTGTTTTAAGTATGGATTGGTTTAAGTGCAGTGCATGCTACATATTGATGGTGTGCAGTGAGGGGTATGGAAGAGTCTGTGTGGGGTGTGTTAAGTGTTCATCAGCCTGATAGTCTGAGGGACGAAGCTTTCCTTTAGCCGGCTAGTGCGTGACCGGATGCTGTGGAACCAACGGTTGCAGAGAGAAAAGTCTATGGCTTAAGTGGGTAGAGTCGCTGATGATTCTCTTGGCTTTCTTCATGCACCACCTGGTGTAAATGTCCTGTGAGGGAAGCTCACCTTGTACTATGCGTCCAGCTGTTTGCACAATCCCATATAGGCCCGTGCGATTGCTGCAAGAGAGACTAAAATTGGTTAATTTGACAAATATTATGTTGGTATTATACAATTATGTATTTTATGTAAATTTGGGGTATGTTGGGGTATTTTAGTGCTAAAAACCAAAAAGATTTGTTAAAATTATTTTTGTAGTTCACACTATCGCAGCACTTTGAGGGGTACACTATAAACGCTGCTTAAAACGGGCTTTTAAAGTTTAAAGTTTTTTGGTTTGTTGTTTCACGTAAACTCACTATAAAACCCAGTTATTTTAAAAACTTTAAAGGGGTGGTCCTCTATTATGTATATCATATTTTATACTTGATGTGTAGTGTAGCTGTGTGAACATAAATAACATCTCTGAATGTATTATGCACAAACTTCAATGCAAAGGGAGACATTGGCTTTTACAGGGTTAGCTGAGCAAAGCCTACAGCGAACAAAGTTTGGGTACTACAAAAAACATACATTCGGGCTAGTGAGATCACAAATACTTCAGGTTACACACATTCACCATGTGCATACCCCCTGCATAGCAAAGAGTCGTGGCCAGAGGCGCTGTATTGTTGTAGTAGAGAAAGCTAAAATGCTATCCAAATGCTGCTTTTTCCAAATAGCTTGTTCTGTTTCTGTATTTTGGCTTCCAAATGAGACAACACAAAGAGAGAAGTGCTTACAGAGAATTATAATAAATATACAGCTTGCATTTGACAAAGTACAGCTTCCAGAATCTTTCCCAATTTAGTGCTAAATTCAGCTAAAAACTCCTCAAAGGTGCAGCTCCAACCATAACAGAAGTTGTGGATTGTGAGAAACAACCTGTAAGTATTTTTATTTATTAAAATTGATCAATTACATGCAGTTTCTAGCAACATTATGTTGTAGCAAGAATGTAAACAAAGATGTAAGGAAGGGGAAATGCTGTTTGGCACTGCCAGTTTAGCTACGAATTCATATTTATCTGTCAAACAGCTGTATACACCCACAATCTTCAGCAGTGCTGCAGCATTTTTCTATACAGCTGCTTTCGCTGTGTTCTACATCTCAAATAATACACTCGCAAAAGATATGTAAACATTTTATATTACTTACACATGCTTATCCTGAATATATATGAAAGACAGTTGTCAGATTTTATTTTAGAGAGCAGGCATGACGTTCAGCTCTTTGCTCATCATTTTCTTTCTGATTTAAGCCCAAACTGATATGGCTAACAGCTACTCCCACTGACAGTATTTACACAGCACAAAAGCTCATGCTATTAGAGGCGTGACACTTTTCCTGGTGACGTGGAGCTGATCTGCGAACCACAGCACATTATGTTAGCTGACCAATCAGAGCCTCTTGATGGTGGGTCTTTCGAAGGAACTAGTTGTTTTCATGTTAGCTGAGTAGCTGTATATAATCCAAGTAAGATATATGAAAAATAACATGATTTTCTACAATTGAAGCATGAACAAACATCGCTTTGCATCTTATTAACATAACCAAGCCTTAAAAATACACTCTGGACCACCCCTTTAAGACCATACTTTCCTTGTTCCTAGCCACCAGTACAGTCCTTTATAATCCACTTAAAGTCATACAGTTTTGAAACATGGAGCAGTTTTGTCATAGTAGGACAAACTACCCCTTTAACTAGATAGATCAGCACTTTTTTGTTGTTGTGAATGACCTAAAATGACTATTTTTATTGTCAAAATTCAAGCTGGTCTGTCTTTTTCAGCAAGCCTTTATCAAAATCTTTCTTTTCAGCACCTATTATACAGCTCTTTTATCTTAAATGTATGTGATTCGCATTGCATTAAAGACCTGTAAGACTTTAAAGTCTGGTGAGTATGTGTGTGTGCGAGAGAGAGAGAAAGTGAGTGAGCAGGGGAGATGATAGGATCAAATGAGAGAGAAAGAAAGAGAAAGAGAGAGAGACGGGGAGGTTGGTTGAGAGACAGGTGGAGTCCATGGTTGCCAAGGCAACACCGCCCTTATATGGAAACTGGTGATATCATATTGCAAAGGTCAGGCTGGAGAGAAAGAGAGAGAGAACAAGGAATAAAGAGAGTGTGTGAGAGAGAGAGAGACGGCAAAAGCAGAGCGGAGAAAAAGAGGAAGGCTTTCGGAATATCCTCACCTCTTTTGCAAGACGCATCACAGGAATTCCTTCTTATTTACCTTCCCATCTGCAGCCTGTGTGGAATAATGGAAAGGGGGAGGGGAAGCGGAGGACTGGAAGAGATGGAGAGAAGGAGCAGATGAGTGCAACGGTGTGTAAACCGGCGAGAGGAGAGTTAATTACCCTCTGCCTGCCTTTTCCGAGACGGAAGAGTTAAAGCAGCAGCCAGTAGCCAGCCGATGCTGTAATGAATTAAATAAAGAACCTGCCGTCGCATGTGCTGGAGGGAGAGAGAGAGAGAGAGAGAGAGAGAGAGAGAGAGAGAGAGAGAGAGAGAGAGAGAGAGAGAGAATAAGAGAATGAGTATTCTGCACACCTGACAGCCAGCTGCTAAGACTGAAGGCATCTAGCCAGTGTACATGTGCATGTGTATGTGTGTATGCTAGAAAGATGCATACCCACTAGCGCACATGCAAGCAGGTGCAGGTGAGGTTCAAACTGATGGCTTCATTTGTTTGCTTATGGAGAGGTTGTTGTTGTTGATATGTGCTGATGTGTTGACTGCATTCAGATGGACACTGCTTGCTTTTGATTGTTTGCATGTTTGTGACTACGAGTCAGAGCATGTGTGAGGGAAGTACGCACAACGCATGCATGTGTGAGGAAAGGTAAGAGCTGTTTTGCATGCGGGTCAGGTGATGTTTAGCTCCGGTAGGCTTGCTGGGCTGCCACATGTTTCTCAGGTGGAGACTAATGTTGGGATCAGATGCAACTAGTTTTTGGGGGGCCTGATTGTTGTTTAGTGCTTTTGGTTTAATAATAGTGGACTGGCTTGTAATTGTGATATATTTGTTCACATTTGACTTGCAAACAAATGTCACTGTGTTTCTGATGCATGCAGGAGGGTGGATTTAAAGGGGACATGCTCCAATGCACTTTTGAAGCATTTGAAATGCTGGATTAGGTTAGGATTAGGTTGGTTTGTTGCACATGTTCTTTTTATCGTTTGGCATGAATTAGCCATTTGAGTGGAAAGTGATTATAGCTGCTTTTGTGAAGGTACGTTTGAGACTGTGGGGTTATGTTAATAATAATTTCTTATTGTTAACTTACTTGTGTGCTAACTAATTGAACTGTCAGTCTCTACATGTCAAGTTGTTTACATCTACTCTAAAAGTAAAGAGTGTGTTTTCTGTGACTGTTCATATTTAAAGGTTTTATGACTTCTTGAATGTACAGTATTATAGTTAATCCACTTACTTGTTTTCAACATTTATGACTTTCTTCTGTTGAACACAAGAAATTTCGGAGAAAGCTGGACACCTGCAACCATTAGTTATATAAACAGTAATGTCTTATTGTTGGCTTTAGTGTGCTAATTAACTAAACTGTCACTCTCAACATGTCAGGCTATTTACATCTACTCTAATAGTAAATTGCTCTAGATGTGTTTCCTCTGAGTGTTCGTATTTAGAGGTTTTGTGACTTGATGTATGGTATTATGCAAAGCAAGTTTATTTATTTAGCATATTTCAGTGGCAATTCAAAGTGCTTTACATAAACAGGAATAAAAGAGACAAGTATAAGAACATAAAAACACATAATACAAATGAAACAATAAATACAAACAGATTAAAATGTGTTAAACAGGTTTTAGAAAGAATGGAAAAAAGGAAAGATATAATAGTGCAATCTGTCGGACGTGACACAGTGCTCATTCAGTAAAGGCACAGCTAAAAAGATGTGTTTTAAGTCTTGATTTGAACGTGTCTAATGTTGGGGCACATCTGATTATTTCTGAAAGCTGATTCCAGCAGCTGGGGCACAGTAACTGAATGTGGATTCACCCTACTTTGGCTGAACCTTTGAGATTTCATGTTTATATAATCCTAAAGATCTGAATGATCTGTTAGGCTTGTATTCAGTGAGCATGTCTGTAATGTATTGAGGTTCTATATGCCATTTAGTGATTTATAGACAAGTAAAAATACTTTAAATCTATTTTGAATGTAACTGGGAGCCAGTGTAAAGACCTAAGGACAGGTGTGATGTGCTCTGATTTTCTGGTTCTGGTCAGAATCCTGGCTGCAGCTTTCTGGATGAGCTGCAACTGTCTATCTTTTTGGGAAGGCCAGTGAGGAGTCCGTTACAGTAATCCACCCTGCTGCTGATAAAAGCATGAACAAGTTTCTCTAAGTCTTAACTAAAAAAAAAAAAAAACGAAACAAAGCATCTGATTTTTGCAATGTTTTTGAGATGATAGTATGCTGATTTACTTACTGCTTTGACATGACTACTGAAACTCATATCTGACTCCAGAATAACACCAAGATTCTTGAGCTTATTTTTTGTTGTTTGACCCTTAGAGCCAAAGTACGCATCCACCTTGAGAAACTCACCTCTGTTCCTAGATGCAATGACTTCAGTTTTCTCTTTGTTAAAGCAATTGTTCTCGCAAAAAGCCCAACTGTTACTTGTTTTAAACATTAATGAATTTCCTTCTTGTTTACGTTCAAAGTATTTGTTTTAACTATTATATGGAAGTCAATGGTTACCAGTTTCCAACTTTCTGGAAAATATCTTCTTTTGTGTTCAACATGAGAAAGACATTCATAAAGGTTTGTATTCACATGAGAGTGAGTAAATAGTGAGTATTTTTTTGGGTGAACTTTCCCTTTAAGTCTGTTTATTTTTGTCAGATTTCTAAATTTAAATCTCACCACAAACAATATGCTAAGACAGATCGGAATCAGAATCGATTTATTGCTAAGTTTGCTCACACTCATAAGGAATTTGTTTTTGGCTACAGAAGCTTTCAGTGTACATAAAGAGACAAGTGACAACACGAAAATAAATATCAAAAAAGACAACAAACATTAAACAGAGATGCAATTGGACAAAAAGCTCTGGATGTTGAATTGTATGTATAAATTTGTGATAAATATACAAGTTATAAGGTGCTGTGTACAAATGCGTATGAGAAAATATTGCATTGAGAATGTTGTGACTGCTAAGGCTGATGGACTACTGTACCATTTTTGACCCTGTTGACACCTGGTTAAAAGATGTATTTTAATCAATCTGATTGCAAGTGGAGGTGGCACAGTGACTCAGTGGTTAGCACTGTCACCTCACAGCAAGAAGGTCACTGGTTAGAGTCCAAGCTGGGCCAGTTGGCATTTCTGTTCGGAGTTTGCATGTTCTTCCCATGTTCGCGTGGGTTTCTTCTGGGTGCTCCAGTTTCCCCCACAGTCCAAAGACATGCGCTATATGTGAATTAACTAAGCTAAATTGGCCATAGTGTATTTTAATGAGTGTAAGGGTGTTGTCTTGTTATGTCAGGGTTGGTGTGTAGTGGTTGAGTGTCGCAGACGAAAATGATACGCGTTGTTGGGGGATGGGGGGTGTTGGTAGGTTGTCGTGGACAAAAGTGATTAGCAGGGGGTTTAAGGTTTATTGGGCCCCCTAATAGTCTGGGGGCCCCAAAACGTGCCCTTAGAATTGCCCTAACCTTGGCCAGTTGGCATTTCTGAGTGGAGTTTGTACATTCTCCCCATGGTTGCATAGGTTTCCTCTGGGCGCTCCAGTTTTCCCCACAGACAAGGACTATATGTGAATTGACTAAACTAAATTGGCCGTAGTGTGAGTGAATGTGTGTAAGGGTGATTCCCAGAACTGGGTTGCAGCTGGAAGGGGATCCACTTTGTAATACACATGCTGCACTAGTTGGCGGTTCATTATGCTGTAGCGACCCCTGATAAATAAGTTACTAAGCCAAAGGAAAACGAATGAATGATTTCAGATCAACACTAAATACTGGTGTAAATGCAGAGTCTAAAACATTTTAAGCTTGATCTTCCAGTCAAAAACACATCTGATCGTATTGATTGATCTTTTAACTACTTCCAAATCTAACGACACTTATAAAGAGTTTCTATATGAAGCTAATGTTGTAAACAGGGTTTTAGTTTCCATAAATGGCCTAGGTGATTCAGTGAGGCAGTTTTGCATTTTTCAAGATTTTGAATATTTCTTTTCAGCTGCACCTGTGTCGTCTGTTAACCCTTAAACATGCTGTTGATTTTCCGCTGGCGAAAGCAGCCGCTGCTTAGACAGCCAATTATCCCCCATTTACTGTTGTTTCTAAGCAACTGAGGACGCCGGGCTTGTCCTGCTCCATGGAATCTTGCTTGTTAGGGGAAAATAACATCACCAAGCCACAGCACACTGGCCCTGCACCACATAAATCCATAAGCCCTCGATTATTATCCGATATGATGGCATTGGTAGTTGTGTTATTTCCGTTATTTATCAAATGCTGTGTCAAAGAGAGAAATTTAGAGCCGTCATGTCGAAATGATTTAGGAGACTTTTCATTGCTGTGAATTTTTCAACTTCTCTCTGGTTTGGCTGGAGATCAAATTGAAATAGGCATGTAGGACTATGTGTGTATTTTTCTAACTCTACTTTTCAGACAAATTTGTGGAAATGTGTATATATATATACAGGGTATATATAGGGTATAGGGCAGGTGTGTCCAAACTCGGCCCTGGAGGGCCGGTGTCTTGCATAGTTTTGCTCCAACTTCCTCAAACAAGCAGTATAAGTTTTTATTATACCTAGAAAGAGCTTGATTAGCTGTTTTAGGTGTGTTTAATTGGAATTGGAACTAAAATAAGCAGGACACCGCCCCTCCAGGACCCAGTCTGGACACCCCTGGTATAGGGTATATAGAGTATAGGGTTGGTTTTAAGAAATTATAATAAATTTAATCAATATTTGTATATTATATTTTTGATTTTGTGCTGCATCCATGCTGAAAGCTTTTTATTTTAGCTAATAAATCCTGAAGGCAAAACTATCTAATGCACTTTTTTATGTTTGCTGTTTCAGTAAATGTGTGCCGAATAATAGAGTTTTATATACAGTTTACTATATTGTGCACTTGTTGTTTGTGCCAATCATGTCTCACATAATATAAGAGTGCTTCATTTTGAAAATGCTGCTGGGGGACATTTAATATTACATCCTTAAATCTCAAGCTGTTCCAAAGTACAGTTTATCCCTCTGGATTGACCATCAACTGCACACAAGGCTTGGCTTTAGGCTGAAGTTCAGTACCAGAGCTCCTTCTGTTAGCCATGCAGTGTGTCCATCTGTCGCTCACTGCTACCTGACATCAGGTAACCCAGAATCAGTCCCCGCAGGTGAAGTCCTGCTCCTCTATCCTACTCATTTCAGTCAGAGCTGCCTGCAGAATCAATCATTAAAGCAGAAACCAGTTCAAGCTACTCTATGACAGAATAAACACAAGACCTTTAATGACTGGTTGGTTTCTGGGACATCATCTGTGAAACATTAGCAGTAGCACAGTATTATAGTAAAAACTATGTGAGGCATTTTATTTAGGAGAGACCCTAACATCATGTCATACAATATAAAGAAATATTTGCCTTTTTTTTTTTGCAATCTCAACTTATATTAAACAATACGACTAAAAATATTTCGTTAAACTTTGTAGAACTTAAAAATGTAGTTGAGACCTGTTATTTATTTAAATAAGTTAAAGTACCATAAAACATTTGTAGTCATGACTTCTGGCATGTCATATAATTTTTCACAGTGTAACATGACGCAACAAGATTCCGGCAACAAGCAATTTGGCTGTCTGCACCAAACGCGATGCGACACAACAGACATTAAAATACTAGCCATTTACTTAAATATCAGCCACTGTACTCCTAACGAAATAGTAAAGGTTATGAACTAATTAATAGATATTTAACATTATTAAAAGAACATAGGCTGAGTGACTGATACAGTGCATTCGGAAAGTATTCATTCTGCTTAACTTTTTCCATATTATTTCATGTTACAGGCTTATTTAAAACTGGATTAAATTCTTTTTTTTCCTCAAAATTCAACACACAATACCCCATAATGACAATGTGAAAAAATACTGAACAGCCCTCTGAAAATGCACATCACGTGACCACACACACACACAGCCACACACACACACACACACACACACAGTCACTCGCTGTCATGCGCTCCTCTGAGCTCCAGGCAGAGAGCGGTGCACGTCTGAGAGTTTTTGAAGGCTGTACCACTGGATCGCGTCTCACTATAGTTGTTTAACGTGACATTCAGACATCCCAACACTCCCGGAAGCTCCGGGAGTCTATATGCATTTGCGGGACTCATAATGCCCGCAAATGAGTGATAATCTCCCGGAAATCGCACTTCTCCCTCCCAGTCCTCAAATAAGTCTTGCACCCTTCTCACCCCCGGATCCCTCGTAGCTCTTCAGACACCCCTCTAGATTAGTTTTGACCACTGATCTCTTGTAAACCAAAAAAAGAAACTGCATGTTAATAACAGGAGAAAACTGAGCCTTCAACTACAGTACTTGGAATCACAGTAAATGGAATCACCCTCTATAGCTCAGATATTGAGTTTCTATTTTGTACTAGGTTAACCTGCTTCTTAAACACATGATCATCTTCGATTGGTCATTACTCAGAGATCAGCCATAAACATAAGAAGTAGCGCAAATAGGTCTGTCACGAGAAGGAAATATTGCTTTGCGATATATTGTCACAGAAATTGTTGCAATTAGCGATAAAATTGTCTTTTTGAGTTTATCTTATGCCACTGATTGTATAATGATTATATAACAGCATAATAATAATGAAAGAATTATAACAAAATAATTCTTATCTTAAGGTTATTTAGATTCTATAATGTCAAAAGGTAAATGTCCTCTTATTCATTCACTGAATCATATTCTTTTAGGCTTAGTCCCTTTATTAATCCAGGGTCGCCATAGTGGAATGAACCGCCAACTTATTCAGCATATGTTTAATGCAGCGGATGCCCTTCCAGCTACAACCCATCACTGGAAAACACCCATACACACTTATTCACACACTCATTCACGCACATACACTACGGACAATTTAGCCTACCCAATATAGTGCATGTCTTTGGACTTGTGGGGGAAACCGGAGCACCTAGAGTAAACCAACAAGAACTCAGGGAGAACATGCAAATTCCACACAGAAATGCCAACTGATTCAGCCGAGGCTCAAACCAGCGACCTTCTTACTGTGAAGCGAATTTGTAAATAGATATTGCAATGGCAAAAATGATTGAGGTCTTCTCCAAGTATTGCACGATAAGTCTGTATAATAATTTTTGTGACAGGCCTATTGGAAACATGATAAGGAGATAAAATATATTTAAAAAGCTAGGTTGTTGTTGGAAGTGTTGTTGGTGATACCTGCAGGGTGCAGTCTGTGTGGGTCCTAATGCCCCAGTATATTGATGGGGACTGCTCAGTGAATTTGTAAATATATATTGCAACACCAAAAAAATATTAGGGTCATCTCCAAGTATTGCAGGATAAGTCGATTTTTGATTATTGATTATTGTGACAGGCAAAAGCACAAAATCATACTGAAGTAAAAACAATCAATGTGAGGTTTTTTTTTTTTTTTCCCAAAGTGGCTCTGATGCAATGTGTGTTTCTTGATATCTTAAAGCTCAGTTTGTGTATTGTGAGTGTTTGTCAATCTATGAGAAGAAGAATGCAATAGTGCATATATTTTTCATAGTGCTCATCCCTGGGGCAGTGCTGCTCAGTACCAGGACCAACTGCTACTCAGAATATTGTTTTACTAGAAATGTAACGCCAAGCTGCTGCCATATGAGCAGTGTGCTATTATACACTATTCATATCAACATCCTGCTTCCAGGGAGTTTGTAAAACAACATTTTTAGCCTTGAGTAGAATGAAATATTTAGCTGATGTTTTATTTGCAGCACGCTTTTCCCATTTTATGTTTTCCTGTCTAAATGTTCACAAACACACTCACACACACACTTTTAATCAGCTGACTGCAGTCTAGACTTGATCATAAAATATTCAAAAGTCTTGATCGATCATTCAGAGTTTCATTCAGAGAATATATGGGACATTTTTTGCCTCATAGCCTTTATAACTACTCATGCTCAAAGGAAAACCACACCTTTACCAACATTTTTGCAGAACTCCAGCTGAAATAAATGCCAGAGCAATAAAACGGCCATAACGTTTAATCATCTCCACACAAATTATGATTACAGGGCAGAATATCAATTAATGAAGACACACTTTTGCACGGTTTCCTGCTCAAAACTGTTATCAGCTTTTAATATACTGTATTATTTGTGTAATAATACACTACCTGTCAAAAGTATTGGTACCAATCCCAGATGTAAGACCAACAAATATTAACTTGACTTCTAGTTGATCATTCGGAAAAGTGGCACAGGGTAGATTTTTCTGATGAATCATGTGTTGAACTGCACCCCAATCATCACAAATACTGCAGAAGACCTATAAGAACCAGCATAAACCTAAGATTCTCATAGATATTTGTCAAGTTTGGTGAAGGAAAGAATCATGGTTTGGGGTGAACATTATTCAGCATGTCTGCGGTAAGATGAAGGAGATAGCATTGAAGATAAATCCAAAATTCTTGAACAGGAGTCCTGCAAGAACACTTTCTTTGCCATATCGGATGACTTTATTAATAAGTTATTTGAGCCATTGCAGAAATGTATGGATGCAGTCAAGCTCATGGGAATCATAACACACAATATTAATTCTTGTTTCACTGCACCATGACTTTATATTTTATACTGTACATTATTCCTGTTAAGAAAAAATCACTTTGCTGAAATATTGCCACAGTCATTCCCATTCATTTATGTTCCTGAGAAAATAAAGCACTTTTAGCACCACTCACTAGCCATTTCACTGTGAAATGTTCAACAATATAATATCATTTTTGCAACTCTCTCAAGTCACATTTCACACTTGTTCTAATGTATTGAATTAATTATGTTCAGTACTATACGTACATCACATGAGAATCAATGTTTTAAATAGTATCTGTCACTGTCATTTCCATCAAACCTCAAGGCATTTGAGTGGGAATGACAGTGAATAAAATTACTACCACTAATTAAATTAAAACAGAAACAAATCTAGCGATCAAGAAAAAAAGACAATCATGTCAGAATATGGATTTATCCTATAATGATGTTTTTAAATTTCTGTGAAAGTGAAAATCAGGAAAATATGGGAGATGTAGGTGAGAGCTCTGCAGACAGATGACCAATTTTGGGATGATTGATGGGTCTGGGCAGCAGGCCAAGCTCAGACACAGAGGGAATCTTTTTAATTAATTTTTTTTCTCATTTGCTGCAATCTTGTCAGTTAGTCAGTCAGCCTGGGCAGCTGATGGACGGGCGAGTGAAAACCTTGAAATACCTTCATGCAGACTCATTTAGAGGGCCAGACCATTCAGAACAGCTCCATATGATGAGCAGACTGAAGGAATTATGTGTCATTGTGTCACCATGTGCTTTAAAGCCCGGTAGAGCTGCATCTGAAGCAGCAGATGTGATATGAAAATGTGACATGTAAGCTTTCACTAAGAAGTTTTGAATCTGTTTAGATTTAGAAAGAATTCTTTAAATTGATCAAAAATGAGAATACTATAATACCACAGTGTCATATTTCTATTATCATTTTACTATTTCATTTTACTGTTTTAACATTGAGGCAGCATGGTGGATCAGTGATTAGTGGTTCACAGCTAGAAGGTCGCTGCTTTGATTCCTGACTGGGCCAGTTGGCATTTCTGTGTGGGAGTTTGCATGTTCTTCTCGTGTTCGAGTGGGTTTTCATACACATTCAAAAGACATGCGGTATAGATAATATAACTATAAAAATAATAATAACTATAAAAAGATTTACATGAATGATAAAAACATGATATTAACTGTACCCAACTTACATGTAAAATAAAATTTTAAAAAAGTTTAAAAAGTTGTAATGTTACCTAAGAAGAGGGAAAGACTGGGGTAGGGAGAGAGAGACAAAGAGTAGGCCCCGAAGATAGCTGTTAGCAAGCAAGAGAAGAGCAGAGCAGGAAAACCACAGAGCAGGAAAAGACAGAGTTAAGTTCACCAATTATTTTGTATCTTTCTTGACCATATGATTAAAGCCCAAATACTGAGACATACAAACTGACCAATTAAATCCTGTGACCACATCGTAAACCCCCCAAATTCCAAACACGTATAAACCAGACCCTGATCTAATCAGTATCTGTCTTTGGAATCTGTATGAACCTTCTTGGTGAGAAAGACATGTGTTAATAATTTGCCTTCCTTAAGGTGTATATACTGTCAACATTACTTAAATTCTGCAGTCTATTTGAGTTATATGTTGCTTGTTATTGAATGTGAGTCTGAAATGTTGGTGTACAAAAATACTCACTGTCCTTCTCTCAGCTCATATCTTCCTTCAGATTCTTTTATCTTAAAAGATGTGACATGGTTGGAGATGTGACTGTCTGCCACCACACACAGAGATAAATGTCTAACACTTTCTCTTTTCTCTTTCTTTCCTTAGCAACAGCCAAACTACTGGAGCTTTAAGGTCAGTGCTTTGATTACTTCTCTGTGTGTGTTTCTGTCTCAAAAACTGTTCTTTTGATTTGTGTTTGCCTTCTTAGGATAAATGTGCATGCCGTGTTTTGATATCTGTTGTCAGTCCACAGTGAAACTGCAAAAGGTTCCAGCCCATTCTCATGGGTAATACGTGCTTCAGTCTACATTTTTGAAAACTTACAATATGTTGCTCCATGTATGTTTTGCTGCACAATTCAGGTAACTTATCCACTAGAGGGCGATATTTACACTTATAGGGTACATTTTTTGTAATTTTTCAGACACACCTCCGTGAGAATGCAGGGCTGTCAGACAACCTAGTGAACCACTGACACAATCCCTTCTCTAAAACCAACCAATAATATATTCAAAAGCGTATATATTAAGTGTAAGAGAAAAGTGCACTGCTAGATAGTTTCGCCTTGATTTTACATTGGTTTATGTGTTTTGTAGAACTGTCATTCCGCTGTGGCGACCACTGATAAATCAGGGAATAAGCCAGAGGAAAGTAAATGAGTGTTTTGTGGAACCGTGCTTCACCAGATTCAAACTCGAGTGCTCTGTGTCACAAGTACAGTACTATACTATGTGAGCTACCGAGCAAACTGACCACACCAGAAAAGTTGTCCATATGGAGATTCATAGATGCAGAAAATGTATTGGATACAAGTCATAGACATTTGTGTTTTGTGTTAATATCATTAAAGTGAAAAGGAACAAAAGTTATTGATGTTATACTGCCCCTCAGTGTTCATTTAACAGGGAAACTGCAGTCAAATGTATGTTTAACGACGAATTTCCAATGAGTCTTTGTTGCAGCATTGGCTAAACTTGGCTAATGGCTAAATCTGATTATACTTTAATTGATGGTTCTGTATTTGTATGCCTATTCCATATTAATTTAACAACCTGCTGTGTTTTTAAAGCTATTCCCTTATTGAGAACAGAAATGGAAAGAACGATTCTGCAGTATTGCACATCAGTTCTTTCTGTCTGAGCTTTTTTAGCTGTACTATAGTCACAGAATTCTTGGCAGAAGTAAGATAAATCTGACAAAAAACCCTTGGCTCACTTGATCATCCTTAAGCCCAAGATAGGCTTCACTTTATAAATGTGCAGGGTTGAACTCATCACCTTTCAAAGTATACTCAATTTATAGTATGCACGAAGCTGGGAAGCTACTCTGAAGTTGTAGCCTAAAAAGCTACAGTACAAGCTACTTATAAGTGAAAGTATTTAAGCTACAATCGTTATCGTTTTGAAAAGTACTTAGCTTGACAAGAATGACTTTTCTCTCCTTTCATCCTGCTGATTGCATCATCGGATCCAGTGCTCCTACTGGTTCTTGGATTGACACTCGTCATAGCTGTAGTCGTGCTGCAGAAATGTGTTTAAATCTTCTGACACGGCCAGAACTTTATAAGAGGGAACATTTGATCATCATTAAAGGGCCATGAAACCCCCTCGTTTCAGCAGGGTGTTTTCACACCTCTTCTTTGGAAAAAGTCAGAAAAGTGGGCGTGTCCAGCTCTGTTTAGGGGGGAGTGTCGGAGGAACTAAAGTGGGAGGGTGTGGGAGTGTCGATTTGGGCACGCGCGAGTTTTAGAGTCAAAATACACACACACACACACACACATACATACAGGAGAATGTGATGGTGTTTAACCTACATGGACATCTGTAGTCGAATTATTAGCCAAATTATTAAATGGTGGACTTTAACTGCAGTTTGGCTCTTTCATTCAGGGAATTCATTCATGCCCCTCGCGACACACGAGATATTTGATTCGAGGAACTGCTCTAAGCGTGTATTTTTCATGCAATGTTTTATACCGCACGGCGAATGAGAGAAAAAAACCCACTGCATTTCCCAGAAACTTAGATGCACACGACAGGTAGTGTCAGAAAGCCGCGCGTGTTATTCCGGTCACTAAATGCGGTAAAAACCCTACACGAGGTTAAAGTTTGGTTGTGGTGCTAACGTGTTTACACTCTGTGCAATAGTTTGTTAGATACGAACAAACTGAATAAACAAAGAGCACTGGTCGCTCACTTACCAAATCTGTAGAGACAGGACAATCACCAGCAACTAGAGCCGCATCTTTATGAAGATAATACTACAAACGATTCCAGATCCCAGCGTTTGCAGATGAGAACAGCTCTCAGGTAAACAATAATCCTCCTTAGACACGTAAGTTATTGTTGTCGCGCGTCGCGTACACTGTTTATCCACACGTGAGTCTGAGCTCTCACAGAGAGAAAATGAAAACGAAACTTAACTGCAGCAAACTATAAAAGCAACACTTCACGCTTGTTTTGCCAACACAACGTGGCGTCTCTGTCCTGAAAACACGGTGATAGTAATGAATATTAATGAAGTTGCACAATAGAGCGCGCTGATTGGTTTGACCCAAGCCTTACTCATGCATTAATGCAACAAACTGTAAGACGTAATAAGACTCACTCAGGCACAGACGCCCAGTCTGCACGCTGGAATACACACTATTATGTCATGACCGTGACACAGCTTCAAAAATTCGTTTCAAACAGGAAGTACGAATTTGCTTAAAATAACGCAAAAACAACCAATTTACACTTTTTAGCGAAATATAGGTGTCCTAATAGTGTTTTTAGCAGTGTGGGACACATATACGACTGTCAACAGCTCAAAAAATGTGTTTTGGTGTTTCGTGACCCTTTAAGGGCCACTGCTGTTGATGAATATTTTAACTGAGAACTACAGTTTTGTTTTTTGAATTTCTCTGATTTGTCTCAGATAATCAAATCGTGGCTAAAATCGCACAGTGTGAGCAGAGTCCTATTTGTACAACACAAAATAATAGAATATTTTAAGTTGTTTACAGTAAATTATGTTCCTTATAAAAGTTTCTTTACAAACATTTGTCTTGTTAGGGGTGTGAAACTATACTAACTATTATTAGTCTCACAATTCGGTTACGATTATCATGCCAAAGATTCGGTTTAATACAGTTGACGAGGCTTTCTATAAACAGTTTAGTTTTACTTAGCAACAAAATAATAATTGTATTAATTTATAATTTATATATATATATATATTTATAAATTAGGGGTGACGCAGTGGCGCAGTAGGTAGTGCTGTCACCTCACAGCAAGAAGGTCACTGTTTAAGTATCGGCTGGGTCAGTTGGCGTTTCTGTGTGGAGTTTACATGTTCTCCCTGCGTATGCGTGGATTCCTCCGGGTGCTCCGGTTTCCCCCACAGTCCAAAGACATGCGGTACAGGTGAATTGTCCGTAGTGTATGAGTGTAAATGGGTGTGTGGATGTTTCTCAGAGATAGTTTGCAGCTGTAAGGAAACGTTTTCGCTGCATGAAACGTGCTGGATAAGTTGGTGGTTCATTCCATTGTGGCAACCCCAGATTAATAAAAAGACTAAGCCGAAAAGAAAATGAATGAATGAATGAATGAATTTATGAATTATTTGCTGTTCATAAAACACTGACAGTCACTGATTGCAAAACGGCTGCAGTGATCAGCTGATCCATTGTAGACGATGACGCGGTGAAGAAAACTTGCTCTGCAGATCTCCAGTAGCGTGTCTAGATCCACAAATAACGTTATTGTTGCAACAGCCAAGAGAGGAGATAAAATGTTACCTCAGGAACACACCAGCAGGTCAAAAGGGCCACATAGAGTACAAGTTAAAGGGGTCACAGAGAGTGATAGAGAGAGTTTACAGCTTTAATTTTTTTCACTCAGGATGTCTCTGTACATTGCTGCATTCATCTTTCCCTCTATCCTTACTAGTCTTTCAGTTCCAGCTGCTGAACAACATCCCCACAGCATGATGCTGCCACCACCATGCTTCACTATAGGGATGGTATTAGCCTGGTGATGAGCAGTGCCTGGTTTTCTCCAAACATAATGCCTAGCGCTCCAGAGAGTTAAATTTTAGTCTCATCAGACCAGAGAATTTAGTTTCTTATGGTCTGAGAGTCTTTCAGATGCCTTTTGGCAAATTCCAGGTGCGGAGTGGCTTCGTCTGGCCACTCTACCATACAGGCCTGATTGGTGGATTGCTGCACAGATGGTTGTTCTTCTGTAAAGTTCTCCTCTCTCCACAGAAGAACACTGGAGCTTAGACAGAGTGACCATCGGGTTAATAATCACCTCCCTGACCAAGGCCCTTCTCCTCCGATCACTCAGCTTCAATGGCTGGCCAGCTCTAGGAAGAGCCTTGGTGGTTCCAAACGTCTTCCACTTATAGATGATGGAGGCCTCTGTGCTCATTGGAACTTTCAGAGCAGCAGAAATTTTTCTCTATCCTTCCCCAGCCTTGTGCCTCGAGACAATCCTCTCTCAGAGGTCTGCAGACAATTCCTTTGTCTTCATGCTTGGTTTGTGCCTTGACATGCACTGTTAACCCTGAGACTTTATCCAAAGTCCAATCAACTGAATTTAACACAGGTGAACTCCAACTAAGCTGCTGAAACATCTCAAAAATGATCAGTTGAAACAGAATGTACCTGAGCTCAATTTAGAGCTTCACCGCAAAGCCTGTGAATACTTGTGTACATGTGATTTTTCAGGTTTTTTATTTTTAATGAATTTGTAAAAATTTCAAAAAAATATTTTTTCACATTCTAATTATGGGATATTGTGTGTATAATTTTGAGGAAAAAAATTAATTTAATTCATCTTGGAATAAGGCTGTAAAATAAAAACTTGTGGAGAAAGTGAAGCGCTATAAACACTTTCCTGATGCACTGTATATTTTAGTGACACTTTACAGTATGTATTAACAATCTCATGCCTATTAATGTAATTATATCTCATTCATAGTTATGCTTGGCGATTAATATGAACTAGCTCTTTCTCATGAATAAATATGGAGAAATGCTCAGCATCCTCTTACGCTTCGGTCCTAGCTGACAATCAACACTATGAAAAAAGTATGCAGTGACTTCTTATCAAGTGACATTGCTTTAGTTTTGCTTTTCACACTAAAAAAATAAAATAGGTTAGAAAAACACTTTCACTTCCTAATAAAATGTTTGATTGATGTTACTGTTTTTATCAATGTATAATCTTTATTTTCATCTTTAAAATTAAAAAGAAATTATTTAAAGGCTTCATGACCCTTTAAAATGGCATTACTCTGTAGTAAATCATTGAAAACACTAGAAGTCTCTAATGTTGCTTACTGTAAGTGTGCTTCGCTTGTGCAGTGTGCTAAGGTCATTGATCTGTGGGTCTGATGCTGAAGATCTGCTTCACTGGCTTTTATATTCTAAATCTCATTGCCCTGTTCTTTCTCTATCTCTCTCAATCTATCTCTCGTTTACTTGCTTCCAATATAGTTCATACCTGCCCATAAAGCTCTCAAATCTTTCATCTGAAGTCAACTTAATAGAACTAAACACATGGGTCTCTATAGATGTTTTAAAAGCCAGTTCTTCTTTTAAGCTGTCACAGCATGGTAAAAACCCATGGCACAAGACAGTAGGTAAATAGCTGATGCTGGTTCAGAAACTGACATGTATTAAATCCCTTGTTGTTGAGCCTGCGCTATATTATGAGGGATTTGTATTCTAACCGGGATAAAACGGCTGCTACATGTATATTTGATGTAGGAAGGTGTGTGTAATTGTACAAGGACAGGGGAAATGGCCTCAAGGCTGTGATAAACAGTGTCATTAGACTGAGACTCAGTCATCGGATCCTCCTGATTCAGTTCATTCATATTCACTCCAGCACGCACTTACTCGCATTACACTCCTCCAGTCAACAGGCACACACTTATTTTCAGTGTCAGGCAGTAACTTCATGTTATCATCATGAAAAATCCAGATATTATATAAGATTTGTGTTCAAGAAGGTATCAACACTGGTTTGGGACTAATGAGGTCTAGCTGTGTTTTTCTGCAATAGTCCATCCGTGTTGTCTTTCTCACTCTGGGTTTGTTATTCATATTTTTATTTCGCTCATTCTAGGATAATGAACTCCTTCTGAACGGAACCTCCAAATCCCATGTAACCTGATCTCATTTATCCAGTACTTAATCTTTACACTCTCGACTTTTGTCCATTAGTGCACTCAGGGAATTGTGGACTTTATGTGAGGAAAAAGTCTCTTTAAATGTTCTCTTCTGTTCTAGGTCTCGTATTCTTGGTCTTGTCATTGTAAAATGTATTGTCAGATACATTCAGAACATTTTTTCCTTCAGGTGCATATGCTGAGCCCCCAAACAGATGCCTGTTAAAAACAAACGTCTCCCCTGGCTGGTTACGCCACATAAAATTAGCCTCTCTGCAAATTACTGTCAGAGTTACGGTTTGTCAGTTTTTGGTTTCCTTTCCTTGCAGTCTTTTTCAATACTTTGATAATGTCCTCGTATCTGGATGCGAAAATGTGTTTTGATGTCCAGGTGCTGGTTCAATAGCATCTTTCTATTGTGTCCTCTATAAGCACACTGTAAAACCCAATGAGTTATGGTAACTCAAACAATTTAAGGAAACCGATTTCAACAAACCATTTAAGTTCAAAAACTAATCCTAATGAGTACTGTGAACTTAATCCATTTGAGTAAACGAAGCAATTTGAGCACAGTAAAACCCATTAAATGAAGAGAACTCAAACCACCTGAGTACTGTAAAACCTAATAAGTTAACTAAGGTGACTCAAACTGTTTGCAGAAACTGATTGCTACAAACCATTTAAGTTTAAAAACTAATCTATATGAGTATTGTAAACATGGTCCATTTAAGTTGAAGTAATGAGGTATTTAATTAACTCATTACTTCAAAGTTCAAAACTCTTTTCAAATCAGAATTAATGTTCAGTAAATTCTGAGTTAACTAGACTCGTTTCATTTACTAAAGTTGACTGTTGGGTTTTACAGTTGATATGTTTTGAATCGATATATACTGTAGCATATATACTATAAAAATATATGGATTTTAAACAATTACGTCATGTTGTCCTAACACAAATTGATTATGTTGCCTTAATTGTTTTTACCATTTAGGTTTATTGAACATTAAACAATTAAGTTGTCCCCCCCAAAAAAAAAAAAACTTTATTTTTCTGTGATAAATTTTGCATATTTTTTAGTTTCCCAAGATAGTTTAAATAGCACTATTTGACACTAATAGCACTAGATTCTAGTATTCTAGCATTCTTAGATCAAGTAAAAAAAAAAAAATATATATATATATATATATATATATATATATATATATATATATATATATATATATATATATATATATATATATATATATATATATATATATATATATATATATACATATATATGTACATATATATATATATATATATATATATATATATATATATATATATATATATATATATATATATATATATATATACATATATATGTACATATATATATATATATTTTTTTTTTTTTACATATGAAGAAATAGACGTCAAAATAAATAAAATGATCTGCCAATGGGGTAAGTAAAATAGTCTTTTTTTTTTTTTTTGAAATGTATAAAAACAAGATAAAAATTCTACTCAGCAAGCAGTTTTTGTTTTTAAAAGATGTCTAATAGATGTATAATAGACGTCTAAACATAGTCATCTTGGCTAAAACAAAGCTAAACTTGGGCTGTCAGTGAAAATCTAATAGACGACTAAGAATATACCAAAACTAGTCATTAAATAAACTGAAATGAATGACTAAACACATAAAGTCTTTCTAATCTGTCTATTTGACAACTAGTTTAAGGATATTCTTTGATTTCTGTTAGTTTTTTACTTACAGTTCAAATTTAGGTTTATTTAGCCAAGATAACTATGTTTAGGTGTCTATTAGATGACTATTAAACACAAAATTGTTTGATGGGTAAGTAATAAAAAAAACGTTTTTTTGCATAAATTCTGTATAAATACAGTATTTAAATAGAACTTTCTGGTCGACTATAGTTCTGGCTCAACATTGCATATCTCGCGATATGACTATTGCGAATGCACACATTGTGATATCGATGCTAAAAGGATATATTGTTTAGCCCTAGTGTTGATTCAGTTCATTCTATTTAAGTAATTTGAACAACCAGTAAGTTGACCAACCAGCTACTGAGTGTAGCTAGCAATACGCTAACAGTGAAAAATGTGACAGTTATGGTGCTATATCCAACCTGAAGAACTTTTTCCAAATGTGCTTAGTTTTTTTCAAGTAATTTGCATTGTGGGTAGCTTTTTTTTTTTAGCTAGTTTGATTAAATAATAAAACAGTCTGTGACGATTCACAAATCATTTACTGAATTCAACATTGATTTTATTTCATCATAAATGTTGCTTCTTGTTATTTTGCAACACTATCAAAGTAAATTGTCCAATGCATGGGTGCTAAAAGTACATTTAGCTTTGTTCAAAATAAATTATTAGTAATGACTATATTTATAGTAATTAAAACAAATATTAAATCAGTATATAAAAGTAATAATATAATAGTAATAAATAAATGGCTGTGCCAGCATTTTATTATATTGTTATATGTTCTGCAACAATTGGTGCTAATGGTGCTAAATGGTTAATATAAATCCCAAGTTTGTAACAATATTCTTGGCAGCCATTTTTAACAAAGTTTTAATTCTTAAGAACATAAACAAAAGTCTAAACTATTTTCATAAAGCAATTTTTGTTGTATATTGGTTTAAACCCGACATATTAGTTTAACAATTTTTAGAAAATTACTAATTACGTTGAAGCTACTGCAGCGCTCATAAAGAAACAATACCATAATTTCTTATTTTACAGGTAACAAGAATTCACAAATCTGAGCAAATTCATAAAATGATTTTGCAACAAAAACAGAGAAACGTAGTAGGCTGTATTGCCAGTTTACCTTTTGTCCATGTTTTTGTGAAGCAGCCTGTCCTCCAGCAGACAGAACTAATCCATTTCTTCCTCCGCTTCACATCTCTTCCTCTTATCATTTCAGTCTTCATCATTGCTATTAGTCTCCACTGATAAGTGCACAGAATGCCGCCATTTTATGGCCACCTACCAGCTTACCATTTCCTTGCTTTCACCGTCTCTCTCAGCATAGGACTGAATAGGCCAACAATCTACTGCAATTTGTGGGAGCAATTTCTGCTGTGCCTTCAGCCTGTGTCTAACAATAGCAGGAGAGAGAGGAAGATTATTCTCAAGAGCAATTATTTTCCTTCTTCGCCCCTCTCTCGATCATTCCTTTTCCTCTTCTGTCTGTCTCTTTCTAATAGTTAATAACATTATTCTAATCAAATTGTGCACATTATATCACATATTATACTATGTCTCTCTTCAACTAGTCTGCAGTAGACACACTTCTGTCATGTATAGGAAAGAAACAGATGCCTCTCTCTTCATATTCTCCATCCCAAGAGTTTTTCAGTAATCTCTAAATTGTTACTCTTAGACAGCAATAAAATTAGAAGAGTTGGACAATGAAACTAAAAAACTGGATGTTAGATCATAATTATTTACTAAGCAGAATCTCGATTCAGGAGGAACAATGCAGTTTTTGTCTAGGATGTGGAACACTGGACCACTACTATTCCCTCTCTAGTCTGCTTAAGGGTTTGTGGCAGTTTGTGAGCTTAGAGAAAGCATTCAACTCAGGGCTCACAAAATTTGGTTGCCCGAAGTCCCAGAGCTATTGATTTTTCAGTTGGGCAACCAAAATCTATCTACACCATGGCCAGCAGGCTATCTAGATTCTGAAGACTAAAAAAACAATAGCCCTGGTGTCCTGGCATTTTATGCTACCCATCAGATTATGCTACCAACAATGTATTTGAATGGTTTTGAGGTTGCGGTAGAGCACAGGTGTCAAACTCAGTTCCAAAAGGGCCGCAGCTCTGCACAGTTTAGTTCCAACCCTAAATAAACACACCTGATCAAACTAATTGAGTCCTTCAGGCTTGTTTAAAACTTACAGATAGGTGTGTTGGAGCAGGGTTGGAACTAAACTGTGCAGGGCTTTGGCCCTCCAGGAATTGAGTTTGACACCCCTGCGGTAGAGTATTAGGTAGGTTAGGGCGATTTTACAGCTTCATATAACAATAGTCCACATTAAAGTTTACACTGGTTACAAAATCTGATTTATCAAATCAGTTATCAAAATGTGCTACCTACTTTTTGAATGAGAGGTAGGACAATCTGACAAGGTAGGACAAATCAACAGAACATCGAGCAGAACATCATTCACATTGCTGGCAATAAGTCAGACTTGTTCCTAGTTGATGTTGGACTTTGGCCAGCTCCTCTTTGGACCTGGTTCTGTTTATTCTTTTTATGGACAGAATTTCTTGGAGCAGCCTATGGCTGGAGGGAGTCTGGTTTAGGGGATTTCATCTCTGCTATTTGCAGATTTGGTTGTCTTCTTGGTTCAATTAGACCTGGACTTTTAGCATGCATTTGGTCAGTTTTCTGCTAGGTGTGAGGTGCCAAGGATGAGAATTGTCAACTCTGAGTCCAAGGCCATGATGCTGTACAGGAAAATGTGTCCTATCATCTTCAGGTTGGAGCAGAATCTTTGCCCCAGCTGGACGAATCTTGTGGGTTTGTTCATCATGCAATGAGGGAAGGATGTAACGTGGGACTGACAGATGTATTAGAGCAGTGGCAGCAGTAATGCGGTCAATATACCTGTCTGTAGTGGTAAAGAATGAGCTAATCCAAAAGGCAAAGCTCTTGATTTACCAGTAAGTCGACGCTCCTACACTCACCTGTGGTTATAAGCTTTGGGTCATGACAGAAAGCAATTGATCTTGGATACAAGCAGCTGAAATGAGTTTTCATCACTGGGTGAGACATTGAGTGAGGAGATCTGTCACCCTGGAGGACCTTGGAGTAGTTCAGAGTATCCACTGTTCCTTCACATCGAGAGAAGCCTGTTGGCTCAGGCCAGAGGTGACTTGAGAGTCTGTTTTGGATGCCTCCTGGATGCCTACCATTGGAGATGTTCCAGGCTTTTCCCACCATAAGGAGGCCCTGGGGAAGACCCAGGACACACAGGAGGGACTATGTCTTTCTGCTTGGCTTGGAACATCTTGAGATCCCCTGGAGGAGCTGAAGCAAGTGTCTGATGAGAGAGAAGTCTGGGCTCCCTACTGAGACTGATGCCTCCGTGACATGGCCCCGGATAAGTGGTTAAAAGTGTGTGGATTGATCAGAAAGAGGCATCAGAAATCTTGTATTGCAGCCGATATTCATTTGTGTGCCTGTTGAATGAATTTATATCATTGTTCTTCTGACTCTTTTAAATATTTTGTAAGTTTATCAAGTGTTTTCAAATAATTCAAATATAGCCAGCACACATACAGAATAGCAAGCATGTTAAGCCCAGCACACAATATTGTTTTGGTTGTTTCAGCATTCATTCATTCATTTATTTGTGTGTTAGTGTAAATATGGAGTAAAAGACAAGGGACAATGGAGTGAGGATCCTTTTGCATGTTTTATTCAGAATCATAGTCAGACAGGCGATGATCAACAACAGGCGCAAATGGGTACAAACAATTCAATGCGGAGGCAGATAACAGGCAGATGGTCGGTACATGCGGCAGACATTGTAAATAATAAAACAAAGCAAAGGTCGGAACACGTGGAAACTGTACCATTAAAAACTTTGTAATGTTACAGGGTATTAACCTAACAAGACTCAGCAATGACAGTGTCAAAGTGAGCTGTATGTGTAGTGTAATCAGTCCATGGGCAGTATCAGCTGTGGGAATGTAAGACTTGGAGCAGGTGGGTGTGGGTTGCATGACAGGACTTGTAGTTCATATTGAGGCAGGATTGTAGTTCGTTTGAATGTGAATGTTCTCCAGCAATCTATGATGGTTAGATCTCTGGTGATCATGTTAGTTAGTTAGTTAGTTAGTTAGTTAGTTAGTTAGTTAGTTAGTTAGTTAGTTAGTTAGTTAGTTAGTTAGTTAGTTAGTTAGTTTATCTATCTTTAGATTCTGTCTTATCCATGACAGTGTGAATGCTAAGTGAACAACCCAGGCTCATTCTGAAAATGTACCTTTATATATATTTTTGGAGGCTGCAAAATGCGTCCCAGAAGGTACTTATTTTTGCAGTTTTTGTTTACGCGACTTCACGAGAGGCCGCTTTGTTTGCTTTTTCATATCTCAAATTTATCTTGCGACTGCCATTCGCGCCTGCTGTTCTCACATAAACCCACCAGAGGCTGCTGTTGACTGACTGATTAACTGAATGACTGTCTGACTGACTGACCAATGGACTAACCCACCCTCCTCCTTCCCTAAACCCATCCAAATTTATCAATTGACTTGCCCACCCACTTCCCTACTTGCTTATTTTATTTTTGGGATTCTGTTTTTGTCTTACCCACTTTCTGGAACCATTCTTCATCGGTCTTGAACCCCATTGTTGTGGTCAACTTCTCTCTGCATCTCAAGTCCGCTGACGTACATGACGAGAAAACAGGACAAACTGGTTGCAGTGGGAAAGCCGTCCACATGGAGGTAATCTGTCAGCTAATAAGAGCGAAAAGGAATGGAGTCATTCCACATTTTAGAATTTGTTTAAAAAATAAATGCAGCCATACATACCTCTGGCACATAATTTGCGGTCCCCAGAAACATATATAGGACTACGTTTTCTGAATGAGCCTGTGTTGTAAGTAAACCTTGGCTAAACATCTTTCTGTTTTGATCCAGATCAAGAGTACTTCACGACTCTACAATTGTGAACTCATCTGAAGTGATTTCAGACATGTGTAGTTTATTCATTCAGATTTGTACTCCCTCGTGTGTCATTCAGTATCTGGGCTTCTGGAGTGGATTTCTCAGCTGCATTTACCATAATCATATGCAGTTTATGCTACAGTTCTGTCAGATCCAGTTACTTTCATTTCGCAGTCAGATGTATTTTGGCACAAGGTTGTCCTCCTTCCTGCTGTTGAACACAACTTAAACACACTGTGTGTGTGTGTGTGTGTGTGTGTGTGTGTGTGTGTGTGTGTGTGTGTGTGTGTGTGTGTGTGTGTGTGTGTGTGTGTGTGTGTGTGTGTGTGTGTGTGTGTGTGTGTGTGTGTGTGTGTGTGTGTGTGTGTGTGTGTGTGTGTGTGTGTGTGTGTGTGTGTGTGTGTGATGAAGGTGAAGATTTATTGCAGCGAATCCTAGAGGGATCCCTGATTCTGTTTAATTCAGAAAATACTAGTGCTTTAGGAAGGTAATATGACACACAAGCTGACACATTTATTGAAGCAAATACAAATTTGAAAGGAAAGCGAGAGCTTGTGTGTTTATTGCATTTGACAAAAAGCCATTTGAAAATGCATTAGTGCTTGAGAGCGAGCGAGATCTTGATTACTCGGATGGTCTTTAGGGTGTTTTCATGGCTTGTTTGTGTAGAGCATTGATTAGCAACATGGTGCAGTTCCTCCCTTTGTTTTGGTTTGTGTTTGTAAGCAACTTAGCATTTGCAGTTTGATGTCCATTGCTCAGAATGACTTCAGCTCCACAGATGTGGTTAATCTATATGCGAATTTGGTCATTTATATAAAGGGGGTCTGGATGTAGACGGGTGATTCTCACGAAAACTTAATAAAAAAATTTTCAAACATTAATCTTTTTAAATGTTTAAATTAACTTTTTGTTTTTGCAGATAATTGAAACAAAGTCTGGAGCATTTGTCAACATTACTTAAAACATCTATTTTAAAATGCCTTACACAAATGACAACAGTTTTTGAAATATATTTTTGATGAAACCTGACGTATTTTCAAAACGATGGAGCTAACCTGAAAGGACATCATTTGTAGATTATGCACATGCATTGAAAAGCAATCATTTAAAAAATATTAATAATAAAATAACACTTAAAGAACATTGGTTGCTGTAATGATAAATAGGTTCTAGAAATTAGGTTAATTATTTCAGCATGGATTAGTGCTATCTGAGCAGCATACAATGCTTTTTAATGGGTTCACCTTACCTTTACCCTCACAGTGACGTCACTAGCTCCATTGAGTGCGTTGTGTCTGACATTGCATCACTGAGATATGCAGTCTCAGCTTGCATCATCAAGGCTACATCAAGAAACTATTGAGTTATATGGCAATTAGCACATCTGATCCCATGCGATTTGCAGATTGCCACATATAAGAGCACAATTCATATATTTATCACATATCTATATGTTTGAAGTCATTCACCTCTGCACTATATTAGCTATATTTTAATAAAATGTATATTCATTGATTTTACAGCTGTTAATTAACTAAATTCATCACACTACCGAATATAATCAAACATAGTACACTTTAAAAAGATATTTGTTGATAAACAGGTTCTGTATTTTGTGGTTCACATGGTGTTTTCTGTTTATTTATGGTTAAGAATTGCATTGAGACTTTTATCTCTGCTCTGTTGACTTTTGATGCTTAAAATTCAACACTGCAGATTAACAAAGTGACTTTTTATTGATATTTTAGTCGTTTGGGACACAGTATTGTTTAAGAAACAATATAGAGAAAATTATATCTATAAAACAAAAGTATTGTCTGTTTTTACCAGGTTTTTGTACTGTGTAACAAACACAGACAATCTATCACTTCAAAACTATAAAACTATTTAACTGAAATGTCAACAAAAGCCACTTTTCAAATGTTTCAACATCAATATCTAGATTCAATAAGGCAATTTAAAACCTTAAATAAACTGCTAATTTACTGATATTTTTACAGTGTAGCATGTGCACATTTTAGCACATTAGCATTTAGCTTAGCCTAGCATAGTGTATAGTTTATGACAGGGAGTGTCTATGTGTAGGTAAATGGTTTCCTATTTTATAGCTGTATGTGCGTTTGTGTTACATGTGGGACCTGACCTGTTCTCTGTTGTGTATAAATGACCTCATTATACTCTCACTGGGGGGTCATACATCAGCTCAACTTGGGCTCTTTGTGCACTGATGCTGTCTGCAAAGGGCTATAGCACTGCCACTCTGTCTCAGTGTTCGTGTGTGTGTGTGTGTGTGTGTGTGTGTTACTCCAGCTAACTGTGCTATTTTATCTGATTATTGAGTCTAATGACAAACCAAGAGCTCAAATGATTGTATCATTCATTCATTTTCCTTCGGCTTAATCTCTTATTTTTCAGGGGTCACCACAGCGGATGTCCTTCCAACCGCAACCCAAAAATTGTGAAAAGAAATCGTATCATAATCTCAAAATAAACAAAAACAATAATATTTATATGTTTACATTGAAAAAAAGCATTTCCATTGAAGCTTTTCTACTGCCAGCAAGTTTCTGTTGTGAAAATATTTGCAGCACACGTGTTGTCAAACTGGTGAAGGTGTTTTTTCACTTGAATGTGTTTTCCTCACTCGCACTGAGCTCTCTCAGCCACCGCATTTGCTGTCTATTTTTATTTTTATTTTTATTTTTTTGAGTAGAAAAAAAACAATGCTGATGAAGAAACAGATCGTTCACAGTACAGCAGTGAATTGATTTGATGTATGTTGATGCTGCTGTGTGCATCTCCAAACCGTCTTTTCCCCAGTGCACCATGGGAGCTCATTACAGGTGTCTCTGAGCCTGTGAAACACACCATGATGCGGTTGTGTGAATCCACTTCATTACTACAAAACAACCACAGCAATGATACAGAAACATCTGACAAGAGCTCCGCAGCTGTGTGTTCCACCGTTAGTGTATGTGCTATAGTGAGACAGACATGTTTGTTCTGCGTAATTGTTAGCCTGTTTGTTGTGACTGATCCACAGAGGCTTGTTTGTCCTGTGAGTGATTTTTTTCTATCGTGTTTTTCTCCATCATAACACAAACCGAGAATTAGGTACTGCCCTGCTGTGAGTATAGATTGTTAGTGTTAAACTTGACTTGGTGAATTTAAAAAGTTTACTTTTGGTTTCTCACAGTATGTTCTCAGTCAAACAAACCCTGTCCAGTTTAAACTGGAACATGAACATCTTTAAAAAGACACTTCTGGCTAAACTGCAGCTTTGCCACTTCATTCATTTGGCCAGAGGTAAACTGGTCTCCTTGACTGAGCCTGGTTTCTCCCAAGCTTTTTATTTTTAATTTATTTCTATCAGTTGGTGGAATTTTGGTTCCTTGCTTCATTCCTATATATGTCCCGATCATTTTTGCCAAGTCATGTCCAAGTCATTTGATTTGGAATATCTACCAATACCAAAACCCAATGTGATATCTATAATTCTATATTCTATAATACATAAAAAAGAATAAAAAAAAGAGCGAAGAAACAGATTCAGGATGTTTCCTATTTTTAATTTAATTTAACCTATTTTAACATTTAACATCTCTGTTATCAACCATAGCACTTCTGTGAGGTAGCTTGAACAATCAAGTAAAATATAACATAAATTCTTACATACTCCAAAAGCATAAGAAATCCAGGGTTCTCTACTTGTCTGTGATGTCCTGTGCCTTCGCCCTGTCACAGGTCATTTTTTGTGTCCTCTTTAAACTCTCCTGCAGCATGAGCTGACTCATCTTCCATTGGGTTGCCTGGGTAAACTCACGATATTGTTTCTGAGATGCCTTAACAGGGCTGTTATGTTAAATGTAGCCTTTTCCTTTCCACCTTTTGCAATCAAAAGTTTACATATCTCCCAGTTTGCTATGGCAATGTTGTCATCATTAACTTTATAATACTGCAAGACTGCAGACGTACTCGTGCTTTCTGCTTTAAGCTGTTTCCGTGTTCTACTTTGCCAACATTTACCCAATAGCATCTCTGCAGCAAAGTGATGTCATGCTGCACACGTTGCTGTTTCTGTGTCAAAAAAGAGGTTTAACTCTGTGCCACCACAAAACTATAGATTTGTTCAAAAATAATGAGATGTATAAAAAATGTATGTATATATATATATATATACACACACACACACACACACACACACACACACACACACACATAAATATTCAAGTCCTGATCGGGGGTAACGTTCGATTTAGATCGAGTCTGAACCCACATGATCGGACCTGATTTCTAATCACGTGATCGGATCTGGACATCCCTAATCATTCCCTTTTAGCTTAATTAGATGAAGTGACACATATTTTTTCGATCAACTCTTTTACGTGAACAGCAATATTCTGATATTAACATGATCAAGATAATACTGTACTGCAATGTAGATTAGGTTTACACTCATGTAAAAAATAAAGGGTGTAATATACTGTAAAATACCGGCAGCTATGGTTGGCAGAAGTTCACCGTAAAATATAAGGTTATAATGTACAACACTTTACAGAATACTTTTTAATAATTCATACATTTTACAGTCAAGTGTTTGTTTACAGTACTTTTCTGTTAAATAAAACAGATATACTGTAAAACATTTTACAGTAATTTACTTCAAAAATAGCAATGGTAAGTGTAAATTCCTCTACAGTAAACTATTGTGTACTGTATAATAAATGTACTGTAAACTTAACTACATTTCTGTAAAAAAACACAATACAACTGTTTGAAATATAACAGCATTTTATTGTAAAGTTTTACAAAAAAAATATCGGCCAGAACTTTATTGTAAAGATTTTGGTAAAACACAAAAGCGATTACAGTTGTTTGCCACAAATTTTACAACAATCAGTCAGGTTATTTCAATTGCTAAATAAGCTAATAAATAGCGTCTATAGTAAATCAAGGCACAAACTCTCATTATTAGGATTTTATAGAAACAGTTTGTGCATTCAGGCAGTGTAATAAAACAGTTTGAGCTGTTTAAATAACTTGATCAGTGTACTCGCATAGTTTTGATACTTATGTGTTGATGTTGGAAATAAAACGTCCATATTTAAAATCAGGGATGATCAATGATACAATAAACATCAGTCAGAGCCAGTTGCTCTGGCTGAACAATTGTTTTTAGTCCACATTTTAGTGAAAACACAGGACTGTGGCCCTGTTTACACAAAGGCGTTTTAATTTGAAAACGCATTGGTTTTGCTACGGTTACGCCATCTGTCCACACTACGTCAGAGTTTTCGAGTGCCAAAAACTGAGCGTTTTGGAAATGCTGGAGAGGCCGTTTTCATTCTAAAACGCTTCTGCTCCGTCTCAGTGTGGATGGGGGAAAACGGAGACAACTGAAAACGCAGGCGGGGCTGCAGACATTCTCCTCTCTGATTGGGGCTTTTCCTCAATATTAAGTAGCCTACACACAGTTAAAGTTCTGCATCCTCTCCTTGTAAGTTCAAACTTTACAAGTTTAATATGGAAAACAGACTCCAGAGAACATGTCAGGTAAATCTTTAAAGGGAACGGTGTACTTTATAATCTTTTTCACATCACCAAAGCTACATTGTTTCACTTTTTTAAAAATAAAATAAAAACATGAAGGAGGTGCTATTTTCATTATGATATTAACAACTTTACAGACAGCAGAAATGTTGGGACGTGGTGCTGCAAATATGAGCGTCATCTTCACTGTAGCGTATTCATAACAAAATGGAGCCTAACATTACTGCTTCCTTTAATTTTTATTGAAATTACGAAATTAACCCTCTCTTTTGCTGAACATCAGTTTTAATAATCAATAATGGCCATTATAAAAGTATAAGGTACAATAAGTTTATGCAATATAGGAAATAAAGGCAAGCAATCAGTCAATATACAGAATGTATGTGGTTACATTAATTATTAACTAATCTTCGCGCTCAGCCAAAACACGTTACCTGAGAACAAGTAATAGATTCAAAAGACCAAAGTCGGGGAATATGTTGTTAGATAAAGACAACCACATGAATTAAATATCACGTTTAGCTAATATAGTAGATTAGATACAGCGGGAGATCCTTGATGAACACTCCGACGAGCACAGCTCTTATCTGGCTAGATAAGCTGCAGCGCATGCCAGTGAGTGTGAGTGTGTGGGGTCACGTGATGTGCGTTTTCAAACTAAAATGCACAAGTGTAAACGGGGCCTGAGTCAGTTCCAGAAACTTGAAATGTAGTACTGCTTGAAGACTTGCACGTAGTCACAATGTGAACTGGCATGATCTCTTTTCAGAAAACAGACACAAAGACAAGTTAGCTTATGAGCAATACGCTTAAACTTAGATAAACTCAATATTTTTCTTGTTAAATTGATGACCAATGAAATGCACACAAGCAAGGAACACCCTCAAATTCTATAGGCCACTTTGATAAGTAAAAATAGTCAATAGACACATCTCAGCACTAAGCTATCATAAGTATTTGCCTCACTCTGTCGGCTTGCACCCTTAATTTCAACAATTCAAAGCATTTGTAATAAATCATTAGTTCAGAGCAGTCAACAGATAAAATCCAATTCATTGTTGCTTATACAATAAATTTTCTTGGTTGAGTAATTGCTATAAACGTTTTCATTCTAGTAACGAGTAATCAAACAAATGACTGTTTCACCATTACACCTCCATTCCTATTACTAACAATAAAATGTGGCCTTATATATTATTGATACAGTAAATTATGTACTGTTTATCATTTATTACATATACATGTTATTGTAAGTAAAAGTAACAGCGTTGTAATGGGGGGAAATAAAAATGTGTGATTATGTCTGGCGTGTGTGTGTGTGTGTGCGTGCGTGTGTGCGTGTGTGTGTGTTTGTGTGTGTGTGTGTGTGTGTGTGTGTGTGTGTGTTGAAGGGTTAGACAATTACGTACTGTAACTGCGGTAAAATGCGTTTGTAATGGCGCTATTTATTTCTAGCGTTAATATATTTCCATTACTAATCATCACTAAACTACTACAAAACCAGCATTCTGTGGAGGTGAATGTGCTGCATAAATAAAACTTGTTTCATACTAATTACTGGTTTTCAAATGTTTGCTTTTTACATCATACCATTAAATGCTGAAAAACTCTTTCTCTATGTGTGTCTTTTAGAGCCGTAGTCCACGTCACTCTCAGTCCACTCAGTCAGGTTTGGCAGACCAAGCGTCTAAACTGTCCTTCGCCTCTGCTGAGTCTCTGGAGACCATGTCTGAAGCCGACATGCCGCTGGGTTTTAACCGCATGAACCGTTTCCGCCAGAGCCTCCCGCTCTCCCGCTCCGCAAGTCAGAATAAACTGCGCTCTCCAGGTAACCTACACTCACGCTTCATTACTGTAAATGACATGCTTTAACTCACACTCTGAAGACTTTGAGATACTTTGCTTAGGTCCACATTCTGTATGTACACAAAAAAAATATGTCAGTATTTTTGGTATTTTAGATGTAATGGTCCCCCAAGATAAGCATCATGTGATGGACACCCATGAAAAAATGAGATGCATTGACACTATAAAAAATATCTGTAACAGTTATAACGGTTGTAACTTTCAGTTCATAGGTGTTTTTTTTATTTTTATTTTTTTTACACCCTTGTATTGGATTTTGGGACCTTGACTTCTGCTTTGACCAACTTTTGATGCAGAAAATGGATAGATAGATAGATAGATAGATAGATAGATAGATAGATAGATAGATAGATAGATAGATAGATAGATGGATGGATGGATGGATGGATGGATGGATGGATGGATGGATGGATGGATGGATGGATGGATGGATGGATGGATGGATGGATGGATGGATGGATGGATGGATGGATAGATAGATAGATAGATAGATAGATAGATAGATAGATAGATAGATAGATAGATAGATAGATAGATAGATAGATAGATAGATAGATAGATAGATAGATAGATAGATAGATAGATAGATAGAGGGGCAATTGGGTAGATAGGTAGATAAATAATATTAATGAATAACATTTTTAGCCTAAAATACTACTTGAAAATATTTTACTTCATATTCATTCTAATGATTTATTGTATAATAAATAGATTTATTAATTACTGTAAGTTTTGCTTATTTATTTTATTTTTATATTAAAATAATGTTGAATAAATTTTTTATTCAATTACTTAATATTTATTTTGATAGTTTAAACCTTTTTATGCATTTCCAGAAAGGTAAAAGAAAAGTATATTACATTTTACAATAAACTAAAACAGATAAAAATATAAAAAATTGTAATTACACAGGTATACATACTTAATATTAAAAAATAAGCTTTCATTCAAGATCATTATGTAACGATGATAAAATAATCATTATATACAATAAAGATGAAATCTAAAAATGCCCAAACATTTTAATAGATATGTGGACAATGCAAATAATGTATAATATGTGCGTATTTCTGAAAAACAATACCTTTTTTAACCTCAGTTCAGTCATATAATAGCATACAATGTTCATAAATAATAGAACATATTTCAAAATGAACTCTTATTCACTCACTGGACTTGCTGCAACATTCAAACATTACTGTCAAACTCCCCTGAACTTCTCTTAAAATGCATCAATAATTTAAATTGAGCAATAAATCCTTTCAGCCTCTTGTGAAACTATTTCAAAGCATTTCCAGGGCATAACAGAAAAACAAAATGCTTTATTAACTTGTAAAACTGTTAACCCCGTGGCTATGCAAAAATGCACGTAGATGTTTATTTCATTGTGATAAAATTTCCTTGTAAATATCTCAAAGTTATAAGACAGCTTTTTTAGGTTGTAATAAATTAAACATTTTTAGCCTGCAAAAAAACTATTTTACAAGAGATTCCTGGCCAAGAACACCTGTACACCACTCACATGTTTAACAAATGATAAATAACATCATTCACTCATCAAAACACACATCAAATGACATTTATAACTAGTCAGAGCGTCTACAAACTACAAATTTCAGATTCCAAATCATTTGAAGTCTTTACTGTAGAAAGTAAAGGAGAACAGGGACGAAAGTAATGTGGGACAAAAAGTAATAAAGCGATTTTCTTGAATCCCAGGCTATAACAGCACATTCAGCATTCAACCCTTTATGGAGCTGCCAAATATCACCTGATTTCTGCACCATGTCCCGAGGTTGGGTCCAAATTTCAGTTTTTAAGTGCAGAAATTAAATTATTGCAGCAGATCATTTTTCTTATTTCAAGTTGTTTTTCATTGTTGCATGCATCACAGCAATGATCAATCAAGTTTTTCAGTTTAAAAGTAAATCAGATTTAAATGGCAAGCGTTCCTGTGGGGATGAAAGTAACACTGTTGTTTATGTCCCGCTGCTAATATTCAGACCTTATTTTACACTTCGAATTTTCAGTGTTTTGATTCATATGTTTTATCAAATAAATGCATATTGCCTTTTCCAGAGATGGGATGCTGGAGTGGCATCCGCTGCATAAAAACGTACTGGATAAGTTGGCGGTTCATTCCGCTGTGGCGACCCCGGATTAATAAAGGGACTAAGCCGAAAAGAAAATGAATGAATTAATGAATGCATAATAGAACAAAAGTTATTCTGCAAACATATTATTCTTCTTAAAATATTATTATATTATGTCGTTATTGATAAATAACATTCATGAGTTAGTAACCACAGCAAACATACTTTTCTGTCTAAAACATTATCTTTTAAAAAAGTTTTTTTCTTTTTTTTTACGAAAAATTTTACTTTTGACCCCGCTCTCCCCTACAGTATGTAATGAAAGCAGCTTCTTAGCCTTAAAATTGATTCCAAGCATACAGAGCTGCATATTTGAAAGCATATTTTGGTAACACTTTAGTTTAGATCAGGGGTCACCAATCCTAGTCCTGGAGGGCCGGTGTCCCTGCAGGATTTAGCTCCAACTTACCTCAACACACCTGCCTGGATGTTTCAAGTATACCTAGTAAGACCTTGATTAGCTTGTTCAGGTGTGTTTGATTAGGGTTGGAGCTAAAATCTGCACGACACCGGCCCTCCAGGAACAAGTTTGGTGACCACTGGTTTAGATCACCATTTACACTAACATATTGTTAACTAACACTACTAGCTTATAACATATACCATAACAACAAATTACTACTATAAATAAACTATTAATTAGCTGTTTACTAATAGTTAGTAAGGTGCAAATTGTGACCTAAAGCGTTTTAGGCCTTATTTTTATTTTACAGTATGTACGTATGTGCAGTAGTTACTTGCTGTACCTAAGAAAGTACTTAGTTATATGAGGTGACTAGATGAGTTAAGGTTAGATTTTGAGGTACACAGTAGGTTTAGGTGATGAAACCAATTATTTAATTACCAGTTTATGTAATGTAATGTAACGTAATGTAGTTTCTGTTTAGCTAATTAATACTGTCCAAAATTAATGCTGTCCGTTTAATAAGTCCAAAATCAAACCAAAAGTGTTCAGGAGTAGCTTAAATAATGTGTCGGTGCTCTTTGGGTAAGGGATTCATCAGAACAAACAGCCAAAATTAGTCCAAGATACTCGAAACATTTGGGAGAAAAATATTAAAAGATTTTATATGAAATATTTTTATATTTGTTCCAAATTTTCGAGTGCCTTGGACTGATTTTTGCTCTTTACAGTAAATAAGTCATTTGTTGTAATGTTAATGCATGTTGCGTTCAAAAGCATTTTGTTGACATCTGGAAAGTCTGATTCATTCTGTTGAACCACCTTGTGTATATGGCATGGTTGGATGTAATTGAATCAGTAAGGTAAATAAATTAATAATATTAATAAAAAAAATCAGTTTTTTGTTCTTGCTTTCATCTGAAGATGACATTTTGCTATCCTGCAATTAGATATTGCTAAATGTTTTCTACTTGTTGATATTTCATTCAATAATAAGAGCAGCGCAATGCTTTCAGACAAAACTGACCTTCAACAGTTGTTTTTTAGCTTGCTTTCTATGTTGTGGAGAGTCTCTAGCAGAGGTGATGGTGTTGTTGGACTTTTATAGCAGCTAGCACACAATATTTGCTGAGAGCGATTCGGTTGGAGCTGTTCCCCACAGAGAGATTATTGTCCCATCAGCAGGAAGTTTAGGATTGTGTGCTGGCCCATTAGGTGAAGAGCGCCGGGATAAACTGACAGAAACTGATGACAAAAAGAGTTCGGCAGCCGTAAATTATATAAACTTGCTGTCACTGACATCTCTAAACTCCAAAAACTCAACTAGAAAACTATTTAGCTTTAACTTTTAAGATTTATGTTTAGAAATCATATACAGTATAGGCCTAAGGAAGTCAAACTTATTTTATTTCAGCCATAGTTGCTAAGAAAATATTTATCTTCATGTAGATAAATTGCTAAACATTTAAATAAATGTTAAAATATCAAAGTAAAACAATTAATAGAAACTGCAGTTGCTGCTCAGTGATAAAAAAACAACACTGAAATGAAAGCTTATGAACAAAATTGGTTCCTACTCTGCTATGTACATACATTCAAATTAATAATTTGTTACAATGCATTTATTGTGTAGATGCATGTTGCATGTAGATTACATTTTACTTATTTTTTTAAACACCTTCATGTGATTACATTCGTAATTAATTTCTGCAATTAGGCCTAAATGTATAATTAGGAGAAAAATAAGTACATTGCATCTTGTTTTTTTATGCAAATACGTAGTAGTTGTTAAGGCTACTTAATATAAAGTGGGTCTAAGTTGGTTTAGCACTATTACAGAAGTCTTGCCTTTTTAAATGTGCAGAAACACTTCATTTAAAGATATATTAAAACCACATGTGAAATTTGTGGACAGAGTGTGAAATTTAATTTGCACATTGGGGGTGGGGATGGGGGGTTAGCTGACATTGCTAGTTTTGTGGTACACAATTAATCTGTGCATGTCATTAATAATAATAAAAAAAGTTTGATCTTGTAATTTAAAATTAAAATCCCAAAATGCACTTTCTATTTTTTAAGATTAATTCTTAGATTACGTGATTTCAAGGTATTGGTTGTGGCTAACATACTTAATCAAGCTTCTCCAACTGTCAGTTTTGACAACAAACAGAAATGGTGAGGAGGAGGAGTCTGTTAGGTTGTAATAACTCTCCTCAAACTCATTTCCAGATCTTTCTGAATAAAATGCCTACTTTACTACAGCCAATCAGCTTGCAGTAGAAAAAGCAAGCCATGCCCACTGTATTCTCATTTAATATTCCGTTTCTCTACAAACTGTCACAATTTAAAATAATAAATAAATAAAAAACTGTTACAGCTTCTGGTTCATGTGGACTTTAAAGCAAGGTCAAACACTTGCAGGTTAAAAAAAGCATACATTTTTTCAAATTTTTTAATTCGTAAATACACCTGTGTTTCTTTTGTTGTACAGTACTTTGTGTCTGTAGATTTATTTACAAAGTGGTTATTTTTTTCTCTTACATTGAACTATAAATCTCATCTTGAGCAGTACTTCTTACACACAAAACTTCACAGTTTTATTCATATTTATATTCTGAAAGGTTTTACTCTCATATTTAATTTTCCAAACTATTTACAACTTTTTATTTACAACTAAGTAGTGTTTTTTTCCCTGGTTGTTTGCAGTATTTTTAGTTATTTATAAAATGATTAATATGTTATATTATATGTAAAAAAATAAACTAAAACATTGACTCTAAAATGTCAAATAAATAAATCAGCAAGAATTATGAACCTGACTTCATCCAGTGCTTAGATTTAATATATGAAAATAAATGCACATTTAATGAAATTCAGCATATTTAATTTTTTTTTTTTAACTTTTAACTTGTAATAACAATATGCTTTTTATTCATTCATTCATTCATTCATTTTCTTGTCGGCTTAGTCCCTTTATTAATCCGGGGTTGCCACAGCAGAATGAACCGCCAACTTATCCAGCACATTTTTACGCAGCAGATGCCCTTCCAGCCGCAACCCATCTCTGGGAAACATCCACACACACACTCATTCACGCACACACACTCATACACTTGGGACAATCTAGCCTACCCAATTCACCTGTACCACATGTCTTTGGACTTTTGGGGGAAACCGGAGCACCCGGAGGAAACCCATGCGAACGCAGGGAGAACATGCAAACTCCACACAAACGCCAATTGAGCCAAGGATTGAACCAGCAACCCAGCAACCTTCTTGCTGTGAGGCGACAGCACTACCTAATGCGCCACTCCGTCACCTATGCTTTTTATTAATAAATAATAATCAATAATCAATCAGGAGCATAATGATAACTGTTACCTATTATTATTATTATTATTATTATTATCATTATTATTATTATTATCATCATCTCCTGCACAGTCTTGACTTCAGCCCTTAAAAGTTTTTTTAGTGTATGGTTAACCATTTCCATCTTGACCATGTGTTGTTTCTTTCCTGGCTTCTCGTCCTCAGGTGTGCTGTTCCTCCAGTTTGGAGATGAGACCCGGCGTGTTCACATCACCCATGAGCTTAACAGTCTGGAGACGCTGCACGCACTCATCGTGCACATGTTCCCTCAAAAACTGACTGCAGGAATGCTCAAGTCGCCTAACACAGCCATCCTGATCAAAGATGAAGCCAGAAATGTCTTCTACGAGCTGGAGGATGTGAGGGACATACAGGACCGCAGCATCATCAAAATCTATCGCAAAGAACCCATCTACGCCTCCTATCCTGCAGCGCATCTGGCCAACGGAGATCTCAGGGTGAGATTTTTCATATTTGATTCAGTGATTCAGTTGGTTTTCCATCTTTCGTTGTCCCGCTGTGAGCTTATGTTGCGAAATAGATACCAGGCATGATCCATTTTTAAAGAACGCTTCTCTTCTAAGTCAAAATAAGAAATCACAAGGTTACGGAGGAAGATCAGAGGCAAGTCTAACCTTCAGACTGACGTCACGGTCCTCTTTGCATGTTAAATATTTTAAAGGGAAGTACCCTTCGTTTGATCCATTGAGCGCCGTCTTTCAGATTTGGATGTTCTTGAAGTCGGAGGTTTTTGAATTATGCACACTTTTTTGGTTTCACTTGGGATTGCGTTTCACTTTGTGAGCTGGCTGTGCTGCCACAGGAGTTTGATGTGGGTTGACTTTGAAATGCAATCATGTGGCGTCACTCTGTTGATCAAATGTTCGTTTTTACTTCTTAGCTAAGAGCTGTCTTTAGCATTTAATACCCTGCCTTATATTAATGTGTTTCTTTTCAGAAGCATGTATCTGTCTCTCTGTCTGTTTATTTATCTGTCTGTCTATTTGTCTATTTGTCTGTCTGTCTGTAAATACACTACCGGTCAAAAGTTTAGGGTCAGTAGGATTGTTAATTGCTTTAAAATACAGTAAGCTTCTCCTGCTTACCAAAGCTGCATTTATTTGATCAAAAATACAGTACAAACTGTAAAATTGTGAGATGTTATTGCACTATAAAATAACCATTTAAAAGTAGTTTATCATCATTTAATTTAATCATTTAGTTCAGTGATTTTAATGATAAATTTTCAGCTTCATTACTGTATTCTTTAGTCGCATGATCTTTCAGAAATCACTCTAATGTTAATTATTGGTATTGTTACTTTTATTTTAATTAATAATAATAATAATAATAATAATAATAATAATAATAATAATAATAATAATGGGCGAGGGAGTGGCGCAGTAAATTGCTGGCGCCTCACAGCAAGAAGGTTGCTGGGTCGCTGGTTCGAACCTCGGCTTAGTTGGCGTTTCTGTGTGGAGTTTCCCTGCCTTCGCGTGGGTTTCCTCCGGGTGCTCCTGTTTCCCCCACATTCCAAAGACATGCGGTACAGGTGAACTGGGTAGGCTAAATTGTCCGTAGTGTATGAGTGTGTGTGTGAATATGTGTGTGAATGTTTCCCAGAGATGGGTTGCGGCGGGAAGGGCATCCGCTGTGTAAAAACTTGCTGGATAAGTTGGCGGTTCATTCCGCTGTGGCAACCCCGGATTAATGAAGGGACTAAGTCGATAAGAAAATTTATAATAATAATAATATTAATAATAATAGTAATAAAAGCAATATTGCCTTGAGTAATAATTTCATTTGAAAATACAATAAGAGAGCAGTTATTTAAAATTGTATTAATATTTAACAATGAAATATTTTAAATACCATCCAAAAACAATTAATATTTAACACAATATAGTGTGCATGTAAACAGGTTGTTTTTTATTGATTTTTTTTTGTATCTTATGCACTTTTTTATTTACTGTAGTTGAAAGTTTTTCTACAAAAATTTGCTTTCTAACACGTTCTTCAAAAGAAAAAAGCAACCTAATGGTAATAAACAAATAAAGCATAGAATATTCAGCCATTCAAAGCCGATCTAAGTCAAATCAGTCTATTTTTTCATTTTGTTTATTTATATACTTATCTATTTAAAAGAAAATCTCAAACAGTAATGGAAATATCAAACAGTTATCCATAGTCTTTTAGAGAACAGTCGAAATGACAATTTCCACTGGAGATTTCTTGTCAAACTATGGAGATTAAAGTGACTTTTAAAAAAGAATAATTATTTAATCTATTTTTATTTTCTCATTGTGTTGTTATTCTTTTAATAAAATCTGTTGACTTAAGAGTCTTTGTTGCATTACTTGTGCAGTGTCAAGTTAAAAAAAACTTTGCATACTTGTAACTCAAGAAATATCGAATATATCCTAATATGAAGTTACATATTACGGCATGCATTTTTATTTTATTTTACTTATTTTAATGTTAAATATGCTTACAATGCTACAATTACTGCCACGAGATCCCAAGATTTTTGGGATTAAAAAAAAATTGTCAACACAACCTCACAGCAAATTGTAATTTAGTGGCTAATTTTTTGCAGCTATTTTGTATTATTTGTTATATCTTATTCAGACATTTTAGTATGATTTGCTCATCTCCCATTGAGAGGGTTTGGAGCTGGTTTTGGGGGCAGTTCTCCTTTAAATAATCGTTTTAATAAAAATGAAGTCAAATATATGTGTACACATTAGCCGATTTGCTGACAGTTCGTAGAATAGTTACATTTCCATGTGAGATCGGGCTGGAAAATGTCCGCAAAAATGAAGAATGCAAAAGAAAAGTAAGTTAGGAGCCAGAATTCAAACTATTTGTGTTTTTAATTGATTCTGAATCACAAGCATGCTCACTTAAGAGGGGAAAAACACAATGCAATGAAGGCTGACAATGTCAACAGATTTGAACTGCCTCGACTCTCTGTGCAAAAATAAAAAAATAGGACTTTGGATTGAGTTGACATGGAATGATAAATGTATTCAATATATTCAATATTACACTTTTACATTTTTGGTTTTCAAAAATATAATATTTAAAATATTATCTAGATATAAAGGAACATTCATAGTTAAAAATATTGTAACTGACTGAAGAAGACTAGGAAGCCTTTAAAAGTTCAAACTTGTCTTTTAACTTTAACTTTTGCCCAGACAAAGTAATCCTATAGCTCACCGAAACAACAACTTTTCCCATAATCCAGCCCCTTAAAGCCCCACATTGCACAACATAATCATACACGCATGCTACAATATTACCTACAAACCCCGACTGGATCAGTTGGCATTTCTGTCTGGATTTTGCATGTTCTTCCCTTGTTTACATGGGTTTCCTCCAGGTGCTCTGGTTTCCCCCGTAGTTCAAAGACATGTGCTATAGGTGAATTGATAAGCTATATCGGCCATAGTGTATGAGCTTGTGTGAATGCAAGATTGTATGGGTGTTTCTCAGTGTTGAGTTGCTGCTGGAAGAGTATCCACTGCGTAAAACATATGCTGGATAAGTAGGTGGTTCATTCCGCTGTGTTGGCCACTGATTAATAAAGGGACTGAGCCGAAAAAAATCAAGGAATGAATGAGTAAACTTTTCCACCATCTTTGTTTCAAATGTTCAACCGACATCGATCAACCCGATTTTCCTTACCATTGCAAAAAAAAAAAAAAACACCTGTATAAATGACAACCCACTAACAGGCTACTTCATATGTTAATTTGCTGCTTTAATTTATTTTTTAAATAAAGTAAAAGTGCTTCTAGATTGGCAGTTTACAGAGACAAGTTCATTGCCCCTTTTGATCACTTTGAATTTATTCAAATTAGCATTCAAGTCGAAACTCCGCAGCCCTGTTTGAGTGAATGTTTGAAGCCCATTTCTCAGTCGTGAGCAAAACTGTGGACAGAACATGTCAACTGCTCCCTGGAGTGTGTCCTTTTTACATTTACGTCAATGCGTCCATGTGCACAGACTAACAAGCTCCATCCCTGTAAGGCTCCAGTAAGTCCCAGAATACAAGAACAAAAAAGAACCCCGATGAGGACAGAAATATATATATATAAAGAAACGATGGATGAGTGCCTTAACGTAAAACAAAACAAGCTGCAGCATAAATCAAGTCAAAATTAATAGCCCCCCTTCGAATTTTTTTCTCTTTTTGAAATATTTTGCATGATGATTAACAGAGCAAGGAAATTTTTACAGTATGGCTGATAATATTTTGTCTTCTGGAGAAAGTCTTATTTGTTTTATTTCACTTGGAATAAAACCAGTTTTTAATTTTTTAAAAATCATTTTAAGGTCAAAATTATAAGCCGCTTTAAGCTATATTGTTTTTTAAAGTCTACAGATCAAACCATTGTTATACAATAACTTCCCTAATTACCCTGTAACCTGCCTAGTTAACCTAATTAACCTAAAAAAGCTTTTAAATGTCACTTTAAGCTGTATAGAAGTATCTTGAAAAAATCTAGTAAAATATTATTTACTATCATCATGACTAAGAGAAAATAAATCAGTTATTAGAAATGAGTTATTAAAACTATTATGTTCAAAAATGTGTTGAAAAAATCTTCTCTCTGTTAAACAGAAAATCACAAAAAAATAAAATAAACAGGGGGGCTAATAATTCAAGGGGACTAATAATTCTGACTTCAACTGTAAGTATAGTGACAAGCAGGTCTGTGCATTTATTCAAAATCGAATCGCAATGTCAATTTGAAACTTTGCAATTAGTTAATTGCAAGAAGCTGCAATATAAAATAGATATGTATAAACAAAATAATGGAAAACATCTGAGGCGACGTGCTTCAAAACCAATTCGCCATGCATCAGAAAATTAAACATGCTAGACTTTCTATGGTGTCGTAAGGCTTTACAGACATGGTATCAGTTGTCGTGAACTATGCCATTACACAAGAAGAAATGATTGAATCTTGTGTCACGACGCCCATTTATCGTTTACAACTCCCCACGACGTCAAGGAAATTTTTAAGAGCTGTCACAGAATTGTTGCCACGGCTTACAGATTATTGAGCTGAAGCTTCAATTAAATTATAAATCAAGTCGTAATCGCAATATCTGTCAAAAAAAATCGCAATTAGATATTTTCCCCAAATTGCACAGCACTAGTGACAAGCACATAAAAAATTATTAAATTATACGCAGGATGTAAGAAAAGAAAGTTAAAAAGAATAAAAGATACCGAGAGGCAACTAGGCAGAAAAAGAGATCTGTTAGATGATTGTGAGTTTCCTAGTGTTTGTGAATGAGGTGTTCAAAAGCTCTTCCTCTGCTCATTGTGGCTCAGTAAAGTATATGCGCTCGCTCAGAAGTGGCGGTGAAATCTGAATACAGTGTCATGTAATCCAATGTTATGCCAGTAGCTTTAGCTGGGCTGGGTGAAAGGAGTGAATAGGGTGAATTGAGCTCCCTGGAGTTGAATTACAGGCCGATGAAAAGAATGAGCGAGTGAGAAAGAGAGAGAATTGGGGCAATGAGTCTGGAGCCGCGCTCTTGGTTTCGTGCTAAACCTCCAAGGTTTGCTCTTGCTCCGAGCTGTTTGATTTGTCAGCGCGCCATTTTCGCTTTGAATGATTTCTGGCACATATCTATTTCTTTTTAACACCTCTTAGTATGAATGGTGTTTGCTTTTTCAGCTTTTGAAAAGTGTTTTTACAGTTAAATGTTTTGTCAGACAGATAATGTGCCGTTAAATTGTATTGCACCATTTGAGTGTAAGTGAATAACATCGGATGTGTTGTTGAGATGTTGGATTAGTCTGTATTTATAATAGAAAACAAACCCTTTCAGAAAAAGTGGAACATTTTTTGTTGTGTGTGTGATGGAGTGGATATGTTAATATTATTGAGCACGAAAAACAAACCAAATCTGAATGTTAAATGAGAGTAGAAGTTGCCAATTTATGAAACTGACTCCATTGAAAACAAATGCTGCCAATTACTCTTCAATGTTTTATTATTTAATATGACAAAACACATTTCACTGAAGTTGTTTTAGGTAATTGAAACTAAAATAATATTTGTCACTTGAAATTAAATTATATTCATATAATTTGTAACTTCCATATATATATCTATAAATATATTGGCATTTCTGGGGATAAGAGACATACTATCCTCCCACACTTTTTAAAAATCTTGTTTCTATTCCCTCTGGCTTTTAAAATGGCAAGCAGCAACAGATGACTTTAAAGGGCACCCATGATGAAAATCATCTTTTTGAAGCTGTTTAGACAACTGTGTGCAGGTATAGTGTGTCCACATTCATATTGGGCTGATATAAAGACAATAAGTCTCTTTTTTTATTCCCTGACATTAAAATAGGATCCAAATCTTTGCCATTTTGAGGCCCACTGCAATGTGACGTAGGAGTGGGGTTTCCCCACCCACCTAATTAATTGACAACCACGTATTAACATGTCTCCATAGTTATATATATATAATCATATCCCTAAGATAGGACTGCGCAAAGCAACTAGGATTAAAAAATCTGTTCAGCTATCTGTGTTCATCAATCATCATCAAAGGTGATCAAGAATGGGTTTTACAAGTTTAAAACCTTTTTAAAACAGTGCACATTTTTAATGAATTACAGCGATTGTATGATTTTTACTTTATCACCACTGCTGCATGTCAGTACAATTATAAAAAAAAGCTTCACTCCCAGTTTGTAGACGTTAAATCAGGTTTACTTTGTACATTAACATTACGGATATCCGTATGTGTGTGTGTGTGTGTGTGTGTGTGTGTGTGTGTGTGTGTGTGTGTGTGTGTGTGTGTGTGTGTGTGTGTGTGTGTGTGTGTGTGTGTGTGTGTGTGTGTGTGTGTGTGTGTGTGTGTGTGTGAACGTGTGTGTGAACGTGTGTGTGAACGTGTGTGTGTGAACTTTGTAACGGCATTGTCCCATTGAAAGACTTGAATTAACTCCACAACAAATACATCAAATAATCATTGGTAAGGTTCTTACTGTAGTATTTCTCACAAACCATATGTTAGATCTGCTTCCTTTTTGTCTGTCACTGTGCTGTTTATCTGACGCAGTCCCACAGGCACGTGGGAATGGTGGGTGGGTAGAACTAGCATTAAAGGCACAGGCCACAAAAACAGCTACAATGTGTTCAAAGCAGAAAAACCCAATGTTCAGAAAAGTATAACAAATAATCTGATGGGTGTTTTGAGCTGAATCTTTCTGGAGACACAAAAGGCTTATCTTAAGTATTGAAAAAGAGGTAAAATAGGTGCCCTTTAAATGTCAACATGAATGAAAAAAGGAGATCTGAGAGTTAGTTTATTTCTTATATTAGCTGTGCTCAGATATTATATTTTTTATATATTTGTATCATAATGTTGATGTTAGTCTAATGTTTAGGAATTTGTGGAATGTATTTTTTTATTAACTAAAGGTAATTGTTTAAGCATAAAAGACAATTAATAAAATATTGAGTAACATTTTCATATAATTTTCCTACATAGGTATTTTACTTATGTCTATCTGCATATGATTTTACAAGATAGTGATTCAGCACACACACTTTATATTTTATTTTACTTTTTAGGTCAGTTAAATTACATTTGTTTAATCAGCCTATTTTTTCCTCCATTTTGTATTTCCATAGTGCCTAAATATATGTAAATGCAAAATGGCATTAAAATTTAAACAATTTTACCCCACTTTAGCACCCATCCCCTACCCCACCCCCCAACACACACATTTTATATTATACATTTATAATATTAATATTATAGAAATAAATTGATTATAAGCTTGTGTGGAATGCTGTCTTGGGAGAAAGCCCTGAGTTCAAAAGACCATCAAGCTCAGGGCTACCTCCCATTTGCAGGGGGAGATTGAGCTCACGTGGATCTCAAGAACCACTACGCCTATTAGTGGCCAATAACAAATTGCTTTATGAGGAAAAATACAGTTGGCTAAGAACTTGACTATGGTGTTATTTTGGTTTGGTCAGTTTACTTACGCATGTCTTTGGATGGTGGTTGAAAACCAGGGAACCCGGAGAAAACCCACGTGAACATGGGGAAAACGCTGCACAGAAATGGCAATCAGTTCGGCACCGGAACCAGCGACTTTCTTGCTGTGAGGCAACAGTGCTAACCTCTAGGTTGCCGTGCTGCCTGATCTAAAATAATTTTTAAAAAAAGAAGGGGGGGGGGGGAACAAGGAGATTCTTCAAGACGAAGATGACTATGGTATGAAGACATTGCTTTTTTATAGTGGTTTAGGAATTGTCTGATTTCGGAATCGTGTATTAGCTAATGTGGGATTAGCCGTGATCAATCATAAGCACGTGATCCTCTCAAAATTAGTTTCATAAAAGAAGTTAAAAGTTAAATAAACTTTTTTTTTTATTATCATGATAGATCTATTATGAATGGACAATCAATATAAATCAGTATTTGATCTACTTGCTTGTTTTTTAAAAGCATATTTATTTCCGATCTAATACTGTATACATATGAGCATGTAACACTGTTTATTTAATCTCATTCCTCAAACAGGAACTCTAATAATTCACATAAGTTTACACGCATTGATGTATTCATAAAATCCTTATTTCTTTTCTTTCCACTTGTTTCAGAGAGAGATGGTTTACACGTCCCGTGACTCCTCACCTACTCGCCGCCTCAACACTCTCCCTTCCTCCAGCACTTCACACTCCTCCGGCTCCCCTTCCCGATCCCGTCTCTCCTACAGTGGAGGTCGCCCACCTTCGTTCGCCGGTCCGGGACACCCTCATCCCCAGGGCCCCCAGCATTCACAACACTCCCACCACCCATCACCCTCACACGGACAGGGTCAAGGCCTCACCCCATCCTCCTCCGCCATCCTGGAGCGGCGCGATGTCAAACCAGACGAGGAGATGTCTGGGAAAAACATGGTCCTTCTGAAGAACGAAGGTCTCTACGCTGACCCCTACAGTTTGATGCACGAGGGACGACTTAGTATAGCTTCCACTCAATCGCTGGCCACCATTGCTGACCCGTTCGGCTTCCCGGTTTCAGGAGGCCTATACCGCCGAGGTTCGGTTCGGTCGCTTAGCACATACTCAGCCGCAGCTCTACAAAACGACCTGGAGGACAGTCTGTATAAACCTGGAGGATCTCTGTACTCTGATGCCTACAGCAGCTCCACTTTAGGAATGGGTTTTCGGCTGCCACCTTCATCCCCGCAGAAGATACCAGACGTGCAGCTGCGCGACAGAGATTCGTTCACTGGATCTCCAAGCCGAGGGTCGCCAGTGAGGACCACCTTCAGAAAGGACTCGGCTTCGTCTTCTGTGTTTGTGGAGAGTCCTAAGTCTAGACCCAGCTCTAGTTCGGAACCGCTGGGAGATGGAAGTAAAGGAGCTGGATTCGGATCACCGCTCTCTGGAGGAGAGATCGACTCACGGTAAGCATTGATAAAAGTGTGTGCATATGTATTTAGGACAGGGTTTGTTGTGGTTCAGAGTAGTTGCTGAGACTTTTATTTCAGTTTGTTGATTTACTTTCTACTGAAACTTAATATCGAGTAGGGGTAGAGGCTTTCTTTTTGCGCATCATGCCCTTATAGCAAACTAACGGTAAGAGGGACATGGTTTATTCAATTAAAAATGTATCTTTCATTTCAGTTTAATATTATTTGTTTTGTTTCAAGTAATATCATTTAAGTTTAAAACTATAGTCAAGCATAAATGTTTTTGATTAGGAGCTCCACTGAGAAATATTTGTTTTGACAATTGTAAAAGTTTAAGGTTACTCACATAGTAATGTCCTGGCCCACAGCACCATAGCCTATGCATCATGGGAAATATATTAGAGTTAGTTTATGTGTTATATTTGTTAAAATACATAGGCTGTTTTGTTATCAATTTTATTTGCGTTTATGTTTGACTTGGCTTCTGTGATTTAAGCCCAATTTTTCATTTATTTATAAAATATTGGCCATCACCATCAACGAGGGTAGTGTGTAAAGGAAGCACCCTGGTGGTATGGTCCTGTTAAAGGCTGTTCATGTTCTGAGGTCAGAATAAAAAGGTTAACTGACAGTGCTGCCTATTACCTTCTTGATCTGTCAGACTGCTGACAACAGAGACACTCAGGGTTGTGCAGAGTGTTCTCATAGCTCCAGTTGCCCACATACAGCAATCATTACAATACACTGTACTTTCATGGACTTAAAAAATATTAAGGCAAATGATTTATTTTTTATTGGCTCAAATTAATTAATTTAGATGTGAAACATTACCAGTAAGTTTTTTTTTTTATTGGATGAATGAACATTTTATGGGAATTTGTTTTTTCTTTTAATTATTTTTATTAAAGCTATATCTTCTTGTTTAGAACAAAAAAAAAAGAATTTAAATAGTTTAATTTAATTGACTTTCTTTAACAAGACAAATATGCCTTGTACCAGGTTATTTAAAATTGTTCTCATGCAGATAGAAAATATTGTTTAAGGCAAATTATTTATTTTTCACTGGGTCAAGTGATAAAATTTAGATATGAACTATTACCCTAATTTATTTATTTGGATGAATGAAAGTTGTTTTATTTTCCAGGGAATATTGTTGATGATGCCATTAAACTGACATCATCATAAAAGGAGCACCACTTCAAACACAGAAGAAAATGGTTTTAATTGAAAATTTGCAAAACAAACTTAACTCATGCTGATTAATTGTTCACCTAAAGAAAAGCAATCTGCGCTGGATCTTCTAGCAAAATAGCCAATGTAAATTTAGATTATACACAGGCTTTAGAGTAAAGAGAAAGTAAAAGAAAAAGCAGTGGAAGCTTATTACCTGTTTTCATACAATAAGCAGCACATGATCTGTTCAGTTTTCAGTGGTCTATTTCCAGCATCAAAAGTTGTCAGAGCAGAGATCAAGGTCCCATAATATGGTTTGAAAAGCATGAATAAATGAAAAAAACACTTGTGAATCATGAGCTAGCGACAGTTTCTGTTCAAATAATCATATGCAGTCATATAACCAGAAACAAACATATATTTTGTAGTTATCTTATTCACTGGTACAGTAAATACACATTTTAATGACAACCAAGGAAAATCTGTTTAAGCAATCTAAAATAATGATAAAATATAATATAAATAATATAAACAGAACATTTATAGCTTTTGTTCAAATGATTGGTGTTATTTGTGAGATTATTAATGCTGCATTCTTTTGATTATGCCAGTAATATAGTCAGTAACTTTTTTTCAGTTTTAATATATTGTTATTTATTTTCTTAATTACAAAGCTGAATTATCTGTGGTAATTAATTCAGTCAGATGATCTTTAAATAAACACTCAGCGATGCAAACATTTGGTAAATATATCCTTGGTTAATAATATATGTTAATTAATAAAAGTTTAAATTTCAAACAAAAGAAAAAGAAATTAACTCTGAACTTTGAATGGGGGTGTAGTTTTAAATAAACCATTTTAACAAGCTATTCCACTGCCAATTATTATCTAAATTTAGCCTTTTAGACTGTTATCACTCAACTGAATGGGCATTATTAGTGGTTATCAGCTGATAGATATGAGCCAGTAGGGGCATTCTGCACCTACTGGTATAGGCTTAGAAGGCTGTTATCCTCCATCCACATGGTTAATAAGCTATAGATCGTATACAGCTGTGGTCAAAAATGAATGAGAATTATTTATATAATTTGTTAAATTTTCCATTCATTGTATTTTATTAACGACTACCACTACCCCAATCCTAAACACAACCGTCACAGTAATGTAAAAACAGATCTGGAGTCTTTTCTATTAGTGTAGCTGATTAACCATGTGAATGGATGATAACAGCCTTCTGAGCCTACCTGCGCAGAAGGCCCCTACTGACTCATTTCTATCAGCTGATAACCACTGATAACATCCATTCCATCGAGTAATAACATTTAAAGCGGGTGCTAAATCTCTGAAATATATTTGTTTAAAACAGAAATAAGAAGGCGCAACTATCCTTGAAGAAAATTAATTTTACAAAAATATTACAGAGAGTTAACTTTATTTGTTTATTTTGACTAGGAATGATTATTATTTGTTACTTTTGTAAAATACCACAATGCATGACTTCCTGTACCCATTCTTCGAGACCTATCTTTAGATACATATTTGTTTAGGAACACTTTGTGGATACACTTCAACCAAGATACTTCAAAATACTTTTTTATTTTTCCTATTCAAGCTTTTTCTGACACTGACCCAAATGCATTATTTGGGACGGTCTGGGATGATGTGCCATTTTTGAAAAGGACATCGAGTTCTTCTTAACCCGTCCTGAACAGATCTTCTAAAAGTTTTTATTCTGCTGTAAGCAGCTGGCCCTAGACAATCTATGGTTTGAAAAATAGTTTTGTCATATTATCTGTCAGTAACCTAATATCTTTGCTTTTTGGTAGACCAGACAGGAAATTTGCGTGTAGTATTGTATAGACAGTTTGAGTTAAAAAGCATAGTAAACAACTTCAAAAAGCCCACACTTATGCGTTGTATGTTTGTGATGTTAGCAGGGATCGTATGGAGGCAATGGAGAAGCAGATAGCCAGTCTGACTGGACTGGTCCAGAGTGTCCTGACTCGAGCTCCAGACAGTGACAGCACGTAAGACCACATCCACACAGAGTTTAATCAACCCTCATGACATTGACAAAACTCACCTATGCAGTAAAAGCCAAATCACTCATACCATCATATATGCCATCACAGTCACATACGGTAGTATAAAAGCAATTGTACACGGTACACACTATTAGTTAGTTTTTAGTTTTAGTAATTATTGCATGCAACATCAATCAACATCAATCAACATTTTATGTATTTACACTATAAAAATCATTCAGAATATGTTCTCTCTGTAAGCACTGATGTACAAACATGACCCACACTAACTCTTATGTGTATGTCAGACAACTCTACATAAGACAGTGTACCGTGGGACATGCTCTTAACACTAAAATGATTGTTTACATAATGTATTCTACCATTTCACACCTTCTTGCTGTGTTTAGCATGGTACCATGTTGCTATCCTGTGAAAATATCCTGTTTGCTGTGCAGCCATTGGCTTCTTCTGCTTCATAAGCTTGCTAAATGTCTTCTCTTGATGAATGTTAAGTGCTTGCACTGAAATTGTGTGTGCCGGTGGTATTTTTTGTCCTGCGATGGCCGTGAGTGTCTTTGATGTTGCTGGGCATTTATTGTCATTCACATTTGATGTGAGTCATTCATGTCACCTGTGGTATTTTAATCAAAGGAATTTAATTTAATTTGGACCGTTACTTTCAAAAGAATGTGTTAAGTAGAGATTTAAAGAAATATTTCACTCTAAAATGAAAACTACCCCATAATTTACTCACGCTGAAGCCATTCTCTCTGTATTTAACTTTCTTCTGTCAGACCAACACATTGAAGAAGTTTAAAATATTATCCTGGCTCTTCCATGCCTGCTCTTCCTCTGGATATTCCAACTGTGTTGGGTAGTCTGCATTTTTCTAAGCTTCCAAAAACACATATGCTGCCAGGGGGGTCATTCATATGAAGTGGATCAGGCTTGTAACTGACTGAGGGGACTGGTTCAGAGTGTTTTTGAGTGCTAATGTCCACACAGTGTTTAGCATAATTGAGTACACCCCATTTTGAAAATGAATATTTTGATCCATTTCTCAGTGAATATAGGCAATCTAGTTTTGTGCATTTAACAAAACGGATTTATTAAACAGATATATTTATTAAAATAATATTTTAGTCACCAAACATATTTAGAAATTGAAAGATAATACAATTAAATTCAAGCTAAATATTGCAAACATTAAATTTCACAAAATTTCAGCAAAATGTTTACTTTTTTGCTTTTCTTGATATTTCCTCTTTTTAAAATTAAAATTTAATATTTTTCTATTACATATAATTTTGGGTGTACTAGTTTTTGGACCGTTATTGTAAGTTATTTTGTTAGATAAGCTCTAGATTTGGCTTCAGTACTGACTAATCTATATGCACACAAATGGTATTGTATATCTTCCTAATAAAATTATAAAAAATAAGTCCAACTACTCCAGCTGTATTGGTCTAAAAGAAGACAGTTAAGGATGGCTTGAGATTAAGTAAGTTACCGGGTAACTTTCCCCATCATTTATGAGTGAACAATTATTTTAAGAATAAATTCATTGTATAAAGAGTTAAGAAGTAGATAGAATTTTTACTTAGATTTAGAAAGGTTTTGTGTGTCTGATGCAAATCATGTTGATAGGGTAGTTTTTGTAGTTTATGAATAGCATAGTTACACAAAATGTGTATTTAAGAGCTTGTTAATGAGGATTTAAATTTTATTTATGCTTGCATTTTTGACAGCTGGTGTAAAAAGGGCTTAAAGATACTGTTAAGCAAAAGTTCAGGCCAGTCATGTGCGTGTTTTAGTTGTTTCTGATTATAAAGCTTGCTCAGAAGTTTGTTAAGGTCTGCTAAAGCTTACTATTCTTTTGGGTTGTACCAGTTACTGTAGCTAAGTTAATAAACTGTCAATCAGTGGTCTTGGGTCAGTAAGATTTTTAAACACCTGAAGTCTTGTATGCACACCAAGGCAGAAAAATCACAAAATGTTAATGCAATTGTAAAGTAATTACTTTCTGTTATAGTACATTTTCAAATATTATGCAATATTACAATATTACAGTATTACATAATATGATTACACCATTACATAAGTCAAAAGTGCTCCAAGATCCTTTAGAAATCATTATAATTAGCAGATTTGTGGATTCTAAATTTAAAACCTGTTACACTGTATATGATATGGTTGACAATTTTATTTTAAAATTAAAATAAGTTTCAGCTGTTTTATCTTTTTTTAAGTTACACAAGATTTAAAGGGATAGTCTCCCAAAAACATAAACATCATTTACTCTTCCTTCAATGGGCTATATGCACAGCTAATGTTTTTCAGCCAACGGTATACAGCTAGCACAAAAACTAAACAAAATACAGAGGTAAAATGCATTGTCATATTTTAAAGAAATGGAAGGGGCAAAAAAAAAAAATTCATGCAGTGCTTGTCCGGTCTGAGACCCACTTTACATCAAATATCTATTAGGCAGATCTTAAACGTGGTGATTTTGTAATGGAAAGCCGTCGGGCTGGCTGGCTAAAAAATAAAAGTCTGTGAATTTACCCCATTGTTAAAAATCTACTTCAGTTTCTTTCTTTTTTTGAACACAAAAGAAGATGTTTTGGAAACTGCTGGTAGCTGGCATCCGTTGACTTGCATAATATTTTTTTTCTTTATGAAAGTTGATGGGGACCATCAACCAGCATTCTTCAAAATATGTCCTTTTGTGTTTAAAAGAAGAAAAGAACTAATAAAGATTTAAAACCACATGAAGGGAAGAATCAATTAGGTCATTTTTATTTTTTGGGTTCACAATCCTTTAAAGTAGATTTTTTAAGGTCAGTTTAATGCAAGTTAATTTTATTTAACATAAATATTTCCTTCACAGTGTATCGGTGATAAAGAATATGCTTTTGTATTCCTTTAATTAATGAAATGTTCAAAAAGACATAATTAATTTGAAAGATAAAACTTTCATGACAATATATAAATGCCTTAAAGTCTTCCTGACCCCAATGACTTTTGAATTAGAATGGTTGAATAGCGTATATAGTGTACATGGTTTAACCAAATCGTTAAATAGGTTACATAAAGCTGTGCTAATCAGAAGATTTGAAATAGTGCGAAGAGAAATTACAGTGCTTAACATTCAATATACACTACCTGACAAAAGTCTTGTCTCCTATTCAAGTTTTAGGAGAAACAAATAATAACTTGACTTCTAGTTGATCATTTGGTATCAGAAGTTGCTTATATTAAAGTCAAAGGCCTCTAGATTATCCTTTTTTTACCAAAATAAAATATGATCATGCCTTGATTTTTTTCAATATTTTATTAGGACAGTAAGGGTCTGACTTTGCTTAGACAAAAGTCTTGTCACTTAACATAATGTACCGTATAGAATATAAAGTCATGATGCAGTGGAAAAAGAACTAATATTGTGTATGACTCCCATAAGCTTGGAGGACTGCATCCATACATCTCTACAATGACTCAAATAACTTATTAATAAAATCATCGGGAATGGTAAAGAAAGCGTTCTTGCAAGACTCCTAGAGTTTATCAAGATTCTTTGGACTCATCTTCAATGCTTTCTTCTTCATCTTACCCCAGACATGCTCAATAATGTTCATTTCTGGTGACTGGGCTGTCCAATTCTGTTGCACCTTGTCCTTCTTTGCTTTCAGAAACTTTAATATAGAGGCTGAAGTATGAGGAGCGCTATTCTCCTGAAGAATTTGCCCTCTCCTGTGTTTTGTAATGGGCGGTGCAAATGTCTCGACACCTCAGGCTGTTGATGTTGGCATCCACTCTTCAGATCTCTCACTTGCCCCCATACTGAATGTAACCCCAAACCATGATTTTTAATTTACCAAACTTGACTAATTTCAGTGTGAATCTTGGGTCCGTCAGGGTTCCAACAGGTCTTCTGCAGTATTTGTGATGATGGGTGCAGTTCAACAGATTATTCATCAGAAAAATCTGCCTTCTGTCACTTTTCTGAATGATCGGCTAGAAGTCAAGTTATTATTTGTTGCTTTTACACTTGGGATCTATGACAAGACTTTTGTCAGGTAGTGTAAAGCATTACCCATTATTATGGCGTGAGAAGGCTAGTGTAGTGCTGGCGTAGTGTCAGTGTAGCGTGAGGTGCTGTAGTACAGTGGTAGTATCATGGCTGTATGATCCTCAGATGCGGCCTGCTGCGTCTCTGCATGATGGCGGGCTGCCCTCCGGACCAGGGGGCGGACTTCTCACGGCCCTTCCCTTTCTCTTCCAGCGAGAAGACCGAATCCACCAGCGAAGGATCCGCCACGGGAAGTGAGTCCAGCTACTTCTTTATGTTTTCCAAGAGAGCTCATGAGGCAGGCTGTGAAACTGTATAATGTTTCATTTTTGTAAGATCAGGCTGGCCCGAATTTCAAAAATATATGATCACAAGCAGGACAAACAGTAGCAGACAGGACTGTTTGTTTATCAGAGTGCACTTGAATGAAGGACTTTGTTTTTAAGCTTTAGTTGTTCTTTGTCAGAATAACCCTGATGTTTTTACTGTTATTTTTCAGTTTTTTTTTTTTTCTAAATTCTTTCTTCAATCCATAACTGGCGTCCTCAGAGATCTTCTTCTGAGTACCCAGGTCTTCAAAGACCACAGCCAGAGTTTTGATTTGTTAGATTTGTCTTTGAAGGTTCTCTATGGTTGAGAAAGGTGAGTCAAAACTGACTCATGCCTCAATGTATGCAAGTTTTGAGAGAGTTTCTTCTCTCTCATCAACCTGATCCACTACATGTCCTATTAAGCACTCTGTTTCGTTTCTTTATAACATTAATTGAGATATCTGGAATAAGCTGACAGCTTTTACTGTATGTTACAGCTGGCCGGCTGAAGAAGAAAGGTAGCCTTGTCTCTGCTCTCTCGTGTTTTATGTGGATTGGTGTGTAATTCCTGATGTATGGTGTATGTGCGTGCTTGTTTGGTTTTTTATGAACACATGATCCTCCTCCTTATTTAAAGGGTGAGTTTCCCCCAAAATGAGAATTCTGTCATAATTTATTCTCCCTCATGTCGTTCCCAAACCAGAAAAAATGTTTTCTGTTTTATTTCATAACGCATTGTGCATGATGTAATATTCAGATTCTCTGTATGTAGAGTGAGTTAATCTACAATAAGTTCATTTTTTTTTTTTTAGGATAAAGAGTTCCCAGCAGCACAATATTTGTATGTACTGTGTTTTGGTTTATTATTGCTTCTCACTTCAGTGTCATTATTTTTGAATTTGGTATATATAATTGCATTTCATCGTCTGAAACACATAGATAGAAATGCAGGCTCAGTGCCACTCAAACTGCAAAACAGCACTATTGATACTGGTGTGATATCAGTCTGAGTGGTCAAAACTCAAAAATGTGCTGCTCACTTCACATTTATCTTTTCACTGGTAAAGTACCATTTACATAACTGTTTCAAAATGATCTCAAAATGATGAATCATTTGCTAAAAATGACCTTGGTATCCTGATGTTGTGTTTGTAGACAGAGAAGTATCAATTTTCAGTGATTTTGTTAATTTTGTTAATTTGTATGTCAAATGTTCACATAGGTGTTTTGTTCAAGATATCAAAGCAAACCACTGAACTATTGGAGATTAAAAAAGGAATGTTGTCACTGTTATCCAAAGACAGAGGAGCTACATGTAGCTAAAAAAGCTACAATTACATGAAGATCTGTAAATCAGACATGAATATTATAAATGTCTTACTTCAGTGTATTCTTATACATTCTTGTTCTTGTTCATACAGAGCACTTTATCAGTCACTAACTACACAGTAAATCCCAACAGTCAACTTTATCAAATAATATGAGTGTAGTTAACTCAAAATTGACTGAAAGTTAATTCTACTCATTTGAAAATAGTTTTGAGCTCAGTGTTGAAGGTAATGAGTTTATTAAATACATAATTTCTTTAACTTAAATGGAGTAAGTTGGAGTAAAAGGGTTTCTAGCATTCGGTTTCCTCAAACGGTTTAAGTTGTCTTAACTTATTGAGTTTAACAGTACTCAGCTGCTTTGAGTTCTCTTCATTTATTGGATTTTTACTGTGCTCAAATTGCTTTGTTTACTCAAATGAATTAAGTTCACAGTACTCATTAGGATTTGTTTTTTCAACTTAAAAACTTAAATGGTTTGTTGCAATCAGTTTCCTCAAATGGTTTGAGTTACCACAACCTTTTGGGTTTTGCAGTGTAGTACAGCTGTTCACACATGATCTCTTGCCGATAATTTACCAAAAAAAAAAGAAGGCTGTATGTGTGAAAGGTTTCTTGTTACAATGAAATTAGAATAATTTAAAATATAAATATTAAATAAATAATAATTAATAATAAATAAATTAAATAATAATCAATTATTTCATTATAAAATATGAAAATATTTTATAAAATATGGAAATATTTTATTAGGAAAGCTATTCATTGAGAAGCCATTTGCTCTGTAGATGGATAGTTTTATTGCAAAACAGAAATATGAATTTCAAAAAGGCTACAGTCGTACAATGAGCAGCGTTCATGATCATGCTGTACAGAGAAGCATGTCATTTCATCCTACTGCTTGGTGATAATAAGCTATTTTTTTCTCCTTTATAAGCGACACTATTTAAACCCACAAATCTTAAAGTTAGCATTTCAGCGTAAGCTATATGTATTTCTTATTTCATTTTTTTAGAATGTAAATTCCTGCTGCAAATTGTCCAGCATGTCATATTGTGTAAAACTTTACAAATTAAATTTGTCCTGATTCATAAGAAGAAAAATATTTGTTGAAATTAATGTCACCAATAGTCCTTATCAATAAAGATTATTAGATTTTAGTTCAGAATAAACAGCATGAAACATAAAATAGCAACACTTGTTATTTACAGGATAATACATCATTTAGAATATCAAGCAGAATAATTCAGTGAAAATTAAGGGAATACAGCAGTTATTAGAGGAAAGCATACAACAGATACAAATGCATAACTGCAAACCTCACAGTTCATCTGATGCTGGCATACTCTGAGTGCTCTGTCATCACCATCTGTATTTTAGCTGGTTTGATAGGATTCTTAACATGAACAACAGAAGAATATGTCACCTCATCCTGAACAGACAGGGAAAGAAAACTAAAGCATTGGAAAATAAAAATACCTATACGTTAATGCGTATACACAGAATAGACTCTGACTGACCTCATTTTTGTCCTGCTTTAAATTTTGTTCTTGAGTTGAGCCATCAGGATCTACAACATCCTAAAAGACACCACCAGAACACATAAATACAGGACAAAGGTAGTATTTTATTCAGCAAGTAAAAACATAAACAAATATTTACACTCTTAATTACAAATGATTTTTTTCTCATGTTTAATAATTGTTTGAACAGGTGTCATTACAGCGCTCACCTGTTTCTCACCACACACTAGCACTAGTCCATCGGTTACCTTTTGAACATTTCTTCTACCTAGAAAATGAAACACATCAGTCAATAAGCTGTGAAGCATCAGATCAGTCAGACGTCAGGTAAATTGCCAGCGTAATTACAGTGCCAGTGCGTTACAAACAGTAAGATATTAAATATAAACTTTAAAACAGAACATTCAAACCAATGTGTTTGTGTACCTCTGTATTTAAAGCAGATCAGTGCCAGTGCAGACAGTAATAATACTAATACTGGAATCAGTGACAGTGCAATGAAGACTGTAGAAAAAAACACAAAGATAAACTCGTACAGTACATGCGCACTTTATTTACAGTGTAGGACAATTTGGTGAAAGCTTTTTATCTGTATACATATATAGTATATCTTAAAACAACATAGACTTTTACTTGCATTATAGCTTTGAATTGTCCTCTGGCTGTCTTATTGTGTGGTCTTCTGTTTAAACTGATTGAATAGATCGCCATTATACAGTTTAAAATCAATAGAGCATACCTTTTTTTACAAAGTGAACTGTTTAAGAACAGCTGATACATTTTCATGAGCATTATCAATACTGAAAACGTTCAAAGAAACATCTGTAAGACAGAGAAAAAAATGTACCTATAACAGTGAGTGTGATGGTGTGTTGTCCAGTCGGGACAGAGCACTGATATTCTCCCTGATCCTCTTTCTTCAGGTCTGATATGTGTAGAGAGAGATTTCCTGGAGATCCTTCATTTAGTAGTTTGACTCGCCCTCTGTGTCTCCCGCATTGCTCATCTGGGTACATTTCTTCAGGGTTTCCTCTGGGCTTTAGTGCAGTAAATGTCCATGTAAGTTGTTAAGGTTTAGCCTGTAGTTCCTTACAGGAACAGTGCAAAACTACAGACTCTCCCGAGTGTCCTGTCACCTCAAGCGTCTGTTTATTCAGATCCAGATTACAGCCTGACAACACATTCACAACAACACTCACATTTATACTGCACTGACTAAAGAAAATATATGTTGCATTTTGACAGACATGTTTTACGGAAGAAGAAAAAAAATCCATTACCTTTTATTTTTACCCTAATGTTTGTTGAAGTTTGTGTAGTCTCACACCAATAGTTCCCTTTATCCTCCTGTTTAAGGTCAGAAATGAGCAGAGACAGATTTGCTGGAGTAGTTTGATTAAAGAGCTTCAGTCTGCCCTTATACTTCTCATCTTTAAACACTTCAGTCCATGTTCTCCCTAGATCATTGGTGTAGATCCATGTGAATGTTTGTGGTTCAGACTGAGAGTGAACACAGGAGCAGGGCAGCAGGACTGATCCACTTGTGTAAGCTGTTACTGCTTTACTCTGACCATGATCTGAAACATCACAGCCTGCAGACAGGGAGAGTTTCTTTCAGAACAAATCAGTTTGAGCTTTAGAACATGAACATCAGGAAGACATAATAGCTGTAACAATTTTATCTTATTATCACATAATAACAATTCAGCATGACAAGGGAAAATACTACTGGTGAATAGGGTAAAAATAAAATAATACTAATAAAATAGTTATGATTAAATTGAAGGGGTCATGAATTTAGATATATTATAGGTCATCAAAAGTTTAATAACTTTAACATAAGTTTCAAAAACTTTTAATGACACCAGCCCCAGAAAACACTAAATCCTTGTGCCATTCTTTAGGAAGTTGTGTTGGTTAAACACAGCATGCACAGAAGAATATCAGTGCTAGAAGAATATCATTTTATGCAATATAATTTTAATGGAATGGGAAAAATATGATCACTTTTATTTCTTTGGTTCAGACAGACAGCAAATCATGGATTAACTAAAGTGTCTTCTGATATCTAGTGCCTTAATGCCTGTTTCATAAAAAGAAAAAAAAAAAAACTTTACTAAATAAGCAATAGATATTTCTGTTAGCTTTACTCTTGGTCAGATGATTTAATCCATAAAGCAAATTTACATAACAAAACACAAATATGGATTGAGTTCAGTGTGGCAGCTTATACTGGGATACTAACCTTGTTCAGGAGGACAGGCTAACTGTTCCCAGCCGATTTTATAACTTGATTGAATGGAGGTTATCAGCTATTAGATATGGGTCATTACGGGCATTCTGCGCCTACTAGTATATCAGAAGTAGATCATATACGCCTGCAACCAGAAGTTAATGAGAATTATTTATATTATTTATTAAATCATTAATTGTATTTCATTAACATCTACACCTACCCCAACCCTATACCCAACCGTCACAGTAATGTAAAAACAGATCTGAATCTGGAATGTCTTCATTAGTACAGCTAATTAACCATGTGAATGGATGATAGCAGCCTTCTGAGCCTACCAGTACGCGCAGAAGGCCCCTACAGGTTCGTATCAATCAGCTGATTACCACTGATAACGCCCATTCAATCAAGTAATACCATTAGAAGTGGGTGGAGTTCCTTAAATACGGACTAATATCAGTGGCAGTGATATTACCTGTACAACCAAACATTATGAGTTATTAAGTTGTTTAAAGAGAAAATCTGTGAGATCTCCAGAGATTCACACAAAAAAAATGCTAAAAAAGAGACTGATGCAGTGGTGGATTTAGGCATGGGCAATATGGACGATCACCCAGGGCGGCATCTTGCTGCGGGGCAGCACGGGGTGACCGTGAACGGGAGAAAAAAACAAGCCCTTGTTAAAAGCTTTGAGATAACATCACAAACTGCAGACAGAGAGTTTCTTTCAGAACAGATCAATGTGAGCTTTAGAGATGAGCATAAACATAAAAAAAAAACATAACAACTGAAGACCTGTTCAAAGTTTTATCATGCCACAACTTAACTATTCAGTGTGATAAAAAAAGAGTTATTTTTCTATCGCTGGAGTCTCAATTGAAGTATATACAATAAAACTGCCTACACTAACAAAATGATTGACCATATGTTTATTATTATACCATATATTTAACATTAGGTGTTCAAAAATGTTTTATCTTGATTAGTTTTTAAATAAATTGGTCTTACACTTCATATTTTCTGATTTTTTCATAGTATATGTATTTCTTTTACCATAAATCGACATATCTGCCATTTGGTAGACATTGGTTGATATTTTAGAAATTATGGGGTGTGCTGAAAAAAAAAGCATAACTATAGCAACATTAGGAATTAAGAAATGCAATCGAAGTTTGTTTGTTTTTTTTGTTTTTTTAGTGGGGCAGTTAAAGGGATATAGCATATAGTATAGCAAATCGTCTACTTAAATGATCCTCTTTGTCAGCAGCTCTTTGTTTTTTCCCTGTATTGTGACACTATTGGAGAACGTTTATATGATAGTCTTTTATAAACTATTGATCAGGATTCCATGTTACTGCAGCTCAGGTTTAGAGTAAATGAATAGATCATGATCCACATGTAGTTGGCTTTATTGCTAAACTGACGATTTTGCTCAGCCTGATTTAATTGTTGTTTTGAGCTCATGACAAGTTAATTCTTGTGTCAAATGGCATATTTGAGCTTTTAAAAGAACCAATGCTTCGGTCCATATATGCTAGTCAATGTTTAGATGTGAAATAAAAAGATATTTAAATCAAATCAAGTGATTATGTCTGTTTAAAATAATTTTTTAACTATTATGTTACTTTGTAAAGTGGTAAAGACATCTCCCAGATTTCTCTTTTTATTATTATTATTATTATTATTACTATTATTATTATTATTATTATTATTTATTTGAGTTTCAGAAGATAAACAAAAGTCTTAAGGGGTTTGGAACGACATGAGTAAATAAGTAAATGGTGACAGAATGTTAATAATTATAATGCCTGTTTTCACTAATATCTCTCCTCTAAGGCCTGCCTGCACTTGATATTTCTCTCCCTCAGTCTGTTTTCACTCCTAAACTTGACACATTTACACACTGAAAGTTAAGTGTGAGGACGATGTGTCTATTTTCCTGCTCTCTAAAGCTTGGTTAATCAGTACTTGTACCCTTATGTTAAAAACGACTGACTGGAGATGCTGGTTTCTCTGTATTCCTCACTAACAGCATGATCCTGAATGGGCTATGGAGGTCACAACACGCTTTGTGCTGTATGTTGTGTGGGTTACTGTATCTCTATCTCAAAACACAAGAAAGGATGGGTGTAGAGGGAAAATGCTCAGTCCTGCTTCTGGAGATCTTGCTTCTTGCAGAGTTCAGGCAGTCGAGGTCATTCAGATGACAGCCAGGTTTTAAGATCCCCAAAACTTAAGCTGTGTTCAAATACACATGCAAAAGTTTGGAAATGGTAGTTATGATGTGAAGTGATTTTGGTCAGTTAAAATGAACATTTCTTGTAAAAAGATTTTTAATTTAAGATCTTAAATTTTTAAGATTAATTAAATGAACTTTTATCAAATTGTTTAAACCTCAAGCTGAATCAACTTAAAAAAATTAAGTTGACAGTTTTTTAACACGTCTGTTGCAACGTATAAAAAAATACATTTCCATGACAGTTTTTTTTTTTTAAGTGAACTGTTAAAACTGAAATTTTTGATCAAATGAGGTAAAGAACAGGGAACACACAGTACACATTAGGTGTGTAATTGTGTGTTTATATGTCATTTCATTCTTTAGGAGAAAATGTGTTCACTTGTGAAATGGCTAGTGTTTTCTGACATGCTTCAAGTGTATTTTTCTTAAACTACATAGAATGAGCAAAACAGCCAATGCTTATAATGATGGTCAACACCACTTAGAAATCTGACATAATCATTCAATTAACTTTTTCCCCAAGCTGAAAAGTCAGTTCTTATTTGACCTTTGAGTGGGAAATACTGTATTAACATATGAGGTTAAAATTATATATATATATATATATATATATATATATATATATATATATATATATATATATATATATATATATATATATATATATATATATATATATATATATATATATATATATACATATATATATATATATATATATATATATATATATATATATATATATATATATATATATATATAGTCAGAATTATTAGTCCCCTTCGATTTTTTTTTTCTTCTTTTTTAAATATTTTCCAAATGATGTTTAACAGAGTAAGGACATTTTCACAGTATATCTGATAATATTTTCCCTTCTGAAGAAAGTCTTAGTTGTTTTATTTCTGCTGGAATAAAAGCAGTTTTGTATTTTTTATTTATATACCAATTAAAGGTCAAAATTATTAGCCCCTTTAAGCTATACTTTTTTCGATAGACTACAGTTAAATAATAACTTGCCTAATTATCCTAACCTGCCTAGATAACCTAATTAACCTAGTTAAGCCTTTAAATGTCACTTTAAGCTGTATAGAAGTGTCTTGAAAAATATCTAGTTAAATATTATGAACTGTCATCAAAATTTAATGTGTAAAAAATTAAAGATGTAGTTCACCTATTATGAAAATATGCTTTTAATAAATTCCCTTTCAGGCCATCCAAAATATAAATGCCTTGTTTTCTTCTGTAGAATATTACAAAAGCTAAAACCTTGGTTATTCATGTAATGCAAATCAACAGCTACCAGCACTTGTTGAGCCAAAAACAAAGCAAAATGAATACTCATGACTCCTTATGAAACATTGAAGTATTATGAGAGGAAATGATTGGTCTGTCCAAGAAAAATAAACATTATTCCAGGTGTACTTGAAAGCAATATTAACTATTTACAGTAGTAAGGATTTACAGTTTTAAGGATTTATGGTTGCATCCATATACTTCTGGGAGGTTGATCTCCAGAAACAGGACTAACCAATGATAGTGTAAAAGGTGCAAATAGGTAAGTGCAAAGTAATTATAGTTTGACTGAGTGTTTGTTTGCAGTTGTCTTTGTTGACTGTTTGTTCTGTGTTGTGGTTAATAGCGCTGACTCCATCAGCCCCACTGGCGCTGATGCCTCCGCCTTCATCTGGAGGCTCTCAGGCCTCCACCGTTTCCAGACTACAGATGCAGCTTCACCTGCACGACCTCCAACAGAATGCCACTGATCTGCGCAAACAGCTTGCACAGCTGCGGAAAATGCAGGTAAGATGTTACACGCAAACACACAATCTCATGCATCTCGAAACGCGGCAGGTTACAGCAAGTCACAGCAGGTCACAACGTGATAAAGCTGCATGTGATAAATTACATTTCTGCCATGTTAATCTGAGTTTTTGTCCTCACCGTGGGTGACTATCAAAAATGTGGCATGTCAGGACAATTTGTCACTTGCTTGGCTGCTATTTTTGACACATCGCACCGGGTTGTCCCAGTCTCATTCGTTTAAATCCCTGCTCCGCATTGCTGGATATTAAACATTACATCAAACCTCAAAGGTGTCCAGATTGCCTGTCGTTTTAAGGCTTATTGTGTTTGTTCGCTTTCAGGCAGACAAAACACGTCACTTTGTTTAGATAGCAAGCACGTACAGATTGTTTCAAAGCAGCTTAACTGTAATAAACAGGAAAATAACTGTTTGTAATGCAGGATTCATCATTGTCAGGAGTAAAGCAGCTTTATGGAAGACAGCGGTCTTATTATTCAGCTCAATTTAGTGCAGTGATGATTCAGAAATGCATTTTTAAACAAATTAAATGACAACAGCTGTGAGCAGCTCTACAAAACACAGTACTGTAATTGATTCAACTAAATGTATTTAAGTTCTGATTAATTCTTCAATAACAGAATGTCAATAATTATGAAATAGAGCAAAGCAATTATATTACTGTTCATCTTAATATATCTCAGTGTTGATTCAGTTTAGTTCAATACTGTTAGATTAATACGTGGTCAAACAAATTCAGTTAAAGCTATAGATCATTATTACAATTGACAGTGGTGTTTTTATTCATTGTTGGTTGGTTATTATAAATCAGAAAACAAATTCAATTTTGGCTGTAAAGCATCTCCACAGAAAGCAATAATGACATTACTCAACTTCATTTAGTTTCACGTTGATTTAGACTAGTTTAACAACTGTGTGAAAGTAATAAGTGATGAAACAAATTCAGTTACGGCTATAAGCAACATTACATAAGATGGTATTGATATTATTCAGCTAAATGAGCTTGTAATTGTTCAGCAAAGATATGTAGCAAATTCAATTACAGCTGCAAAGCAGATCTACAGAAAATAATAATGACATTATTCAGCTTAATTCATGTTAATTCATGTTAGTTCTATGTTGATTTAGGCCAGTGTAATAACTGAAATTAATAGATGGTGAAACAAATTCAATTATAGCTATAAAGCAACATAATGTTAGAAGGACTTTTTTTCAGCTACTTTAGCTTGTTTAGCAAAGATTTGTTACAAATTCAATTACAGCTATAAAGCAAATCTAAAAAAGAAAAAGGTGATGTTACTCAGCTTAATTCAGTTGAAAATGTATTTAAGTCAGCTCAATTAAAGTGTAAAGTGCATACATTTTTAAAACAATCTAATTAAATAGCTATAATACAACTCCACAGAAAACATTACTGGCATCATTTAGCTACATCTAGCTCAGTGTTGATTCAGTTTAGTTCAATAGCTGTAGTAAAACAAATTTAGCTACAGCTATGAAGCAACTTAGCCGGCAAACAATGTCATGAGACATTAATATTGGGTTAGATTTGGGTTGTGATGTCAGGTGACCGAAATTCAGTATTGTGTTGGAAAGTAACCACAATCCGACTTTGAGCCAACATCTTAAACCAATGTCATATTGACTTCAAATACTGACAGTTTATTTAATCAAAATCCAACGTCTGACAGATATTATAGTGTAAACACACAATGTCAAGCTTTAACATTATTAGACTTTAATATTTGGTTGTTTTTAGGTTGCATTGGAAAATAAACAAAATCTACATTGGTCCGACGTTGGACATTGACATTGGTCTAACGTTGGGTTCTGACGTCAACCCAATTTTCATTTCTGCTCAAAATGGAAAGTCCAATCTGACGTCATGTTGATGTCCTGTGCCTGCTGGGAACATTACATTAGACAGTAGTGTTATTCTTCTGCTAAATTTGCTTGAATGTTGATTTAATTTAGTTTAATAGCCGTGTAGTTAATTACAATATTGTGAAACGAAATCAAACAAAGCTATCAAGCAACTTTACATTAGACAATGGTGTTATTCTTTAGCTAAATTTTCTTGAAAGTTGATTTAATTTAGTTTAATAATTAGTAATCTGTGAAACAAACTCAATTACAGCTGTAAATCAGATCCACAGAAAACAATAATGATATTTAGCTAAATTAAGTTTAGTTTTGATTCATTTCAAGTCTTCAACTAATTGCAGCTATACAGGAGACAACGCCATTGTTCTGCTCCATAATGTAATTCAGCTCTATTTAGTTCATGATTGATTATTTTTAGTAAGTCAGATAATATTTATAAGTTTAAAAATTATTAAACTAGTTCAATTCAGCTGTAAGCAGCTCTACAGAAAATAATGTCATTATTAAACCAGATCAATTTGGTGTTGAGGACAAAAAAAAATTGTCGTCCTTGAAACTTTGTAATTCTACCTTTGAGATAACACACATTACAAACTACTGCCCCAAATTACCTTACTTTGTTAGCTGTAAAGGTTGATAGCTCTTTTTCATTCACAGAAATGCACAGTGTTTGAAGGTTAGTCATTGTCATTACCACAAGACCTCAGTCTCAAAGTAAGGAGTAATTGACAGCAGTTCGCTGAAATATTGAAAATTTAATGTGTACCTGAGGTCATAATGTGGCTTGATGTGATGTCAATTGCCTGTTACACCTCAGGTGTGCATTAAAATTTTAGTACAGCAGTTTGGAGTCAATTATTCCATTTACACCAGAAGTCGCTTGAGCATGCGCTTATCATTAACTTCCATTCCTTTAAAAGAACCATTATACTGTAAGTAATTAACTGTAACGCAGTCAGAAAACCTAGTTTAGCCGTATTGAAACTCTGTTGTATGAGGTATTGTTTGAGGTTGCACCTTACACTGATTTAAAGAGGAGACAGAGAAGCTGCTCCAAAAGGCACAGATGCCACTAATAAGAGTGGTAGTTTATAGTCTTCACAATATCTCATTTATTTAAACATAGCCAAAAAACTGGATTGACTGCTGAATGGCCTCACCTGGTATTTCTTGCTCCATGTACTGATGGTTTTATGTCCATGTGTGTGTGTGTGGTGTGTGGAGGAGGAAATGCATTATTCTCGATCCTTTTTAGAGATCAGTTTGGAGAGCTGATGTGAATCATGCTCTTTAACATCAAAATGAGAGGATCTGATAATGAATTTAAAACTTTTGGTCATGTCACTTTTTTGTAATGCTTTAAAGAGTTGAGGATGGAACAGCTTTACAGTTTTAAACAGGAAAGAGTTAACAGAATTAATGCAAACCTATGCAAACTAATGCAAACAAATACACATTCTACTATGCACAGCTGTAGCAAGATAGTATTAAGCTCAATCAACTACAGTTTTAATTCAGTTCAGTTCATTAACTGTGTAAATTACTTCAATATGAAATATGATTCATTAATTAATAAGTAGGTCTACTGGAGATATTAGTATTCTTCAGCTTCATTCATTTAAGAAGCTTCAGCTGAAAACATTCTGGCTAATACTTTGTACAGTATTTTGCCGTTAATTTGTCCTAGATACAAAAATATTCATACGTTGAATCTACAGATCAAACCTTTGAATTTCCACCCACAGACATTTGCAGTTTCTAAACTAAAAGTGCATAATGCACATTTTTTTCTTCCCATTTTTTCTCCATTGTGGTCAAAGACTTAGCATTTTGGTATTTGCATGAAATTAAGTTTACAAAAGTGATTGTATGTAGTATGCATGGAAATCATATTAAGCGCAAGCAAAGTGCACAGTGCAATGTTTTAAATAACTTTAGCAAAGATAAAATCTCAAAACATTTGTACTATTACATTCCAATGTCGTTCAGCACAACAGTTATTTTAATAAGATATATAATGCAAAATATATAATGTATATAATACATATAACAATATATATATATATATATATATATATATATATATATATATATATATATATATATATATATATATATATATTAAAAACGTCTTGGTGACAAATTAGTATACCTTGAAGAGTGTAATTACTACACACTCATTCACACACATACACTACGGCCGATTTAGCTTATTCAATTCACCTACAGTATAGCGCATGTTTTTGGATTGTGGAAGAAACTGGTGCATCCGGAGGAAAACTCCACACAGAAATGCCAACTGACCTAGCCGGGGCTTGAACTTGCAACCTTCTTGCTGTGAGGCAATGAGGTTACCACTGAGCCACCGTGTTGCCCTATATCAACTATTGTTTGATGAGAATTGAAGGGACACATTCTATCATTAAATGATAAAATTTAAGACTTGATGGTATTCATCTTTTACCCATGTATATTTATTTTTATTTAAAAGCCCACCCCATTTTTCATAAACTTAATAGTGATGTACCGATTTTGTATCAGTATACAGAGAGAGACAGGCAGAAAAACAGTGAGAAGTGGGATCTTTTATAACTTACCCCCATAGAGAACAGCGAAGGCCTGAGCATAAGAAGAATACTCGGATGTCAGTCAAAAATGTATCTGTCAGAATGTCAGATTTTTCAGATATGGACCGACTATCCCAAGACAGCAGTTGTCTCAGTCGAGTGGGGTTGATATAAAAATTGTATGTGTGAATGGGGAAAAATATATTTAATAAAATACACATGGAAGTGGAATATTTTTAAAGCAAAAAGAAAAGTTCCTTGTATGAGCAGCTGTCAGATTATCGGGTGACATGTTGAACAGCAGTCTGATAAAGGGAATGTTGTTTTAGTGGATGTGCAGGAAGCTTTGGGGAGGAGAAATGCTGAACTAACTGTCTGACAGATCCTGTTGGACTGTGCAGCTCTCAGAAGTCCTTTCTGTATTTTCAGAGTTCCTACAGTCATGCAGCAACTGGAAATGTGAGAGCATTTTAAAGTATTTTTGTCAAGGGCTCTAGAAGTCATGCACATTTTTAGAACTGAGATTATTTTCCAGTTATGTGTGGTTATAAAACTGCATCAGGCAAACATTTGTCTTAGTGAAGCTTTGTGACTTTTTCAGCCATCCATCATTAATGGAGTCTTTTAATATGAACTGCACTGACAAAGAGCAATTGCAGCTCATTCAGTATGTAAAGTGCCCATATTTTGCATTTTTGAAAATTATCTTGTAAGCTGTGTGTAGTGCAGCACTAAGTGAATGAAAACATTCATCTGAGTTTTAAATCTGAAAGTATACCATAAATAAAGTTAATGACTCTCAAAAACTGTGAGTGATTAAAACAAGTCAGTCTTCAAATGGATCTTAAACCATTTCATCTATCATTCACAACTATAGTCCCAACCTGGTACTGTGTTCCCGTCATTTTATTGATGACAGCTACATTTGCCTACCATACAGTGCGGGATGTGCAGGCTGGGTGTTTGATTACAGGAAGGATCAGTACCAAGAACTATAAATGTAAATGGCACTTTGTCGGCACCTTGTTTATTTAGAACAACTTCTTCCTCCAAATCACAACCTGTGTGATTAAAATAGTTGCCTTCTTTTCTCTGTCACATGCAAAATATGTATAGTGTGTTTTTTGTTCAAGCCATTTAGCTTGTAGGTGTATGGTAAATATTATAAATGTTTTTGCTTTTACTTGCTGTTGAACAAATTGCTTAAACCTTCGATGAGATTACATGTGTGCTGCTTTCACAGTTCAAAATAGTTTGACTTTTGCCACTGGGCAGAAATGTATCCATACTTGATAAGCCCTGACGGTTGTTCATTTTCGGACAAGTCCTGCATTCAGTCGACCAATCACAACAGACTGGATCATTTGACCAATCATCACAGAGTTGCGTCACACGGAGTAGGGGTTTGGAAACATTAATCGCTGAAAAAATCATATGTGAGATATTGACACAATTAGGTAAATCTATATGCATAAAGGTGTGGCATGGTGACGCAGTGGGTAGCGCTGTCCCCTCACAGCAAGAAGGTGGCTGGTTCGAGCCCTGCCTGGGTCATTTTTGTGTGGTTTTTAATGTTCTCCTCGTGTTCATGTGGGTTGCCTCTGGGTGTTTCGGTTTCCCCCACAAGTCCAAAGACATGCACTATACAGTAGGTGAATTTGGTAAACTAAATTATCCGTACTGTATGTGTGAATGTTCTGGTCCTCCAGGTTGGGGGTTTTATCAATAGGCTTTTAATAGGATTTTAATTAGATTCATTTGGATTTTTTAAAGAATTGTATATAAACATTAAACCCAAATAACCCAGAAAAAATCAAACCCAAATAAATTGAACTTAATTTTATAATAATAATAATAATAATTGCTCACATTTATATAGCGCTTTTTAGACACTCAAAGCGTTTTACACATTGAGGGGAATCTCCTCATCCACCACCATTGTGTAGCATCCACCTAGATGATGCCACGGCAGCCTTATCATACCAGACCGCACACCACATACCAGCTGATTGGTGGAGAGGAGACAGAGGGATGAATTCAGTTATGATATGGGGATGGTTAAGAGGCCATGATGGACAGATGCTAGTGGGCAAATTTGGCCAGAATGCTGGGGTTAAACCTCTACTCTTTTTCGAAGGACAACCTGGGATTTTTCACAACCACATAGAGTCGGGACCTCTATTTAATGTCTCATCCAAAAGACAGTCCTCACTCATCCGAAAGACAGTGCTTACTGAGCAGTATAGAGTCCACTTCAATGAATGAGGCAATACCCTACCCTCCATCTTCAATGAGTTTGTGACACTGTAAAGATGTGATCTTTGATACTACAGATTTGGAACAATCAGCCTCTCTTGTTGTAACTGAAAGGCTCTTTATCTCTTTGTCCTTCATCTAGTCAACCTGCTTTTGTTAGGTTTCAGTCAGTTCAGAACAACATGATCTTGCAAACTCAAGTTTGAGTTTGAGTTTGATCTTGAAAACTGTACATTTTGGCTGTCTGTTAAATAGGGTTTGTCAGATAAATAAAGTTATTACCACCAGGTTACAGATTAACACCAATAACCGAGAGGGGATTTTGTTCCCTAACCATGAGTGGACAAATCATAGCAAATCATTGATCAAAAAACTGTGAGAATGCTGTATTTATTACCCTACTATGTGTGAGTGTGAGTGTTTACAGTATGTATGAGCATGTGTTCTACTAGTCATTAATTTCTCTGCTGCTGCTGCTGCGTGAGATTCACTCCAATAGTGAGGCTGGCTATAACTCTTAATATCATATTCAATGATGAGATGGTATGGCCCAGCAGGGATACATAGATGAAGAGAGAGGGAGAGCCGGCCTCAAATCAAGTCAGCTCTTCAGTCAGCAGCGCTTTAATCAAAATTGACTGTGGGATGATAGCTACCAGTGTGATTCATGAGCCAAGACCTGCATCTTAACCATGAACGCACAGACCAAACAGAAAAACTGGATCACTGTACAACGTACACGTACTTATGTGTTGCGATAGTAGAAACTCCATTCATTTTTTTTCCATTGAAAAGTAGATTTTGTTTAACAGTGAAACAGTTCAGCAAAACTATATTACTCATGATGCTACACAGAAAATGACATCAATTACACACAGATAATATAATCTTTAGCTCCACTCACTCACATAAAGCACCATAAAGGACATAACTGAGTCATTTTCAAGTATATACACAATATATTTCATATTTATGCAGAAAAATGCATAAGTATGAAATATGTTTATTTAGAAACAAACAAACAATAATTTTAAAACATAGGCAGGTGCTAATGCACTCTGTTGCAAAGTGGAAAAGACTCTGCTTTGTCTTTTTTCTTAGTGGAATCTGTGCAAATGAGACTGACAAATTCTCTGATGATTTGCTTATTCAATTTGCACGGCCAGCTCACTCTCGACCGTACTATAAAAAGGATCAGATACACACAAAGGTATATAATGAAACACAAATTTATTGAAGGGAATAACAAAATATAAATTACTGTCTAGGGATTTGAAATAAATGAGAAATCAAAAGAAATTTTCTCAACAAAGTACAATGTTCTAAAACAAAAAACATAAGATGGCGAAACAAGAGTTGGAACAAAATTTCCTCTCTGGGGAATAACGGTCCACCAGAGTAAGTGCCATTCTTCACAAAAAAACTCAAATACAGTATATACATCCACCACCCATAAATTAACTAATGTACTGTGACGTCACACTGCAAAGAAAAAGGAAAACAGGGTCGTAACAAATTAGTGGCCTAAAGTATAAAGAGTGCACAATATTTTTTTTTTCTTGCTGCTGTTTTATTTCCTTCCCGCCCCCATAAACACCTAGATTTATTACATTTCATTTTATATTGGATTCCCAACCCAAAATAAATACAATAAATAATAAATCAATTTAGAAGAATTGCTTTCTTCAGATTGTGTTCTTTTGTGTTCAGCAGAAGAAAGGATCTTATGAAGGTTTATAACCACTTGAGGTTGAGTAATGCCTTAATTTTGTAGCTTAGCATTCTTAAACTATAAATAAAATAATCTATAAAAAATGATAATCTATAAAATGAGGGTCTTGTTTAAGGTTGCTAAACCTCAGTATGCATAATCTACTGATTTTACTATAGTAAGTACATGTAACCTATAACTAGGCCTACATGAACTCGCACAGAAGTCTGCAGATTTAGACAGATTTTTAGCTCATCATTGAGTCTATTTATTTACTTGTGTAAATGTGTGCAAATTTATATTAATTTAGTTTTTTTATTTTTTATTTCAGCAATATTACCGACTGATATGAAAATGTTCATATGATTTATTCAGAATAGTTTGTAAAGTGATAATTAGGTGTAATTTTTTATTTCATATATTAAGTTTTTAGTTACGATACTCCCAAAATCATTCTGCATAAATCTGCAGATTAATAGCAAAAAATATCCGCAGATTCTGTCTAGACCTACCTAAAACAAGTATGTTTTTAAAAAAAAACAGACAGCCATTTATTTTTATAGTCATATTCTGCGTGTCCATAAATTGCTCGTATTATGGTAATTACAGTAACTGGGTAATTACTAGGTACCAACCCAAACTGGTCACAGTTATTATATATTATTTGACCTTAACTACTATGTACTTAACTATTTTTTACAGCATACTTGTTAAGCATGTACAGTACTTTCATTGTGATAACATTAATTATCACTTGTAGATAGACTGTTATTATTTTTACCCCTATACACCACCCCCAGACCCTTACCTCAAAACCTCTGTAAACCTCTGTAACTCTGTAAACTTTACACTTTACAATCCCAATGTTGCCCTTTAATCTTAAACCCAATAATGTTTAGACTTTGGATCAAAAGCAATCTGCAATATTTCTTATTTTAATAAATGAACAGCAAATATTTAATTTTTGCATAAATTACCCATTTAAGGGCACTTACCTGTAATATAAAATGAGATCCTTAAAAATCTAAGCTTACATGACAGACTAAAAAAATGTTTGGTTGTCGTAACCAGTTGGTCAAATATGGACAAACACAACAGTTGGTTAATTTTTAAATTACATTTAAATGACGTTTTAAGCCGACGACTGGGTTTGTATTTATTTGACTCAACTTTAGTTTATCATAATCCAGCATGTTATATTACAGAGTGTTCCAGAACGCACATGGTAAACACTTTTTAAACACACACTTTAAAAAATGCAGCATCCCTCACATTTCCTTTATGTTGTCCCAGTACAAATCAAATAAATTTAACTTTTATTCATCCATTTTCTTTTCAGCTTAGTGCCTTTATTAATCTGGGGTTGCCACAGCAGAAGAAACTACTGTACCAATTTATTCTGCATATGTTTTATGCAGTGGAAGGCCCTTCCAGCTGCAACCCATCACTGGGAAACATCCACACACACACACACTCATACACTACAGTCAATTTAAGCATACCCAATTCACCTGTACTGCATGTCTTTGGACTTGTGCGGGAAACCGGACCACCAGGAGGAAACCCACATGAAGACGGGGAGAACTCCACACAGAAATGCCGACTGACCCAGGCGAGGCTCGAACCAGTCACCTTCTTGCTGTGAGGCAAACATGCTAACCCCTGCGCCACAGCGTCGCCCAATTGAGTTAACACATTTAAGTGAATTGAACATAAAACAATTAAGTTGCCCCCCAAAAATCTTAACAATTTTGTTATTTCAGCTCATTTCATTCAGTTATTTCAGTGTACTGTACTCTTATACAAAATGCAACAATAAAATATTGCCATATTTAATTAAACAATATTAAACACCTAATGGCAACAATGGCTCAGTGGTTAGCACTGTCGACTCGCAGCAAGAAGGTCGCTGGTTTGAGTCCCGACTGGGTGAATTGGCATTTCTGTGTGGAGGTTGCATGTTCTACCTGTGTTCGTGTGGGTTTCCTCCGGGTGCTCCGTTTTCCCCCACAGTACAAAGACATGCTCCATAGCTGAATTGAATAAACTAAGTGAAGTTTATTTATAAACTAATTTCAAGATGATCACGTGCTTATGATTGAACACAACTGGTCCTGCAATATTCAATTTATGATTCACCAATCAGACGATTCCTAAGTCATCATAAATAACCTAGGTTCCACACCACAGTCATCTTCAGTTTGAAGAATCCCCCCTTCCACCCCTACTCCTCTTCCAGATGGTTGGCATGGTGGCCCAGTGGTTAGCACTGTTGCCTCTCAGCAAGAACGTCACTGGTTCTAGTCCTTACCAAGCCAGTCGAGATTTCTGAGTGGAGTTTACATGCCACTGGTTTCCTCCCACCATCCAAAAACATGCAACTTACAGTAAGTTAATTGACTTATCCACATAGGCACCATAGATGTGCTTAGTTATCTTTTCATAGCAATCCGTATCTATTTATTTGTTTGATAAACAAGCTTTATAATCAATCATCAGCTGAGTGTGAACTCTTGAAATTGGCCATAGTGTATGCGTGTGAATGAGTGTGTATGGATGTTTCCCAGTACTGGGTTGCAGCTGAAAGAGCATCTACTGTGTAAAACATATGCTGAATAAGTTGGAGGTTCATTCCACTGTGGCGACCTCTGATGAATAAAGGGACTAAGCTGAGAGAAAATTAATGAATGAATGTAAACTCAATATTATCACAGCATTGCATCTCTGCTCAGCTCATTTTGAGAAATGTTTAGATGTTTATATGGGCAAAAACATCAGAAATGATTGATTAAACTCATTAGGATGTCATTTTTGGATCACAGGAATGTATTACACTCTTCTTCAATTTTAAAGTGCATGTGGCTCTTGAAGGCCCAGAGGCAAATGGGTGTCAGTGTAGGGGGATGTTTCGACAGTCTGCGAGTGCTCCTCGTGGAGATGCCCAGATTGATGTCAATTGCTTTGGTGTGGAGAGCGAGCCGCCAGTGTCATGACCACTGCAGATTGCTGAGTTCCACAATTACCTGCCTGAATGCCAGCGCTCGAGACACGGCCCCTGCCCTCGTCCTGTTACCTAGGAGACATGGATATGTTGAATAATGCATGAGACTTATAAATAATTCAGCTTGAGAATGAACTACCGCCAAACGACGCTAAAACGGGATTGTACACACACTCATACCGTGTACAAAAACACGCTTTCACACACTTTTCTCATTATCACTGCTCTGCAAGTGACAAAGTCCACCCTGTTTTTTTCTCTGAGGGCAAACAAACAGTGTATTCAGAATGCTTACATTACAAAATCATGGTGAATCATCAAGGACGGCAGCATGGAGGCTCAGTAGCTAGCATTGTCGCCACACAGCAAGAAGGTCGCTGGTTCGAGTCCCGGCTAGGCCAGTCGGCATTTCTGTGTGGAGTTTGCATGTTCTCCCCGTGTTCGTGTGGGTGTCCTCCTGGTGCTCCGGTTTCCCCCACAGTCCAAAGAGATGCGATATAGGTGAACTGAATAAACTAAATTTTCTGTAGTGTGTGAATGATTGTGTATGGATGTTTTCCAGTACTGGGTTGCGGCTGGAAGGGCATTCGCTGTGCAAAACATTTGTTAACATATGTAAAACATAGTTTGGCGGTTCATTCCACTGTGGCGACCTCTGATAAATAAAGGGAATAAGCCGAAGGTAAATGAATGAATGAATCTCAAGGACATGGATGCACATGCAAGAGACATTAAATGGAGATGATCCATCAGTAACTCTATCAAGGGCACGTTGAGCATATAGATTTAGATGCGCAGACATGAGCTCAAGCTATATGGTATCATACCTTCACATTCACGATGACAGCTGCATATGGTCAAAGGCAGGTCAATGTTACATATATGTCACATGATAAATTGTGACAGATGACCTTTTGTAAAATGCTGAACTTTCAAGCAGCTTAGCCTATAAAATCTCACACACTGATACACCTAAAGCATGTGAAGACCGCAATGCTACTCTTAGCCTTTTACCTACTCGACTAGGAATACAACTGTGTGTAGGAATGTTGTTCTAGGAAATAGATAGGAAGGATCCTGCATATAAAAATTCTGTCATCATGTACTCATCCTCCAAAATATTTCAAACCTCTGGCTATTTTCTTTCTTTCTTTCTTTCTTTCTTTCTTTCTTTCTTTCTTTCTTTCTTTCTTTCTTTCTTTCTTTCTTTCTTATGTTGTTTTTGTTGTTGTTGTTGTTCTTGTGGATTGAAAAGGAGACTAGCAACTCTTTGGTTAGCCAAACTGGGAGTTGAGATTGGGCAGTGGGAGGTTCACAGTGGCATGCCACATTGACCCGGTGATTCCTACAGCCAGTCCACCCCTGACCACATGGCATATCTACAATAGAATTTAATGTATTTTTTCCTTATATTACAGCTTTCAATGTGAAATTCAATAAAATATCACATTAACTTAACCAATGTACTATTGCTGAACAAATGAACATGTGAAGAGTTATTGACGTTCCTTTTCTTACTTAGATTTTTTGTCTTGTTTCCAGTCTTCATTTTGGCATATTATTTCTTAAAACAAGCCAATATGTTTTGCTTGTCTAGAAAATGCTTCTTGATTTAAGAGCTTTTGGATATTTGGACTAGAAAAATAATCTAAGTAAGAAAAGCATTTTTTGCAGTGTCCCTTCTAGAGTTTCCTTCCAGAGGAAGTGAAATCACATTTTCTGTTGGTACTTTACAGATTGTTATGTATTTTTATGATTGCTGTAACTAATTGACCAGAACTTAGGAACAGACACAAAATCCATTTTATTACCAAAATTACAAAGAATATAAACTATAGAGGTTTCATTCAAATATTTAATTAAAGGTGCAGTAGGTGATCTGCCAAAACCGGCTATCTTCAATTTTTTATGCTTTGTTGTTAAACTAAATAAAATTCTATATTATTGATGCTGTAGAATGTCTCTTATAAAACTGAAAATAGTCACATCGATCTTTCACTGGAACATTTCAGTAGCTGAACAACACTTCAGTGCATATAACCCATTCATAACAACAAAATTTATATAAGCTTCGCGTGACTAAAATACTTTAAAACACAACATAACCTGTCTAAAAAAAATACACTTGTGTCATCCTTCATCCAGTGTGCAAAAGTAACTCTAATATTGACTCAGGATTTTTAAAAGTTTTGATTCAGCATTTGTTTTTGCTGCTGTGATCTCATGTGTCTCCATGTATACGCATGAATGCACGACGCACATCTACGCATGCACATGTTAATGGTGGATCTGCGTAAACAGATATGCGCAGAAGCCCAAATCTACATTTGCTGACAGACAGTTTGGGCTTCTTATCAGAATTATGGGAGATGTTGGCCCAACACTATAATTGGACTAAAACATTTTTTAGGGTTATGCCTTACCCAGCAAAAAACAAACAAACATATAAGTACATTTAGATCCCTTACTTAAGTCATTACTATTGGAATGTGAGGAGACTTTCAACCAGCACAACACAAAATGTTTCTGAAGACAATCACCTACCGAACCTTTAACTTATTAGAGTAAATGTATTATTTTATGATATTGAAAAGCTGAATATAAGATTCTGAAGGCAGAGAGTTTTTAAAGTCCCCATGAACCGAAAGCTGAGACCATAATTTTTTTCAGATTGTGGTGCAGTTCCTAAAGAAATTAAATATTAATTAATAAAACAGTGGACGTGGCTTATTTTTCTACTGCAAGCTAAATGTAGTAAAGATGTAGTAAAGAAGGCATTTCATTCTGAAAAATCGTGAAAAGTGATTTTTAGGAGAGTTACAGTATCACAACTTAACAGACATCTCCTCATCATCATTTCTGTTTGTTGTCAAAACAACAACAGCGTGGTTTAAGATGTTAGCCACGCCCAACTGCTAAGATATATGTAATTTGACAGTTTAACTGAAAAAACAAAAACAGGAAGTTTCAGATTTCAATTAAAGATTAGGAGAGAAAACTGTTGTTTTTTTTCTTAAGGACATGCACAAATTAATTGTTTTGGTTTCTTGGGGACTTCAAGTTAAGACAAATTGTCCTTCAATACACCTACAAACTTTGTTTGAGAGAACTTTATTTGTGCTCTTTTTCAAAACTGTCTCACTTAAGTTTTTGTTTTTGAAAATAATGGAAAGTTTATCTAAAGGAAACAAAAATACCCACAAATCTAGATTTATCCATATGCTGTTGTGACCCTCATTGAGTTTTAAGAAGTTCATAAAGCAAATAATGACAGAGTTATCATTTTCAGATTCTCTCTCACTTTTATCAAACACATTGAAGTACGACTCCTAACTTCTGTGTATTTGTGTGTAGTTGCAGAACCAGGACTCCATACGGAGTTTACTGAAGAGAACCGAGACTGAGCTGAGTCTGCGTCTGTCTGATGCACTGAGGAAACAGGAAGACCCTCTCCAGAGACAGCGCCTTCTAGTGGAAGAGGAGAGACTCAAGTACCTGAACGAGGAGGAACTCATCATACAGCAGCTGCAGTGCGTCTCATACACACACACTCACACACAATATGAGCTCGTAATCTGCTGATAATGCAGTCTGAGGCGCTGGCATGGTGACATTGCTGCATAATGGGCAAAAATTATTTCCCTGCTATTTTTATTGCGCTCAACTCACACCTGAAAGCGAATAAATGCATAACAATGAGGTATAAACACGGTCTCAGTTAAGGAGCCGCAGACCCACACCTCAATGCTAGCTTGTTCAAGCAACGGACAGCATCTCATTGATTTATTTTGTTCCAATTAAAAGCAGCGGGGTGACTAAATCCGCCTCTTCAAGTTGCTGCCAGATCAGTCGTGTTGCTTTTAATTGATAGCAGTTATTAAGTATAGCTAACAGCCAGTTGATGTGATTCAATTATTAACGGGATGCTGTTTGTAACAAACCGTTTTGTGGGGGGTGGATTTATTTGACGTGGTTAAATTGGATTTTGAGTGTAAACACTCAGACTGTGTCTCAGTCGTTTAGTGCTAATACACCCTGCTGCACTGACACTTATTCAAATGCATGTTGACGCTGGAGAGGTGGGCTGGAGGATTTTCACACTCAACTCACTATGTATTTTTAAACTTTCAAATGTCATAGACTTCAAAAAGTCCGAGATTTCCTACTGTGTAACGAAACTGAGACACTTTAAAATTAATTACTGAAATAATAAAACAAAAACATTTTAAGTGTTTAGATGCAAAAGCCATCTGTACCATCTGTCATTCAATTCTAAATTCAATAGTTTTTCTCAGACTCCTACTTTACCTTTTATGGCGATTAGTAGGCTCATTTCACTCTCTTTAAAGTGATATAACTGAACCAAAGTAAATGGCTTTTGCAGGTTTATGGTCGCAATTACTTGGTGTAAAAATATCTAAACATTCTTACATCAAAGATATTATACAAATGCAAAGCAAATACAATATAAAAACTATCAAAATGAATTCAGTTCTTGCTTAGGTTCCGTTATATCAGGGGTTCCCAAAGTTTTCAGTTCGCGATCCCCTAAAATATTAATGCCAGTGACTCGTGACCTCCACATTCCTTGGAGGGTGGTTAAAAATATACAAATTTTCTCTCACAACAATATGCCATTATAAACATGATCATATTGACAACACAGAAAAATTGCAACAGTCTAACAAGCAAAGGCTATAATTTATATAATCATTTATTCATTTGTTTAATTTATTATTAACCTCACATAAAGAGACTGGTGGACACAATGTTTTCAGCACAAGTCCAATTTGGGTTTAATTTTCAAGTCACTCAGAGATCATCCTCAATATTCAGTTGTGGCCTGTATTTCTTTTTAATGTATTTGATTGAGGGCATCCGCTGCGTAAAACGTGCTGGATATGTTGGCGGTTCATTCTGCTGTGGCGACCCCAGATTAATAAAGGGACTAAGCTGAAAAGAAAATGAATGAATGAATGAATGAATTAATGTATTTGATTGCATAATGGTGTCAGAAAGTTTAACCTGGTGTTATAAAATCAATATGTGTTGTTAATCTAACGTAAGCACACAATCCTATGAAAAAAAAGGAATGAAAAGTGTTTTGTACAAAAAAAGAGAGAGTTTTCTCCACTTGTGTTTGCTCACAGCATTTGTCCCAATATATTGATCATCAAGCCACGTTGTTTTGAATTTGCTCTGCTCCTGGTACAGTATATTTTTTTGGTCTTTATGGAAATGATCTGCTGCGTCTGTGTTTTTTAATTTGCACATTGTCATTAGATCACCTACAAAAATTTACACTCCCATCTGTGCTTTTATGGGATTGTAAATTTGGCCCTTAATATCTTCCTTTCTGAGTAAATTGCCTTGATTTAAAAATATTGAATGATTGCAATAGAAAAAAACACATTTCTTCCAGTCCATACAGGGTTTTGCTCTTTCTAAAATAATCAATACTTGCAATAAAGCTAATGAGAGGATGTCCGTGTTGACAGTGATCTGGAAAAGTCAGTGGAGGAAATTCAGAAGGAGATTTCAGTCAATCACAGACATGTGACCGTGCAGGAGCTGGAGGAGAAGAGCTCAATGCTAAGGAAACTGGGAGAGACTCTGACGGAGCTAAAGAGTGAGTCTTTCTGTCCTTCACAGTCAGACACTTCACGAAACTCGGCTCTGTTTCATTACAGAATAGAGTCAGAGATGCTTGTTCACTTCTCCACCTGTCTGTTTCCCTCTTCAGATCAGTTCCCTGGGCTCCAGAGTAAAATGCGGGTGGTGTTACGAGTGGAAGTGGAAGCGGTGAAATTCCTGAAAGAGGAGCCTCACAGGCTGGACGCCTTGTTGAAACGCTGCAAATCCATCACTGACACTCTCACCACACTAAGAAGGTAGACAAACGCTGCTTCTCATTTCTAATACAGTTCGTCCTGAATGGTATTCAAAAGAGGAATTAGTCTGTTACAAATTGTTAAAAAATGTTCAAATGAGAATACATAAGCTACCTGGATGATCTAATACAGGGGTGCCGAAACTTGGTCCTGGAGGGCCAGTGTCCTACAGAGTGTAGCTCTAACCTGCCTCAACACACCTGCCAAGACATTTCTTGCAAGCCTTTAGAAGGTTGATTAGCTAGCCCAGGTGTGTCTGATTGAGCTTGTAACTAAACTATGCAGGAGACCGGCCCTCCAGAACTGAGTTTGGCCACCTCTGATCTAATACTTTAGGAAGAAGATTGAAAATGCAGATCTGTGTAACTAATATTACAATATAGCAGCTACTATTACCAACAATGCATTGTTTCAATTAGTACTACAAACTGGTAAAAGTTTTTTTAAACTACAAACATTCACAAGAATGAAAATGTACTGATTATTAAATAATCATATACTTATTAACTAAATGAATAGTATTTATGTGTATGTTATCTGCATTAAATATTTCATCTGCAACATTATTGTGATCTTTATAAAGCAACCCAGATTGTAAAAGTGTGCCTCAGCCTACATTTCTGTAAATCTGAAATAAGTTACTTATGGTACATTTTGTTGTATATTTCTGATGGGAAATTCCCTTGGGGGCGCTGTGTACAATTATGCGAATCTGAAATATTTTAATTAGGTATAAGTTTTGTTGCACATTTCAGATGCATGTCCCTGTACACCTTAATGAGAAGGGGCTGGTCATGCAGATGAACAGCTGAACTAAACCCACACATATACTGCCAAATACAAACATAACATAGTGCCAAAAACAACATTTTACACTGCTTTTATCTTTATTTTAGACCCGTGTGCTTCACTGTATTCCAACCCAAGTGCTCTGCATCACAAGTACAGCACCATACAATGTAAACTACCGAGCAAACATTTTTGATTACTAATCATAGACACCGTTAAATTGTTTTGTGGTATTAATTTGGTGTTGTGCAAAGAACTGCAGCAAAAAATAGTCCTTCATTGTTGGTCACAAATTACTGTCGATATCTATAGTGTGAAAATGAACTTTTTTTGTCATACTGATCAATAGCATTCATTTTACCTAGGAACTGCAGTTTTGTATGTTACAACCTTATTCCAAAATGGATTAAATTAATTTATTTCTCAAAATTCTACACACAATACCCCATAATGACCCCATAATTTTTTTGAAATTGTTGCAAATTTATTAAAAATAAAAAACCTGAAAAATCACATGTACATAAGTATTCACAGCCTGTGCCATGAAGCTCTAAAATGAGCTCAGGTACATTCTGTTTGCACTGATCACCACTGATGTGGTAAATTCAGTTGATTGGACTTGATTTAATTTATCTGTATAAAGTCACAGGGTTGACAGTGCATGCCAAAGCACAAACCAAGCATGAAGACAAAGGAATTGTCCGTAGTCCTCTGAGACAGGATTGTCTCAAGGCACAAGGCTGGGGAAGGTTACAGAAAACTTCTGCTGCTCTGAAAGTTCCAATGAGCACAGAGGCCTTCTTCATCTGTAAGTGGAAGATGTTTGGAACCACCAGTACTTTTCCTAGAGCAGGCCAGCCATCTAAGCTGAGTGATCGGGGAAGAAGGGCCTTAGTCAGGGAGGTGATCAATAACCCAATGGTCACTCTCTCTAAGCTCCAGTGTTTTTGCAGTTTCACATAAGTGTGTGCTGAAGCATGTATTTACAATATTTTTCTGCATGAAAGACCCATCAATGGCAGATTTACATGCTACTTCATTTCCAATATGATAAAAAATTCACTATAAAAGGGCTGTGGTGCTGTGACAAGATGACTTACAGGGCTTGTAACTAAGTAACCAAACCAGGCCCGTTCAGAGACCGTCCAAAGGGCATGTGCAGGATAAATTTTTTGAAGAGTGGGGGGGTGGTTGTTTTTGTTGCGCGCATACTCAAGAGCGGTGTTGTCACGCGCCTACTGAAGGGCTGGACCGAGGGTGTGCCCGTCGCGGGGGCACTTTTGATCATTTTTGAAGGGCACTTTCTATCCAAGACTAAAAAGGGCATGTGCACTGCACAGGTTGAGCCCTATGTGTGCACGTGCCTGAACCAAACAATTCACCAAAGCTCACCTACTCTTCTGTTACACACTCAGAAGTATGTACACTTTCTTCACAATGAGAGTAAATGTTTTTAGGGCGTAGGTGTATTGGGAAAGAATCACAGAGTGCTGTAATTTAATCATTCTATGTCTATCCTTGTGATTTGACTGTCTCAAATGTATTTTAATCTCCATCACCTTGGGTGCATTGTGATGCTTGAATCAGGCAGGTGAATGAGGGAGTGTGGAAAAGCCAGGATGAGTTTTCCAGCCCCTCTGCTAAACTTGGAGGAGGGGACGAGTACAGAAAGAACACAGACTTTGACATTCCAACCAGCCCACCGCTGAGCCTCAATGAGAGCAGCTTGGCTAACTGGAGCCCTCACCCAGGGCAAGGTCATGGCCACTCTAACTCGTCCCATGCACAGCGAGAGAAGGACTCTCATGGGGTCATGGTGGGCTCACTGAAGACCCGGGGTCTGGAGGAGCTCGGAGGAAGAGGAGGGTCTGAGAAAGCCTCATCTGTGGAAGTCAGACTGGTGAGGATAGAGATTTCATTGTTTCCCTGTTTCAATGGAAATTACCAAGCAGAAATTACCAAGCAGCTACAATATGTTGTTTTCTAGTATCCATTGAATAAATATATATAATAGCATAACATCTTTTTTTAAATGAGTAATTTTGTTTGAAAGTGTGAAGGGCAAGTCTGATGATGACACTAATCATCATGTTATTAAGTATCTAAGGCATATGTCTCAAACTCAATTCCTGAAAAGCCGCAGCTCTGCAGAGTTTTGCTCTAACCCTCATCAAACACAGCTGATCCAACTAATGAAGGTCTTTATGTCTCTTTTGAACACCTCGATTATTTGGATCAGCTGTGTTTGATCAGGGTTGGAGCAAAACCGTGCAGAGCTTCCTATTCAATAGTAAGAGTTTTGTTATTCTGAATAAAGCAAAGCTGGCTTCAACATAACTTTAAAAATAATATTACATTTGCTGGATTTGTTTTTATTAATCCAGCCAACATTAGCCTTGCTGAATGCTGACAGGGATTTAAAGTAAACCTTCATTTATTAATTTTTTTTGCTGACATAATGGACCCTTTTCACAAGACTGTCATAACACGTTTAACGGTCATCAGCATCCTAAATCCTTGAAAGTTTTTAATATTTAGATTTTTTTATCTAAATGTATGTATTTATGTATTTAGAATATCATCTTTGCTTCAAATAACAAAAAACTAAGGCGTTTCTAATGCAGCGTCTATGGGACAGGACAGTAAATTTGATGTTATTTTCTACTCTGGCTGTCATCATCAGTCTCATACATTTTTTTTTTCTTTTTCTGAAAGTCTTTATAACAGAAATAGTTGTTATAAAGATTATTACACTCTCCCATTTATGGCGCTCATAATTTTCCTAACTATGATGACTTCCAATACTGAGAAACCCAGAAATGTGAAAATGGTCTATATAATTATAACATAATTTTCTTAACTAAGCCCTAGCTTGAACGTTCAGAAATTCTGAAAAGTCACATAATATAATAAAAACAGCATTGTCTTAATTTCTAAAAAAAAAAAAATAAATAAAAAGCAGCATTTAATTGTGCCTTGTTTGTAAACAGATCAAGGGATCAATTTCTAGCTGACAAAGTCTGGAGCTTTAAAAAAATAAAGTTCATTCACTTTTTCTTAATTCTGGGCTGAGATGAAAGGAAATGTAAAGTGTCAGTGTCCAGTTGTCTACCTAACATCTTAATCATTTGGTTTAGTGGGCGGAGCTAAACAGACTGATGAAGGTGTAGCATCGGGTGATCGTCTGTGGAGGCGGAGTTTAACTATTACACAATTATAAGGCAGATTCACAACCTGTCGTTTTGGAAGATTGGCCAATGTAAATTTTTAGACCTACTGTATAAGAAAGTTTTGAACTCTGAATCTTACCAGATATTTACATAATACAGCAACAGTTTATAGGTAAAAACATCAGAGGAATTTAATTTCCCAGCTCATGACACCTTTAAATGGAATTCATAAAATGTATGTAACAAAATTGAAATAATGCCCCTGTAAATGGTGTCTTCTCAGGCAGCGGAGCGTGATTGGGAAGAGAAGAGGGCCAGTCTGACACAGTACAGCGCTCAGGACATCAATCGACTGTTGGAGGAGACTCAGGCAGAGCTCATGAAGGCCATTCCTGACTTGGACTTTGCCGCCAAGCAGATCAAACCTGCTCAGAACCAGAATCAGAACCAGAACCAGAACCCAAACCAAAACCAGAATCCAAGTCCATCCAGCACCAATGCCACACCTGAACACAGGCCTAACAAACCTCAGCATAAACTCAACAGTAAAGATAGCGGATCTAGACGAGGCTCAGATGAACTGACGGTGGCAAGATATCGAACAGAGAAGCCTTCAAAATCACCTCCTCCTCCACCGCCCCGCCGTAGCTTCCCCTCCTCGCCGGGGCTGACTACACGTAGCGGAGAGATAATCATCCCTGGAAAGAGTATAAAGGTAACATTTCCAAACACTATGACCAAAGGTTGTGACTTAAGGTCTTTGCACACTGAAGTCTGAAATTTTATATGCGTTTTTTATTACGCATTTTGTATTAAGTCCGATCTGTATTAATTAATCCATTACGAAAAAACGCAAAACATTTCGGAGTCAATTTAAGTAGATTCTTTGATTCTTTGTTCTCCTCTCTTCTCCAAAGTAAAAAAAGAAAGAGGAATAGACTACATATTAATGTGTTTATCCAATACCGCATATAGAGGAAGGAGAGTTCAGCTCATTATCAAAGAGCTGAACTGGATTGTCCGCAAATGCAAAGTGTATTTCAGGAAGTCATTTGAAATGTGATACATTGCTTGTGATATCTCACACATTCACGTACGTAAACAAATCCTGAACAGAGACTGACAGTATCCATAGACATTATAATAGATGGTGGCTGCGTTGTTGTGTCGAACCAATAGACCGAAAGAGGACCATGCTTTTTATTATAATGTCTATGTGCAGTGCGTCAAATATATAGACTCATACAGACACACACCAAGAAGCAGCAAGGGAGAGGTGCGCCAGTCACTTAATAGAAGTTCTCAACTGTCCACCAGATTCTGTCTTTATTTTATGCACTGTGTTTGTCATAAAGTTATCTGTAGCTAAAATGACGGCATTCTGCATAAGCTTTTCACTTGAATGAGGACTCTGAACTGCTAAAACACTTTTCAGATGCGAAAAGCAGGAAAACATTTTACCTGGTTAGATTTTTTTTTTTTTATGATGGATGAAAGTTTTGGAGGCAGTGTGTCAAAACGATTCAAATAATGTTAGGTCGAATTTATTTTTTAACGTGTGAAAATTACAAATGAAAAAATTGGATTCAGTGTGCAATAACCTTTAGTCATCATGGACAGGCCTGTAAAAATATTAGTCCTTCACTAAAATATATTTTTCTAATATTTCCCAAGTAATTAAAAGACCAATGAGATTTTCAAAGTATTTCCTATAATATTTGTTTGTCTGGAAATACACATGTCTAAGTTATACTGGAATAAAAGCATTTATTAATAAAAGGGTCAATATTATTAGCCTCCTTAAGATTTATTTTTTCAGTTGGCTACAGAATAAACCTCTGTTGTACAATGACTTGTCTAATTAACTTAACCTAGTTAAGCTTTTAAATTGCACTTTAATACTGAACAAACTACTACCTTGTACACTTAATACTGTGCAAAATATTATGGCATCATATACACTTTAAAACATGATCATTTCTGTTCACATTTTCATTTTTAGTTATGAGCTTAGAAGATAAGTTGGCTATGCATGTAATGATTTTGCCAAGTTCGATGTAATCCTGGTTTAACATCTATGTTGATCCTGGAACATCATTTTTGTAGACAAATGTAATCCATACCTATTCCCTACCCCTAAACCCATCCATAATTCTAAATTATTCCTAAAATCAGAGGGGAATAATAGTTGGATGACACTCATGTAGATGTGCATAATTCTAACCATAAGCCTAATTCTAACATAAACAATAAACATAACCCTTGATTCTGATTGGCTGATTAGAATGTTGTTCCAGGATCAACATAGAAGTTAATTCAGTAACATGTCCTTGGTGAAATCAGGTTGTTGAGTTGGCACTAGAATAGATTGTACATTTGTTTATGAAGAGAACAGCAACTCTATTATAGAAAGTGCATTTAAACAATAAATGCCGGATATATTCTGAACAAAAGATGAACAAAAGTCATATTACTATATACAATTATACTAAACAAAACTCTTTCTTTCTTACCTTTATGACTTTACACTGTCAATTGATAAACTACTCACCGCTATGTGATGATTATATTATGATTTTGTAAAGAAAAAATCTTGCCAGAGTTTCAGGCAGACACAATATTTGATCTATAGCATTGCTATCTTGACATCGCAGCCTGATCATAAAAAACAAAAACAAAAACAGTATCCTTCATGGCAAGTTACTTTTCACACATGGTAATGTGCACTTTATAGCAAATTTGAAAGTGAAAGAAATTTCAATTTCTGTTTTGTGTTGTCAAGTTTACCATGTAGTCTCTGACAGACTCGTTTAGTCTAGAATTGTATTATTGCTTGTTGTTAAATTAAACTATTTTAAAAAAAATTATAATAGTGAGAAAAAAACTGTAAAATGCCATCACATTCATTCATTTTCCTTTGGCCTAGTCCCTTTATTAATTAGGGGTCGCCACAGCGAAATTAACCACCAACTTATCTAAAATATATTTAACACAGTCCATGCCCTTCCAGCTGCAACGCAGTACTGGGAAACACCCATACACTTTCACATGCACACACATACACTATGACTGCTGTAGTTTATTCAATTCACCTTGAACGCATGTCTTTGGACTGTGGGGGAAACTGCACCACACGAAGGAAACCCATGCAAACAAAAGGAGAACATGCAAACTCCACACAGAAATGCCAACTGACCCAGCCGGGACTTGAACCAGCGACCTTCTTGCTGTGAGGCGACAGTGCTAACCACTGTACCACTGTGTTGCCCTAAAAAATGCCATCACAGCAAATGTTATTCTTTTTTTAAAATTTCATTTAACACAACCTCTGTCTACGACACACAGTTTCGTGTGTGTTTATTTATGCATGCAAACTTGCCCAAAATTTTAGATGCAAGCTGTTCCTGCAAGCTAAATCTGAGGATACAGAAAAACACTAGATCACCTTTATTTGAGTGCAGGGTCTCTGAAATGTCAGGCATCTCATAAAAGCGGCCTGCGTTTGTGTGTGTGTAATTCATGGCTGATGTTTTCTTTATCATCTCGGCTGTTCCTATAGTGATAAATCACCTGTTGGTCACTGGTGAATTTGAGATTGATCGAGGAAGACTTAGTTGTGTCGATGTGATAATTTCCCTTGTGTTTACTTTTAATTAAGATTTGGTCATTATTTTGCAATGGGACATATTGTGCTCTTCTGAAGCCTTTTAGTTATTATTTGCTGAAATTAAATTCATCTTAAAAAACTTCTTTGAAAAACAATCAGTCATTCAATCAAACGTTACATTTACAATTGGAAATATTTTATATTAAGTATCTGCACAGATATATCAATGTATCAATTACATTGACCTCCTTCTTCCCTAACTTCTGTTTATTGGAGGGACTCATTTAACTGATTTATTTTATCTTTCTCATAATGACAGTAAATAATATTTTACTAGATATTTTTAAGACACTTCTATACAGCTTAAAGTGACATTTAAATGCTTAACTAAGTTAATTAGGTTAACTAGGCAGGTTAGGGTAATTAGGCAAGTTATTGTATAATCATGGTTTGTTCTGTAGACTACTGGAAAAATATAGCTTAAACATTTGCTGAGGAGCTTGAGGACCTTACACCTGCCTGACATCGCCTGTTTCAACTCTTAGTTGATACATACCAAAGCTCTGGAAAAAATCTGTAATAATCCCAATCCCAAAAAAAGGCTTGTCCAGTGGGGCCATCAAAAAGGCCAGTGGCCTTAACATCAAATGTCATGAAATCATTTGAGAAGATTATAATAAAAGAATTGCGTAAGGAAGTTGAGCCATACTTAGACCAGTATCAATTTGCATACAAAAGTAACCGTGGCACTATTGATGCAGTTTAACGCATCTTGTTTTAAAGCATCTAGAGAGCCCAGTTGCTTATGCTAGGTTACTTTTTATCGATTTCAGTTCAGCATTTAATTCAATTCAACCACATAGACTTTTGAAAAAGCTGGTAAAAATGCAAGTGCACTCTTTTGTTATTAAATGGTGTTATTCTTTTTTAACAGACAGGACACAGCAAGTAAAATTTATTTTAGGGTCATCTGATGTAGCAACAATCAGTAAAGGGGTGCTACAAGGGTGTGTAAGTTCACCATTTTTGTTTACCCTTTATAACAACAACTGCGTTAGGCAGCAGACAAGTCAATATATTCTTAAATTTTCCGATGACACTGTGCTATTGGTCCTTTTCACAAAAGATCAGTCCAGCATCATGGAATATAGAGCGGCTGTAGAATGGTTTGTCAGCTGGTGTGATGACCACAATTTGGAAATTACTGTTAAGAAAACGGAGGAGGCCATCATAGACCCCAGTTCAGTGAGCGATAGGAGCTCTATTGTAGTTTATGATAAAGACATTAAGCAGGTTGATTCATATAAATATTTAGGAGTGAATATTGATCATGAACCTAATTGGCACTCTTAGGTTCAAGTCTTTGTGGACGAATTCATAAGAGATTACACTTTTTACGTAAACTAAGATTATTCGGAGTGAGTAGCAGCATAATGCTGACCTTTTATAAAGCAACAACAGAGTCTATCTTAAGATATGGTATTATTGTTTGATTTGGAAATGTAACAGTAGAAATGAAAACCCAAGTAAATAACCTGATGAGAGTGGCAGGAAAAATCATGGGAATTAAGACACTTGGTTCGCTGAAAGATATCTTTGAGTTGTGCTCAATCCAACGAGCCAACAAGATTTTATCCGGTTCTTCACATGTGCTGTCTTTGGAGTATGAGCTGATGAATTCTGGTAGAAGATACAGGGTCCCGTTATGCAAGTACAATAGATATAAACATTCTTTTGTTCCTTTTTCAGTTAAGTTGATCAATGAGCAAGTAAGGAAGGATGGTCAAAGATTAAGATAATGGGATTGGTTGGCACAACAGAGGGCAGTGGGGCACATTGTATTTTATTTTTATTAAAAAAAAAATTTACTTATTTAATGCAATCGTATTTTAATTAGGAGGTATTTTAGGATTAGATTTTACTGTGTATGTAGGTTACATGTTGTCTTGTTGGTGTCTATGTAAAACAAATTTCTCCCATGGGAGACAATAAATTTTACCTTGACCTTAACCTTGACCTTGAAGAGGTAATAATTTTGACCTTAAAATAGTGTTAAAAAAATTTAAACTGCTTTTATTCTATCTGAAATAAAACAAATAAGACTTTCTCCAGAAGAAAAAAATATTATCAGACTTACTGTGAAAATGTCCTTTCTTGAATATAATAGGAATAACATTTACTTACTGTTAAAATATTTTGATATATGTTTGGATAGATATATTAATATTTATCAATTTATTCTGTTCAATAAATTGATTACTTTATTTTATATACTTTATTTTACTTCATCTTACTTTATTTTATATATGGTGTTGATTGATTAAATAAATACTTTAAATTTCAAAATATTTCATAAATAAACTATTTTGATTAATTTATTGACTGTCCACATGTGGTTGATGTCAAACTTTTACCTACTTAAAAGCAATAAGAAATAATTTTTTAAAATGTGGCTTTGTTTGTAATTTATAATATATTTATAGGGACACTGTTTATTTAAACAGTAAAATGTACTCAGTTTAAATAGTATTTGGTCTCTCTCTCTCTAAACTGAGTTAAAGTTATTCAACTTAATGAGATGATGAAAGGATTAATTTGGTGATGATTGAGCACTGCTGTTGAACACGTGCTCTTAATAACCAGAAACACAAAAGAGAAACGCAAAACTACAACTGACTTAAATCAAAGCCTTAGATGAAATGTAATACATTGAATCTCTCAAAATCTCAAAAGAGGATCATTAAGCAACTCCACAAATAGCAGCTTTACTTATAACGAACCTGTTTGCCCTTATTTAAAGAGGGAACACATACTCTCTGAACTGAGTAAACTTTACTCAGAGGGTTTTGCAGTGTATAAAGTATGTTGAGTAATTAACCAAAGTACATACATTTTCTTCCAAAAAAAAACTTTAAAGTAGGATTAGAGTTTGGGTTATGCCTCTTTATTTGTTATCCATTTTATTTATAATCTTGTTTTAAGCCACACAGTTGTTAAATCCAGTTCCTGGTGGGCCGCAGCTCTGCACAGTTTAGTTTCAACCCTGCTCTAACACACTTATCTATAGGTTTTAAAAAAGCCTGAATGACTCAATTAGTTTGATCAGGTGTGTTTAATTAGAGTTGTAACTAAACTGTGCAGAGCTGCGGCCCTCCAGGAACTGGAATTGACACCTTAAGGTTTACTTCTCTTTCTGCATATTAACAGAAATCTGAATCAGAGGAGGCCGAGTCCCAGAAGCCGCACGTGAAGCTGCGCAGAAGTATATCTGAAGCCCCTCGACCAGCCTCCACCCCTCCAACCATCGCTGGCGGAGAACGAGAGGAAGCTGATGATGAAAAACTAGCAGCCGAGCTGGAGGTGAGTGAACGTGTTACCTGAGGAGTCACTTCAGAGCGGCTGGATAAAGTGGTAATGGTGCTGATTAATGTCCATATGTCACTGGCACCAGATGTGTCTGCTGTACACCCACAGAGCAATACAATTACATTCACACACACACAGGCACACACACACATTCTTGGGTTCCAGCAGTTGGTTGGTTTCGCTCATTCATTAAGCACACATTAGCAGCCAGAAGATGTGAATTTCTGCCTGTGCTCTTTGGCACATGGCCTATTAGGCTCAAATGAGTGCTTTGACAATGTCTTGTGCTGTTAGTTAGGTGCTGGTGAGTGCATTGTGGGATAACGGTTGTATGTAATGTCACAGCACATGGAGTGTACAGTCAAAACATGCAATATGTGTCTCAATTATCTGCTGTCTAGAGGAATTAGCAACTTTTGTACCAGTTATGTTGGGAAATTTGACTTAATTTTAAAGAGGCTGGGATTTATTTATTTAGAGAGCCAGTAGGATTTTTTAAATTATATTTTAAAGAGATTTTTTATTCACCAAAATTGGATTTATTTATTTATTTATTTACAGATGAAGGCAGAATTATTCGCCCACCTTTGCCATTTTTTTTCACCTTTGAATATCTGCTATATCTTTTCCCAAAAGATGTTTAACAGTTCAAGGAAATTTTCACAGTATTTTACAAATAAAACTTTCATCTGGAGAAAGTCTTATTTGTTTTATTTTGGCTCAAATAAAAGCAAGTTTTAATTAAAAAAATAAAAAATTTTAGAGTCAAAATTATTTGCCCCGTTTAGCAATTTTTTTTCTTCGATAGTCTACAGAACAAACCAATAATTTACAATAACTTGCCTAATTACCCTAACCTGCCTAGTTGACCTAATTAACCTAGTTAAGCCTTTAAATGTCACTTTAAGCTGTCAAGAAATGTCAATGAAATAAATCAGTTATTAGAAATAAGTTATTAAAACTGTTATGTTTAGAAATGTGTCGAAAAAAAATTGTCCCCCTGTTAAACAGATATTGGGGAAAAAAATAAACAGGGGGGCTAATAATTCTGACTTCCACTGTTAATTATTTTTATTAATTATTTATTTGTTTTTTTATTTAATTTAACCAAAACATGGTCAAACAGTTGTGCAGTATATTGTGATTTAAAGAACATTTTATTAGACTATAAAAGTTATTTAGCTACTGTTATAGCTGTTTTTTTAGGATCATTACTCCTGTTTTCAGTTCAAAAATATATAGTCAAAAAAGTGGCAAAAACCCAAAGCTCCAAAACTGGCAATTTATTAAATGTAAAGGCTGATAAAAGGTGTGTAACGTTTCAAGTACAAGGGTTTTCATCAGACAGTGCTAATCACAAAAAGTTACTCCTTTTTGTACACTACCGGATCATGTGATCACATTTATAAATTAAACAACTTACAGTAGATATTCAAAACAAAAATACAGAAACAAACCCTAATATTACGTCACAAAATAAAGCATAACATAACAAAAGAAGGAAATACAACAAAATATAGCCAAAAATATAGCCTTTATCCAAACACCTAATTAAACATTAAAGATCTATTAAAGAAAAGGATTAATATTAAACTCCTCATGTAAACCTCTCGGAGACAATTTATCTAGAGTGAAAATTCAAAAGACTTCACATTGTAAAAGCAATTTATTAAGATCTTTATTAAGACCCCATTAATTGCAATAAAAGGACAATTAAAGTTTAAAGAAAATACAAACTAGACATATAACTATAACCCATTTTCATGTGTAATTTTGATTATATTGAGCAAAATCTCACATGTCAGACATAATAATGATTAATTAATAGAAGCTATTTGGCTGTAAGTAAGTAATGTGGATTTATATGGCGCATTTATGACCATACACACAAAGCACTTAACAATCATGAGGGGTCCCTCCACACCACCACCAGTGTGCACTTGGATGATGCAATGGCAGCCACATGACAATGGCACCTGTGCACGCACCACACACCAGCTATTGGTGGAGTAGAGGGATTGTGATACAGCCAATTCAGTGGATGGGGAGATTGGGAGGCCATGATGGGTAAGGGCTGATGGAAGGAATTTGGCCAGGACACCGGAGTTACACCCCTACTCTTTTACGAGAAGTGCCATGAGATTTTTAATGGCCACAGAGAGTCAGAACCTCGGTTTAACATCTCATCCGAAAGACGTCACCCACTGACAGTATAGTGTCCCCTTCACTTTACTGGGGCATCAGGACTCACACAGATCACGGGTTGAGAGTCCCCTGCTGGCCTCTCTAACTCCAACAGCAACCTAGTTTTTTTTCCATGTGGTTTCCCATCCAGGTACTGACCAGGCTCAGCCCTGCTTAGCTTCAGTGAGTAACCGATCTTGGGCTGCAGAGTGATATGGCTGTGGCTAGTCACATTCGCTGCTTAAAATATATGCCAGAATAGCTGGTTGTTTATTCCACTGTGGCAACCTGATAAATCAGCTGAAGCTGAAAAGAAAATGAATAAATGAGTGATTCATTATTAAAATTAATATTTATTCAATGAACCCTTTTTCACCATATGTGGTCAATTTATTGGAATCCAAATAAAACCACTCCAGTTTAGCAGCCTATTCAATTAAAAATCCAGCTCAGGCATTAAAGCAGCCCAATCTTACGTTCTGAATTTCACCCTATCCAGCTCCAGCACTTGCAAATTGGTTTTATATTTTTAATTGATGCACAATTAATATCTAACCTCACTCCCCAGTCGACTCTATTTACATATCATCATTTTGCCAGAAGGTCACAACTGTGCATTTCTCCTGACACAGTTTGAGCTGCAGTGGTGTTGATGTTAGGCTTCCTTGATCTGCTTTAGGCCACACACACACACGCACAAACAGACACAGAAACTGCGAGGCTCATTAACACAACCAAGCAGACAGATTTGGTTGTTTTGCTTGAGTGGATGACAGGGTAAGCGAGCAGATGTCTCTTGTCCTCCATCCCTGCTGCATGTCTCTGTTGGAAACCCTGTGGAGACCTGTTGAGATCCGGGCAGCGCTGCAGCGACACCATGCTGACCTCCCTTTCAAAGCTAACCAGCCTCACAAGCTCCCCAAAAAAACATATGCATTCATGGTCATTCACATTTAAATTCCATACATAATTGAAATGTAAAGTGTGTAATTTCGGATAATAGCACAGGTTCTATCCAATTAACATTAGTTATTTTACAGCTGACATTAAAATTAGAGAGGAATTTGTACTGTAAGTGCTAGGCTTTTTGTAGTGTTCAACATTCGAAGCACTTTTATGTTAGCTTTTTAAAGTAACTGGCTGCAAACAATTTATATGAGCTAAATTTAAATGAACAAATTAAGAGTGCTTTCACAATTGTTTAATTGCCTGCTTCTAACTCAAGTTCGATTGTCCCCCTTTGCCACCTTCTCAACTGGTTTTCACACCCTCTGAACTGTTTTTTTCCCTCTGAACCGGTACGCTTGCATCATCGAGTTGCTGTTGTGTGTACAGGTGACGGCCACAAAAGCCAAGATGCCAAAATGGAAAGACATTTACACATCATGGTCATTATGCTTTTACTGAATCTTTTGGTTTTGGTAACACACAATGAGCCACTTGCATTTATCTGCTGCCAAAAAAATTACTAAATGTTCTGAACTTAACGCATTGTCTTTAGAAGTCGTTTTTGGAGTAGACAAGCAGACATTATTACTGTGTACTGGTTCAGTCCCGCTTGTCGCCATGGTAATGTTAGTTGATACACAGACATACACACACACAAGACATGTTACTCGTATAGTTTTGAATGTGGAAAAGTGTAATGGTCATTGGCGAATAAAGCCCCGCCTACTGGTGCAGGAGCCAATCATCGATCGCTGCAGACTGATGTTTCTCCAGTGAAGACAAAAGCAAAAGTTATCTGGTGTCGTAATCTGTATGAAACAAACGCGAGGTACTGTCCGTCCTGTCAAACGCACACCACATGACAGCAACTACTTAAACGCCCACAAACTTATAAACAAAAAGTTGCTGTCATTTCTGGAGGAGACTCGCCATCAACACCAAGTTGTAAATTACTTCAGTAGAGTAGGGTGATCAGAATGCCCAAGCATACTGCCTAAGAGGCATTTCAAAGATGGCCGCCGAGTGAAATGACTTACCTTAAAGGGTCTTGTTATGATTGGATTTTTATGAGACGTGAACCGGACCAGAGTTTATGCGAATGTGCCCCAGACCACCTCTTTCAAATGGGCTCTGGTACAGTTCGTGGGTGTCCACCCAAGTTCAGAAGACATTGACTGTTTCTCAATTCCAAGAATGCAGAGAACAGACTTGCTGTCTTGTGGAGACCGGTCTTGCAAAGTTACCTTGGAAGAACAAACTCGGAAGACTTCAAGAACACAGAATGCATCCTGTGAGAACTGAGATGCTGCGTTCTTCCTCGGTTCTTCCTGATGGTCACATGACCTTCACACATTTTTTAAACGGGGAAAATTATTTTAAAATTACAGCATTCAACGATTTATTAATTTTCCACTTTTCAATGTAAATACTGTGCATAAAAACATTATAAATATATGTTGCACAATACAAAAAAAAATAAAAACATATTTTAGTTTAGTTTAGAATTTCAGCAAATAAACACCCTTAATGTGTTTATGCCTTCATTAAAATTTTCATGGTGATGAAACCGTCATTCACTGTCTCATTTAGGGAAACTCCTGAGATAAATAAGTTATATCTCTGAACTTTAATAATAAGTCAATATAGAATGCTGCACTTCCCATCTACTTTTTTTAGCCGCAGTGACTTATGGGACTTCTTGAGCGAGTTTTCCTTTCAAGTCTGCAGCGTTACATTCTTGATAACACATCTGCGAACTTTCACGCATCCGCCGTTCTTGCAGTTTTGAGTTTTGGAACTGAACTTTGGCAGTTGATGATGACATAACGCGAGAATACAAGGATGCAAGATCGCTGAAGAACGCATATTGAGAACAACCATTGTTCATACTAGCTAAACGTTCCATACTTCGACGTCAAATGAGCCCAAATGCAGACCAAAAGTGCTAGTATGAAAGCACCTTAAGTTGAACATTACTAAATTTACTAATTAGTCATTTCAATGAGTCATTTTTTCCAGTGGGTAGATTTAGCATGCTAATAAAACAGTGTTTTAGATAATATACAAGGCACCTCAAGTAAAAAAAACAAAACTTGTTTTGTGGAAATCACAGTGATTGTAGCCAGAACAAAAAATACAACAAACATTTCTGGAGGTTACAGCAGTCAAAACTAAGCAGGCCCTTGCTTTGAACGACTTTAGCACTTTAGCACATTTGCAACCACAGGACATCACTACAGGCAGGGGTTTAGCTTTGGTTTGGAAAGTGGGTGGAGACAAAAGAAAATCAGGGTAAAATGTTTTTGATTAGAATCAACTTTTCTGTATTTTCATACATTTAGGGATTAGGTTATGCAAAATGCAGGATGTAATTAGCTGATTAGAAATATACATACAATCAAAAAGAATTGAAGATTATAAACTATGTGTATTAAAAACATATTTTGATTTCTTAATTGTTTAATATGCACCGACCACTAAAACTTGAGATATTCATTTAATAAAGTCAAAAAAATGTGATCAATTATTTAAATCCAAAATTCCAAATAAAATCAAGCCAGTTTAGCATCTATTTGGGCAAATTTATTTTAAAATCCAACTCAGGCATTAAAGCAGCACAATCTTACATTCTGAACTTCACATAATCCAGCTCCAGACAAAAATGTTCTCCGTTTATATCAGGGGTGCCCACACCTTTTCAGCATGTGAGCTACTAATTAAATGGCCAAGTCAAAATGATCTACCTGATATAATATATGCAAAGCATATATTTATTTATAAACATATTGAGAATTCTGTATTTGTACAATATATATTAATGTAGCTTGCATAACTGTATGAACCCATATTGTGCAATAGCCTACAAACAAAAAATGGTGTGTGTGAAGAAAATGTAAATAGGATGTTAAACAATTTCCACTGCTAAACTTATTTTAAAGTACTTGAAATGAAAGGGGAATAATGTGTAATGGTGGTGTTTATCAGAGACACATCAACCAAACATTAGTGTTTAATCAGTATTTTGTCATTTCAATGTCAGATAGACAGCATAAATAAATATTTATTAAATGTAATTTTGTGAACATATTGACTTTTAAATTAAAAGTTACTCAAAAGCAGTGTATGTAAACTTTTTTAGATTGTGCTAATGGAGTGTGCACACAAAGTTTCTGGATGCGGATGCATGCATCAACATGGCCAGTCTAGAAAAAACATAGCCAATGAATTTGTAAGTGAGGGGACACAAATGAGATTTTGAAAAGTGGGAGTGACAAACTTCTCATGCTACGGCTGAAGGAGTCTTCTTTTGTCCTTCATCTGGACAGTCTGCTCTCAAAGGGTTTCAGTCACATTAGAGCAGTTCACAATCTAGCAGAATCAGTGAAAAGTAGGGCTGCATGTTATTGGAAAAATCTGAGATTGCAATGCTTTATTTTTGTGATAAATATTGCAATATAAATTCAATTTCACAAGATGAAAAGCTCTGTTTGTTTGCTCTAGTTTTCTGGGGAGTCTAACATTATTCAGGTAAAGTAATAACAATGCAAAAAAAGTTTTTTTGTTTTTTTTTTACTTTGCACTGTCTTGTTCTAGTCCAAACATTGAAAAAAAATCTTAGATGAAGCAAATAATATTGTATTATTTTCTCCTTCTGAAGAAATAACTAAAGATTAAGAGTTTTTCCTTAAAACAAGCAAATTGATCTTCCACTGGGGTAAGTAAAATAATCTTGTTTTCACTTTTAAATGTAGATATTTGGAATAAAACAAGACAACAATTGTAAATAAGATTTTTTTTTTATTATTTTTAAAATTCTGAATAAATAATTAAATGCAATGAATCTTTGTTACACCCCAAACATCATATATATATATTTTTTTTCAAATATTTTAAACTCTTCTAATGCTCAGTCACAGGCCTTAAAAACACATGCAAATGATAAACCTTCACCCTATTATGGTTAAACTTTGCAGTGACTTCACAAATCATATGTGTTCAGTAGCTCCTGGTCGACTATAACTCAGACTCAACATTGCATATCTTGCGATGTGACTGTTGCAGATGTGCACATTGCGATATCAATGCTGAAACGATATATTATGCAGCCCTAGATTTAATATAATGAAACAAACGACTCTTTTTCTCCTGTTAGGATACAGAATTTTCAAATTGCACTAAGCAGTGACCTTTTAGGAAATTGTAGAAATTGATTACAATCCTGTGTGTCTTTAATTGGAATCATGACATGACTTGTTCTGAACTGATTTTGTGCATTCCATATTTTTATTTATTCTCTTCAATCCCTCTGATGCTCAGCTCTTTGAGCGATATCTGACTCCCCCCCTGCCCTCTCCCAGAAAAAACCTTCCTCCTTCTAGTTTACAGCTGTTGCCCCATGTGCCCTCGACAGGACAGGTAAAAGCTAGTGTGGACTGCTGTTGTACACCGCTGTTGTTTACCCCAAATGATCAGTGTGTCCTGAAATGTTGTTAATGCACAGATGTAGACAAAATATGTCTCACTTCTCTCACACTAAATATTAGAAATGCTCTTATGCACAAAACAAACTGAAATATATTCACATCACAGTTCACACAATCACAATTAATCAATCAACACCTACAAAGTGTGTGTGCCCTTGCCAGTGCATGTCTGTTTTGTGTGTTGAAATGCTTCGTTTCCTGCACTGAATCTGGTTTTATGAGGCAGTTTGCAGTGCAATCACCAAGATTTCTGATTTTTTTGCTGTATTTAATACTGTATGTATACCAGCGCAAAGGACAAAAATGTATTTCCTTTCTGACTTTCTTCTGAGGAACAAAAAACCTTTCCATGCAGTTACAACAAATAGGTACAGAAGCTCAATTAAGTTTGCAAAAGCATCAACAGATTCATAAAAAATAGTCCATATGGCTCAAAAACTACACTACATTTCAGATGTTGTGATTGCATATTATGATTTATATCTGTGAAATACTGTCTTCTTCATACCATGGCATTTCCTATTTATGGATTCTGAAATTCTGGAGAACAAAATATTTCAGGCCTAAAAGACCTTCCAAGTAATAGATTTTCAGGGTTAATAATGTTTGTGTAATGTAATTTAGGGATTTTCAACCTTTTCTGTCAGATCGAGCTCCTTTAAAATAAAATATTGATTTTTACCCCTGAATTTTAAATGGATATTTGAATAATTAAACAACATATTTGCATTGCTGTTTCTCTGATGACCATTCAGGTAAACAAAATCGTTTTAACTTTAAAATAATTCATTTGAATTCAAATAATTCACATTAATATGAGTCAAGTTATTTATGAAGCTTGAAAACATTGTAATTGCATGTTGAAAAGTGTCTAGAACAGATTTTTACTTTGTGTTTTCGACTGATTTTCATTGCCTACGCGGCAGTTTTATATGTAAATAATGACAGTTTTTATTTCTAATTGAACTATTTCTGTGTCAAAATATTTACATTTTGTCTTTGTGTTTATTTAATTGTGTGCTGTACTACATTTGTAGCAGCAGCTGACTCCATCTAAGTCTGGTTTTCATGAAAACTCCAGTGATTTGACACAGAAACCTATGGTAAGTACTTATTTATATGTGCTAGTAAAAAAAAGTCCTGTTAATTTACCCTCAAGCCAGAGAAAATTTAGGTGACTTTTTTTCTCTAGAAGAACATATGTTAGCTGGTTCTTGCTTATTCATTAAATGTAGGTTATGGGCTTGCACTTTGAGACGCAACAAAGAGTAATATTATGTCTGTGCAGGAAACTGAACATTATTTAAAGCATTACTTTCTATAATCCATTGCCTCAGGTAAACTGTCTGCTTCATAAACAAATCGTTCCTTTCAGTCAGCTCATTCGGTGAACTGGATGAACCAGTTCACTGAATCAGACTAAATAGGTGAAACTGTGGTTTGAGCCAGTGCATTTCAGCTCAAAATGAGCCAATATAATGGCATATATAATTCTATGAGGCAGATGTTTAACAACTTCTTCAATGCTCCACTTACTCCAACAGTGACTGAATGGGCTATATCTGGGGTGTCCAAACTTGGTCCAGGATGACTGTTGTCCTGTTGATTGTACTGTTGTCCAGATTTTAGCTACAATTTGCTTCAACACACCTGCAAGGATGTTTCTAGAAAGCCTAGTAATAGCTTGATTAGCTAGCCCAGATGTGTCTGATTGGGGTTGGGACTAAACTTTGCAAGACACCGGCACTCCAGGACCGAGTTTAGCCACCCGTGAGCTTTATGCACAGCTAATATTTTTCAGCCAATGATAAACTTCCGGGGAAAGCTTAATGTGACTTTTTTTCAATTTTAAAATGTTCCTTTTACAGCTTTGATGTTGTAATGTAATTACAAGACATTCAGGTAAATAGACTAAAGCATTCATTTAGTTGTTCAAGCCTAAAATGGGATGAAAGACTGTGTAACCGCTAACGGCGTCAGGATCAACAAGTTAGCGCAGAAACTCCATTTAAAATACTGGCATAAAATAAACTGTCATATTTTAAAGACATGGCGGTGAAAAACTGAATTTAATGCAGTGTTTCTTGTTCAGTCTGAGACCCACTTTATATCGGATATCTATCAGGCAGTGTTGATCACTGATTTTTAAAGAAATAAGACATTAAACGTGGCAATTTTACAATGGAAAGACAGTTCACTGTAAGCGCTGAGGCTGGCTGGCTGTAATTAAAAGTCTGTGTACATATACCCAATTGATGAGCCAGAGGTAATGTGAGGACTAGAGAACAGAGAAGTTGAATAAAAGGAACAATGGTTCTTTTTATGCAAATTAATATGATCATGTAATGAACTGATGAATCTATTTGAACCGAACATTATCTGTCCAAAAGAACCAGTTACTTCCTCATTTGTATGAGACTATGAAGGTAAGAATGTTGTAAATAATGTTTAATTTCTTGGACAGACCAAAAGTTTCAGTAGCCACAGGTATTAATTTTATTCCCTGATTTGCTTATGTTGTGCACTAATGTGCAGTTGCATTATAAGACTCACCAAGGACTACAGTTTCAGCTGAAAAAGCTTCTTTATTGTTCTTCTGAAGAACAAAAGTCACCTGTTAGATGTTCTGGGGAGAGTAAATTAACAGCATATTTTCACTTTTGGGTGACTCAAGCATCTCTTATGTTTATGAATCACATTCAGGAGTAAATTATACAATTAACTCCTTTTACAATGCAGATTCAGCATGGGGTGTCCTCCAATCCGGTTCCCCAGATAGTCTTGACTGAATGCGGCTCTCTCCCCATGTCCCCTTCTGAGGACTCAGCAGAGAACAGGCCGTCCAGTGATGATCAGACTATTAAAGACAATGACACTGGAAACGACATCAGAGTCAGCTACTTCAGCCACATTGTCAGGACTCCACGTCTGTCGCTATGGAAACAAGACTTGACAACCAGCCAAAAAGTCCCTCAGATACAAGACTTGGATGCAGCCCAGAGAGAGCTCCAGTGTCCCGTCCATGATGTGACCCAGTCATGCCTGCCCTTAACAAGGGAGAGAGCAATTAAACAGCCTCTGAGGAGGGAACCCAGGGTTCAGGAGTCTCTCGAGGCAGTGACAGAGGCAAAAGACAAGCCAATGAGAAAGTCGGACACTATACTGTCTGTTTCGCTGCAGAATGGGGCTGCAGAGACACCTCAGAACAGTTTGATTCGCACGCAAGGAGTCGGAGGGGAAAAGGAAGATATCTGCCACAGCACGTACCGTCGACTGGACAGCCTGGAAGAAACCATCCGTGAGCTGGAGCTCAGCCTGATGGAGTTTAGCACTGATCCCCACATGGGCAACTTCTTCCACCCGTCTGCACAGATGCCAAGTTCCTCCACAGAGAGATCTGGCAGCATTCGACAAATGGCACAATCCCCTAGTGATGGAGGAGGAACAGCCAGACCTATAGTGCCACCCAAACCGTCCTGCATCAGTACATCCACAGCTAAGGTTCAGCCTAGCCTCTGGGGTAACACTTTATTTTCACAGTGTCCTTGTTACACCAGTTCCATGTACTTACTATAGTGATAACAATAAATAATGCATAATTACATGCAACTAACACTAAACCTAACCCTCATTTTAAACCCAACTATATAGTAAGTACATGTAGTAAATTATTATTTCTTAGTAGTAGGTCCAGACCGAATCTGCGGACATTATTTAGCTATTTCAGCACAGAATATTGTAAAAAAAATCTGTGGTTTTATGTTCTGCACGATACTGGAATTCGGTACCAATTGATACTGAAATTGTAAAAACGTCCATTTCCAGCTGACATTTGAGCTCTAATGAGCATGTTCTTAAAGGGTCACGAAACACTGTTTACAGTCATATATGTGTCCCATGCTGCTAAAAACACTATTAGGACACATATATTTCATTAAAAAGTGAAAAATTGTTGTTTTTGTGTTATTTTGAGCAAATTCGTACTTCCGGTTTGAAACAAATGTTTGAAGCTGCGTCACAGCCATAAGATCTTAGCGTGTATTCCAGCCTGTATACCTGGGTCTGTACCTGGGGAGTGCCTTATTATGTCTCTGAGTGTGCTGCATTAATGCATGAGTAAGACTTGGTTCAAACCAATAAGCACGCTCTATTGTGCAACTTCAATAATTTTCATCAATGTTACAGGATTCAGACAGCAGAGAGATGCCACGTTGTGTTACCAAAACAAGTGTGCAGTGTTGCTTTTATAATTTGCTGCAGTGAAGGTTTTGTTTTCATTATTTCTATGAGAGCGCAGCTGGACTCACGTGTGGATTACAGTGCATGCAACGCGGGACAACAATACGTGTCTAGGGAACCATGTTTACATTCAGATGGCAAAGTTAGTTCATATCGAACTAACTATTACACAGAGTGTAAACATGTAAACACATCAAACTTACCGTCGTGTAGGATTTTTACCGCATTTTGTGACAGTAATGACACACACGGCTTTCTGACGGTACCTACCGATTGCATCTAAGTTTCCGGGAAATGCTGAGGTTTTTTTTCTCTCATTCTCATTTAAAGTCACAATTTATCAGTGGATTGCTCATATGTTAGCTTATAGACAAACCAGCTGATCGACGTGACTTTGAAACAGTCCATATATCTGTGGTTAAACTCAGTAAAAAGTGGTGAGTTCGATAAACTGATGACCTACACAGCCAGTAGCGCTCAAATGTCATCGGGAAATGGACGCTTTTAAAAACTTCAGGATTAACTGGTACAGAATTCCAGTATTGTGACAACCCTAATGTAAAATGATTTTGGTTGTATCAAAACTAAAAACTTAATATGTTAAATTAAAAATGATAACATTACTAACTTTTATTTAATGTGTACAATGCAAATCCTATTAGATCTATTTATTTGGTAAACAAAGCAAGTCTCTTATATAATATTTCTACCGTAAATCTACTAAAAGATTATTACTTTACAAACTGTGCAATATGAAAGTTTTCATATTGGTCAGTAAAATTACTGAAATTAATTTAAAACTGCAGAAATTTGTGGATTTCTGCGCTGCCAGATTCCGCGTTGGCCTACTTGGTACTTGAATATATGGTCACACTGTAACAAGGACACCGTAAAATATAAAGTATAATCGCCTTCAGTGTCTTTTTGTCCTTCTATCATCTTGGCTCTCTTTCTTCCTCAGCAATGAAAGTTTTATGGCCTTTTCTACTATGTTGCTCAACTAGATCAGTTTGTTCTCTATTTCAAATCCTTTGAAAATGTGTTTGCCTCCAGCCTCTGTAGAAACACTTATTGTATCTTTCGCACAATAAATTCTCTTGTTTTGTCCTCTTCTTCATTAGTCTGCTCTTTCTCTTTTCCTTTTAAAATGACTTTGCAATTTAATTACTTTCCCCTTGTCTTATTTTCCTCGGTTACATAAGATTTTTATGTGGTTTTATAAAAAGATAAAGCCCTGGGAAGCTGTTCGCAACTACTCAAGTGATTTTGTTGTGGAATTTATGAGGTATTATCTTCTTGCGTTTGTCTTCTGTCTTCGGAGAGTAGTTGTCAGGGTAAACCGCTTTGAGTTGAGCATGCTATGAAGCAGCAATCCACCACACGTCATGTGTATTAGTCTTCTCCACAGAGAACAGGGCTGATCTCTGTGAGTGACAGAAGGGAAGGATTTGGACGATGCCACTTATGTTTTCCACCATGTTGCTTTCAGCCCACACATTTGTGCACCAGCCAGCATTGCATCATCTCTTCTAACTGTGGCGATTGAGCCCCTCGCTCTAGGTCATTGCGCGCTTCTTTCGTAGAACAGATGGAGCCTGGAAATCGTGGCTCCACCTGATTGCATGCATTAGATCCTCTTACAAAGCCTTTCGTTCTGTGATGTGCTGATTTGCATAAAACACAGCTAATGGGCCTCCTCAAAGCTTTAAAAGGGCTGTTGGCTGGTTGTGACTCTAGACTTTTGGTCTAGGGCTTGATCTTATGTAGGTAATACATGCAGAGTGAGGAAGGAAAAGTGTTCATCAACTTGGATTGTGCCAAGAGCTTTTGTCAACACTGTGCAGAGCCATATGATTTATAATTTCTGAATTAAATACAAGAAATAACAGGTAATTTGTGTGTGTCTGTGTGTGTGAGGGAGAATGAAAGGACTGTGCTGAAATGCTTGCATGTGTTCTATTAAAACACATCACCCTCTTGCCTGTCTTGCACACTGCTCTCCTTCAGCACTTCCTCTGATTGCTAGTCATGGGGAAAACACTGTTAAAATTGGATGCGAAATATTATCAAATACAGTGTACAGAACATCTGTTCTTGTTTTTTTGTTCATATCAGACTAGTGGTGGGAAGGCGTTGTCCCGTCTCAAGCATCTGCAGCAGAGCGGATCAGAAAAAATCAAAACTAGCAAGCAGAGAGAGGACTTCCTGAAGAATCATGGACAACAGCAGGTACGATCCATCTGTCTATAGCCTCAATTGTTTTTCTTTACTGTCAATTGTTCTGTCATCTACCTAATGTTTCAACGTGTCTGACATTCTGTATATTGATTCATCTTTCTGTGTGGCATTTTATCATTCTATGGTTCTCTCAGTTGTTCTAGGTAACATTGTATTCAATGTTATCCATTGTTGTAAAGTTGTATCTGATCTCATGCTAGTTTAGGCTTAGTCTGGTCTTTGACTGACAGATTGTGTCCAGACTAGAGACTGTAAAAGATATGCACGTAGTATTTGTGAGTGACGTCCCCCATAGGTAGGGCCAGAGAGAGTCTGTGGACTTTTTTCAGATTTCTGTGGATTTATGTGGAATGTTAAGTGAGTATCATAACAAATAGCTTAATATATAAAATAAAAAATTATAAATTTTTAACTTTTTAAACATTTTTACAATGCAAATCCAGTTAGATCCAATTATTTGTTAAATAAAGCACGTCTCTTATATAGTATATCTATTAAAAAAACAGAAACTATTACTTTACAAACTGTATTGTAAATAAATCACATGAACATTTTAATTTTACTATTAGTATTCCATAATAATATTAGTGAATTGAATTTTAATAAATATAATAATTGAATAAATATAATGTAAACTTGTGTGTACATTTACACAAGTAAATACATAGACTCAATAATAGGCTAAAAATCTGTGGATTTCTGCGTGCGTAGATTCCACATGGGGCCTACCCATATGAAGCTACAAGTGTGCGTGGCCAATGGTCACCATTTTGTTTGTGCGTCATCGCACCGACTAGGGGTAATCAAAAAAGGACAAAGAGACGTAGCGTGTACGGAGCTACAGATGCCTGCTAGCTTTTTGGTTAGACGGGCCTTTCTTTGGGAGAAATGCTTAATACTTCATTATCTGCGACTACGATTACCTGTGTTCTGACCACATGTGCTTGGTTGTGCACTATATCAATAAAGTGTTTAGTCTTTTAAAAACACTGTTGTAATACACTGAGCCACTAAGCTCAGGGAGAAGCTTTACAGGAGGAAAACACGAATTACTTCTAAATACACTAAATATAGTATGTGTTATGGCCAGTTTTCACTGAGTGGTACAGTACAGTTCAATACATTTTTATGGCCGTTTCCACTGTCAAAAGATACCAAAAAGTTTTTTTATAACTGGTAACATATCTGAGAATGTAGGGGTCTGTATGTGTTCATATATGTTGCATTCATAATGTTAATTGTAATTTATAATTGCAGACGTTACAGTAGGCTATTTTTATCATTGATCTGCAGTTATAATCAAATCGTGGTTATGGAAAGGTTAGTCATAACCGTTTATACACAAGTATTTATATGTACAAAGCATCTGTTTTATAAAAAGTGCTTCTCATATGATATATGAACAACCTGTACCGCTTTACTTTGTCATTTCCTCGAGCGAGAATGACGTCAACTGAAACTTTCTGTCGTACACCATGCCTACTAAAAGGGTACCATTGGCCTGATAAAGGTGACCCGTACCGTACTGTACCACTCAGTGGAAACCGGCCATAAGTAAATGCAAGGCTATTTGTGAAATCAACGCATAACACTGGATGATAACATTTCCGATGACTTTTTTATAGTCTACAGCTAATCAATCTGTCAGATTCTGGAGTGCATTCAATTTCTAAAGGAAATTACAAATGATAAATTATCTTTAAAAAAATATATGAAAATGGTATATAAATATATGCAAATTTTTATACCATAAAATATACAATTTTTACCATCTGCTCGAATGTTTTTTGAGCTCATAAGTGCACAAAGGCATGCCATATTATCTGATAATAGTAGGAAATTATCCCAAAAGGCTGTTGACTGTGTACAGCCACATAAAACAAAACAAAAATTCGATGTAAATGCCGAGTGCAGTGGCTAATCAGCCAGAATCAGCTGAGGTGACGTAACTGCGACCAGCAAGACCTAGCTGTAACTCAAGTGGCCATGCCCTAATTATACAGATTTAATATAACTCAATATAAACTAAATGAATGAGTTATTTAAAAATTACACCCCTCACAGTTGTCATGAAGTGTAATATTAGCTATATATACCAAAATCGTTTTTTTTTTGTACCCTGCTGTGAACACCTTTTTTCTCCTGTAAAGTTGGCCATTTTAACATTAGGGTCATTAGAAATGTAAGGACGGGAAAACCTGCTTTGTGCCAAGGCGCATGGGCTAAAAGGGTTGAGTTTATTTTCTTAATGAGTTATAGGTGTGTTTTGAGAATAAACCAATAAGAGTCTCATCTCCCATTACCTTTAAGACCCAGCTGCGTCGCGCCAACAGCGCATTCGCTATTTACAGGACGCAAAGTAAGTCTATGTGGAAAAAATGAGCATTTCACTAGCAAACAGTTAACAGTTGATAGTTTTTTAACAGAAAACTGTTAAACAAAGCATCTACTGCGTGAGAATGAGAGATAATGGATCACTTTTACTTTCGCACTTGGATAGGGAAACCTTTACGCACAGACATAAATAGTCTATAAATAATTAATTTCGTTTGTTAAGCGCAAAGATTTGTTTCAAAACTATTTCTAAATTCAGTTCTAATTTCTAGCAAATGAATAAATGAATAATAATAACAAAATGAGCTCAAAAACCTAAGTTATATCATAAAACACATGCTGTGCCCCATATGGTCTAAAACCTGACAGGTGGGCAAATCTAAGCTTGTTTTTAATGAAACAAATATTACTATGGATATAATAAATAATACTGCTAATAATAATAACATTATACAAAAGCAAATTGTTATGAATGAACTGAAAAAGCCTCCCGAGATGAAGAAGACATAAAAGCAGTGATTTTTCATATTTATGTAGGCTAGAAAATAATGTTTTTTAATATTTTAATCCTTTATATTTATATCCTATATCTATTCTTATTTTATCCTATATATATATCCTTAATATTTAAATTTTTTCATATGTAAAGATATTTGCCTATTGCTCTCTTGTGCGTATTAAGCAGTGTGTAAGCGAGGCGCAACTCTGCGCCGGAGTTTAGACCGGGTTAGTTTTGGTCTAATGAAAAATCTATTATAGTTTCTCAAAATAGCAACGCGCCAGCGGTCCACCTCAGAACGCCTTCCTTTTTAGACCAGAACGCCTATGGGTGCACAAATGCATTTGCTATTTAAACAGCGTAGCGCAACGCCTCAAAACGACTCTTGCGCCAAGCTGAAACTACCAAAAGACTATTGCGCTGCGTCTAGCGCCCCACTGCGCTGGGTGTATGATAGGGCCCATTGTTAGTTTTGATTTCAGGTCTTAGTCTTGAACATGGTAAAAGTATCGACCCTTGATCTTATTATTGCATTAGCTTCTGTCAACATTTTAAAAAGGTTTGCTGAATATTGGGAGGATTATTTTCTGCTCAAATCTAATTTAAAATGCGTCTGAGGGAATTTCAGTAACTCTTCACAACTCAGACTACTGCACAAGCTTTTAGGAGAGACTTGTGTGTCAGTCACAAGTGAAGTGAGGCTGTGAAAGAACTTTCCAGCAGTGACAAGAGTAGCGTTTTCAAAAGGCTGAATTGGTGCGTCAAACGCAGAACATTTGGGACTCTAAAGTGCACTGAAAGCCCCCTAACAGAACAAAGAAGCCAGAGACAGGTGGGTCTCAGGAGAAGAGGGAGAAAGGAAGCATGAAGCCTAAGACTGGGGAAATGTGAGCTCTACAACAGAAGGGAAGTGAACGAGACAGGTGGAGAAAACAGAGGAGAGTTTGAAAGATGGATTAGAGGGAGAAAAAGCGGCACATGCACACGGCCAGCTGAGGGTTTGTGCGCTGTAGGTAAGGAGAAGATAGATATGCTGGTTCTCTGTAAATCTTTTCTCTCTGTTTAATAAATCTGGCCCCTGTTCAACAGGCCATGAATATTAGAAAAGAATCTAATCTTTTATAGGGAAGGGAAAGAGAAGCAGATATTGGCAAGAGAGCAAGCCAGATCAGAGGGTTCATTGCAGCTATAATTACAGGAGTGCATATTTGCTGTTATAGGCACTCCTGCTAAGCCGGATATGATCAGGACTTAGTCTTGTCAGTGTAACAGCTAATTATTCCCTTTGAAGTGGACTGTGTATATCGCATTTTTTGACTTAACCCTCCTAGAAGCAATCGGATACAAACCTTTTTGCACACACATCTTTTTACCCGGTCTCTTATAATTTCATGTATGCCTTTTCTCTGCTTGCTGAGCTTTTCACCATGCCTCATGGCCTCATCCACATTTGATTTAGTTCTCCACTCTAGCCTTCTCTCAATAGACTCTTTATTTCAAATGACTACTCTCTGTGGTTCCCCGCATAGATGAAAAGTGAATCAACACATCATTGCTTCACAAACACTTCACACACTCTCTCTGGTACAGGTATGATTCACTTGTCCTCTCACCTTTTATCCCAGTCTTTATTAAACTAATATCAAATTCAGTCTGAAATTAAATGTATTCAGAAGTATGCGGTCAAACTGGTTTAAACGTAATGATTTTGTATATTTTTAGCTTAAACTATTTGCGTACAGCTTTTGCGCAGGGCGGGAGGTCCCTCCGGGGCTACCTCTCTTCATCAAAGGCGTGAGCACGTTCCCCCAACCCTCCTGCGGCTGTTTCGGGCGAGCGCTTGGGTGAGCGACCGAGTTGCCTTGGTCTCCTTTCAGGCTCGAACCAGTCGGTTGGAGGAGGGGGGATTTGGGAGACTCAGAGTTTGAGGTTGCCAGTTCCCGACTAGTTGCGTTTCTCCCACAAGTCAAGGAAATGTAGTATAGGTGAATTGGGTAGGCTGAATTGTCTGTAGTTTATGTGTGTGAATGAGGGTGTATGGATGTTTTACAGTGATGAGTTGCAGCTGGAAGGCATCTGCTGTGTAAAACATATCCTAATAAGTTAGCGGTTCATTCCGCTGTGGCGACCCCGGATTAATAAAGGGACTAAGCAGAAAAGGAAATGAATGAATGAATGTTTGCACACCCCCAGCACCCATTTTTATTTCACATGTGGCAATACTTGTGAAATGGACTAAAGGGAAATGCATTCTTTATGTCTGTGCAAAAGTAGTAGCTATTTTCATCTGTGTTATCAAGGGGCAATTTGAGAAGGCTGGGTGAGAAGGATATGGGCCGGAAGGTTGTAAGAGAGTGAGAGAAATGAAAGAGAGGGAGAAGGTTAAAGGAAAGAGAGATGCTGGGCGATATATAGATGGAGAGTATTTTTCTGCTCTATCAGGGTGGAATAATTGGCTCTTCATGTGGAAAGACTCTGGCTTTATCTTCACCCCATCGCTCTCTCCCCTTCACTCCTTGTTTCCCTGCTGTCCATCTCCCTCTCAACTGATTTGAGTCTGAGCAGACCTCAGAGGACTGGCTTTTATCATTCTGTTCCACAGAAACTGGAAAGTGTGAGTGATTGATGGTAATAGAAATGCTTATATATTTAATTAACCCACCAAGTACTTGTCGAAAGTTCCGTGTCTTGTTGCAGTTGTGCATTGTGGGTGTTATGAATGTGCGTGGATTTGGTCTAAAAGGAAAAAATCCACACATAGTTATGTACCAGGCTAGCATCATGCTATATTGATCCTAACCTGAATAATCTTGTCTTGTGTTTGTCTTCATCCTTCCTCCCATCCTTCCCCACCCCTTGCATTTTCCTCTTCGTCACTGCTACCTGCCTGTGTCTCACCTATACCACCATCCTTCGTCGGCCCTCTTGGCAACCATTTACGTCTAACCTCTCAACCCAGTAAGCAGAAGCGGGTGACCCAGTCCAACCTGACCTAACCAAGGCTTGTCCACCTCCTCCTTCGCTGTCTTCACCACCACTTCTTCATCAGCATCTCCTGACTGAAGCCCTCAATCATTTACCTAGTTCCTTCTAGTCAGTCCTGTGTACTTTTAAAAAATGGCCTAAAACATTAGACAGTTGTCGATATTCACCAGAGCCTCATTTATTGCTTGAAGAAAGTGTCTTGTGGGAGGGATTATCAACATTGCAGCCAAATCAAACCTTAAAGACCTCCCAAAATGTTTCCGTTCATTGCTTTTATGCTGTTTCTTTTCTATTTTTTTTTCTATCCCTTATCTCCCCCAACTTTGCCTTCAACGTTCGACCCTCAGGCTTTGAGTCTAAACATCAGTAGAGCCAGAGCAACTGAGTCACTTCTTGTAAGCACCAGAGCTGCAAGTTTCTCGGGTCACCTGCCCTCTGGATTGAGGAAATACCCTCAGGAGGGGGCACTGTCCTCCTTGACAGCCTCGTCCAACCAGGCCAAAGCTCTTCTGGCTAGTCTCTCCACATCCAGCCTTTCAGCTGAGGCCCTGCTCCTCTCCTCCACCTTCAGACACAACCGGTTACTCAGAGAGCAGAACTTCAACTCTTCAAGCCTTCCTCTTCACGTCTCCAATGGCCGTTCTCCTCCTTCTCCAACCTCACCCACATCCTCTTCCTCGCCCCAATCGCCCTCTGCTCTCACCTCACTGAGTCTATCCTCACTGGCTCTAAAACCCTCCACTACCCGCAGCCTGGAATTCTACAAGGAGCAAAACAAGACGGAGCCAAAGACGGTGACTCCGGAAGACAATGAATAACCTGGCTGTAAATGTTCCACATATGGAAAGCAAAGACTGCAAATAGAATAAATTTAATGCAACTTACCTGAAAGTTCCTGGAAGGTTAGTTTCTGTAGCGTATTGTTTCCTACCCTTTCCAGGGCTATCCCTACCAAAACGCCTTTAGGATAACAATTAAGTAGTGCATGGAGGTGGATAACTTATTGTTCTACATCACAGGTTTACTTTTCTCTAGCTTTTGAGCAGATTCAAATTGTACACCCTACTTTGACATGCGTTTCTGCCAGTTCGCCAAACTAGAGAACCAACAGATGGGCTTGGACACTCACCACCAGCCTGTTTCCAGCTCCACCACACAGCCAGCATCACAACACCCACGGGAGGCCTGGGGAAGGACTCTTTACCCAAACCCTCATTCATTTGCCAAATCTCACATGTTGGAGATCTAGCTAAGTTCAGTAGATGTCCATCAAGTGTAAAATCAAGACTGTAAGACTATGTAAAACCAAGTAGAGTTGCAATAATCGAAAGTAAGTACTGTTGTAGTCGGTGTTTGTTGAGACGTTTTATTGCTCATATCTATATCAACAAATGGAATGTTTTTAAAAATATACAGAAAAAACCTTAATGGAGGCAGCGTTACTCGTAATGTAGACTTTGGCTAACAGTTGTACTGCTAAAGAGAAATTACTGAAATTGGTGCTATGGTTAATATTTTGCTGATTATCCACTCACCTTAAAGGAACTGTTCACCCCCCAAAAAATGATTTAATCAATTAAACATTTATGTATTGTTCCAAGCCGATATAACAAATTTTAGAAGAAAAAAAAAGTCTTTTATTTATTTATTTTTTGTAGTGTAGGGTGTGATTTGGACCTCATTTTATGTTCCAGAAAGTCATAGAGGCTTGGAATTGACATAAAGGTGGATGATGACATCATTTATCATTTTAGGTGAACTAATCCTTTAATGGTCATACACTGCCTAAGAGTACAAGTTTGTTCTCATTTGCACACAAATAAGTCTTCATACAGACATTTTACATGCTTGCTATAACTTAGCACAAGTTTTCATGGCAACCAAGGAATTGTGGGAAACTGAAGGCCTGCATGCTTTAAATCACCTAAGTATATTGGATGGAATCTGGCTCAATTTCATAGGAGTCATTGTTTTCTATATATATGTACACTACTACCTAGTAGTCATTAAAAAAAGCACAACATGGTTTAGAGCAGGGGTGTCCAAACTCAATCCTGAAGGGCCAGTGTCTTACCTATTTTAATTCCAACCCTAAATAAACACACCTGAACCAGCTAATCAAGCTCTTTCTAGGTATACTAGAAACTTCCAGGCAAGTGTGTTAAAGGACACTAACCCTCCAGGACCGAGTTTAGACACTCTGGTTTAAAGGCTAGTGATAGTACAATGATCTGACAATCATCAAACATTCGGCACAAGCTTGAGTTAACCATTGAGTCTTGCAGATTGAATTCCAATTTAAAATCAGCTTGTAATGGTCACCATGTAAGGATGTCACAAGTAAGAAGACTGAAGGTAGTTCCACTTTGCGTATGCCAGTGGGCATGGTCCATCACATAGAAGACATCTATGTGAAAAAGCATTCCATCTCATCCTTTCTCCTAATAAGCTAATCAGACTGTTCTATCGAAACCTCATGCACTTAGATTTACTTTTATTTTAACAAGGCAATTGTGTGCAAGTTTATGATTACCTACAAAGAGGATACAAATATGAATATCACATCTATTATATGGTTTCATCTCAAAGTTTGTTTGGTCATCAAGGCTCTGGTTATGCCCACTCATCTTCCTATCCCATTTCAGCCATCATGACATTCGCACACACTCTGTTAACGCCTTTTTCCCCTTCTCACATCAATATTTCTATGTTCCCTATGTAAATTTGTGAATGCCACAACCTGCAGGTTTTGAGCCCAGAGAATTTAAATGTGAAAAGGTGACTGAGAGAGGGAATATAATAAGTTGAATAGAGCAAGACGGGAGATTTTTCCAGCTTTCTGACAAAACGAATGTGTGAAATTGATTTCTCGTGGTGCAGGGTTTAAAATAATGGCTTAAGCACTATTTCGACGGCGAGAGTAAATGGCCAGAGGGAGAGATTAGTGGTGTTACTCCGTGTCTCTCAGCCAAATCGGTCTGTAACTCATGTCCGAAATGCACAATGATTCACATGGGGAGGTGCTGGGAGAAACAAAAGGTCAAGCTTAGCCTGTTGCATTCATAGAAATCTCTTAATTTAAGGCACGGTTTAAATGTGGTGTGTGGATGAAAGGAAAAATGAGTTTATTCGAGATTAACATCTGAATCTGCGAGTTATACAAAAAGCTGAGAAAATTTCATGTTATGCCTGTGCAAAACAACAAAAAGCATGTCAGCCAAGAGTTATGTCCGAATTCATAAAACAGACAAAAGGTCCCACTGGACTTACTACTCTGAGCGAGATTTAGACTTATGGACTCTTAAGCCTAATGGTCTTGCTCCATTCCCAGACATTCATCATATGCGCAAGTCAGCACGGACCACAAAACATATCAGACCCATTTGAATTACGCAGTAAGCTCAGTAAGAGAAATGGTGAGTCAGAATGACTATTATAGACTGTGGCTGTCATGAGTCTGATGTACTTTAGCTCAACTTTGAACAGCAGAGTTGTTATTTAGACTGAAGGCAATTGGGGGAGAGGCTACTTTATGTCCCGCCTTGTCTTCCTGTTTCAGTTGAGATTAAACATTGGATGCACATTTCAAAGCACTTCAAACACCTTTTTAATTGTCGAATACTTCTACAGTGCCTGTTGCTGACTATTTAAGTAAATCTTGGAGGTTTGAGGTTTCATTTTTAAAAATCTAGTGAAGCAGATGGTGATGGTTCTCTGAAGCCATTTGGTGATTTTCATTCAACACTTCACATTTAAATATCGGTTTGGCTTTCTTGAAACCTCAGCTGAGATGGTACAAAAAAGCACAACAGTGGGGACTGTACCCAGTTGAGAACCTCCTAAAGGGGATTGAGCCATACAAAGCAGTAGAAAAGCACCATAAAATGATAAATGGGAAAACCTGCATTTTGGTGGACACTTGTACATGGCGGCCAGTGCATGTCTGTAAAACTACTGAAAAGTCTGAATTAGGTGAGCATCATATTGCGCTATCATAGAAGGCCACAGAAGAGGATTTGTGAATGGTATTGAAGTGACGCAACTGATGCTATATATCAGTGGTCCTCAACCACCAGGCCAATTGGTACCAGGCCGCACAAGAAATCAATAATTATTTACATTTTATTTATTATCCGAGTCTGTACAATCTTTTATTTAGAAAAATGACCGTTTTCGTATGCTTACATCTCATTTGAGCCCCAAAAATTTAACCGACAAGCAGCAACATGAGTAGGAAACAGATGTCTTTGGAAAGTTTCTTTGCTAAGGGGAAAAGGCCCAGTAAAGGACCCGCGAACTGCCAAAGAATAGATCCAAATCAAGTGAATCCAGCATGTCTGTGCAAGTGGATCAACTGCTGGTGATCGCAAATGATGGCGGCCTTTCAGGGGCCATTCGCATATTGCATCTTTTTTTGGTGCAAGTTCGTTATTTTCAATGGAGGTGCGCTGCTTGCACGCTCAAGTGGTGTGACGCACTCGTGCCTTCTAGTCACGCCCAGTAAAATGAATGCCATGAGCGCACCGCGAATCACGTGACAGGAACTGACGGATCAGCCTTATACTTTGAATTAAACTTACACATTTTAGTAGACTAATTAGTAATTTTCTCCATAAATAAAACTTGTATTAGAGTAACATTAATGCTTTCTCAGCTTGTTATCCCACTTAATGATCCCCAGCAACATACGAGCCAACCCCCTTCACCGGTCCCACACATAACCCCCACCCGCTCCCAGCCTGTGTTAAAATTGTCCAAAAATGTTAAAATTTTAGTCTACTTCACACATTCACACTACATACAGAAGATACTTTAGATGGCTCAATGCAAATTTACTTTTTACCATAGACCAAGAGATGATGCAATGAATGGCACTGTGGTTTACCACTTCCTTAAAACTCCATGTGTAAAAAAAAAATCGTTCATGCAAGCTTCATATTCCCATTTCTACTGCTCAAAATACTATTACAAACTAGCAAATTAGATGAATTCAGCAATTCATGCTGCAGTTAGCGCACTGCACCGATCAAAACGTTACCCTTGTGGTTACAGTTTCTCAGAAACGAGAAGTGGGTTTCATGCTTGGATGGAGATGGTAAGAATCTACAGCACTTCCTGTCAGTAAGTACACTTCATCCTCTTAGTTAAGCCATGGGTTGAAATTCGTGAGCTAAGAAAAGACTTTCCTGACCCCCTCAGAGACTGCAATGAATATATGTAGGAAGGTGGTAAAATCTCCCTCTTAAAAGTAGGATCTTTCTGTCTTAAAACAAGGTATAACATTAGCTCAGACATGATATGCACATCTTCAAAGTTATTTTTCACTTAACACTGTTGGTTAAAAAAAAAGAATGATGCAAAATTTGCTTTGTATATTTTTTTGTTTTTTTATTTTTTTTTATTAACAGATTTATTTGTACATATTTTTGTTTTTTAAATACGTATATAGCTAAATTATTTATTCAAGTGTCTTTTTGTATATTAAGTTGAAAATATTACTCTGTACAGCCCATTTTATGTATAATGTACAGCTGCATCTTAACCACAGGTTTATAGTTTTGTTAATTATTATAAGTTGTTGGGTGAATCTGAAGAAAAAAAAGCCTCTGTCCACCAAAAAGAATCAAATTATATGAGTGAAATCAGGATACTTACAAAGCTCAACTCTGTATTGTGACCTGAGGGTGTCATTTGCTTTAACTGATCATTTGTTGTTTTGGGTGAAATCAACAATGTGAATAATGTTAACTGCACGGCCCTTGTCTGCCCTCTAGTGGATGGGAGTAAGTCTGCAACTTCTATGCTTATACTTTAGTTCCTCAGCGAGACAAGCTGATGTATAAATCGAGTGAATGTACAAATGCCTTGGTCAACAAAACCGCTGCTTAAATGTTTCTGCCACATACTGCTAATTTTGAATCACAAGTTGCAGTTTCCCCCCCTCAGAAAGACTGCGGGGAAATAGGAGGAGCTGGACGCCTCTTCTAGTTATGCCAGGCCCAAACTATCACAGAGAATTTTAAAGAAAGCACATTCTTTGTTCATAAATGGTCTATGATGGAACGTCTTTATGTAGAATATTTTAGCAGAGCTCTTTAGTCCCTTAAATGAGATTTTTCTACATAGATGTGTGAATGTTACACAATTCTGACATCGATATTATTAAAATACTACTGAACAGTAAAATAAAATGAGAAGAGACTATAACATGTATATAAAAGCGTAATTATTTGAGAGTCCTACAAAATTATGTCCAGAAAAAAAGGTTTTATTTAAAAGATGGAGTTATAAGGTATATATTAAAAGTAAAAAAATACTAAAAACAATAATTATAGCAATGCATGTATATTCTAAAAGCAATCGCACGGTGCAGATGATTTTAAAAAACAAAGTTATCTACATGTTTTTTTTTTTTATAAAAAATAGAGTCAACGGAAAGAATAGAGAGGTTCACAGCTCGTAGAGACAAAGTATATGAAAAAAATGACTTTTTCTATGTCTGATTTCTTTGTAGCTCAGGCATGTCCAGTCTTACTGTAACCTGTGATGATGTACAAACCAGACTTGATTGGCAAGCTCTGAGTGTGTTTTACTGAGTGATTAAAACTCCGCTCGGACCATCAACCGATCCTTTACCCACGCTGTGACCGTCCCATCTCTAGACTAGAGGAATATACCACCTGAGCGTCGCTCTATATACAAATAAGATATATAAACACCTATAGATACAGAAGAAAAAGAAATTAATTTGTCAGTGTGGATGCCATGATAACTTTGTGAGAAATGTGATTTTATTTGATTTGGATTTTTTTTTTTCCTGTGAGAAAACGTCGAGAGCTGAGATCTTTTGTACATACTTGCTGTGGTTGTGTGTCTAATAAAGTACAGCTCTCTTCTACGACAACATTTCCACTGAGTCTTTTTTCATGTTATTGTTGTTTGTAACCGTGTAACATATAAAAAGTGTTTTTATACAATTTTTTTGCTAAAATTCCTTTGAAATGACGCATGAAATAATTAAACGTGAGAGTACAAAATGATTTTATGGCTTATGTACAACTATATTGATCTGCTTCAAACAGATTCTCATAGGCTATGTGTGAATGAGTGATGGGTGTCTGTTAGTGTGACTCTTTGTGGTTGTGTGCACCATCTGCTGTCGTGTGAACTTGTGTTTGAATGTGTGTTTGCCAGATACATTTTAAAAATGTTTTACTATATATATATTTATAGAATAAGATTGCAGCTTTTATGTACAGAAGCTTCCAGGATTGTCTCTTGAAGGTCACACTCAGTTTTCTTGTCGTGGAGCTGCTCTCCGACCATCACCTCTTCTATATGGTGAGTTTCTCAAATCTGGCACAGACAAAGCAAAATTATTGTACAATTTTTTTGAATATTTTTTTTTAACTATAAAAAAATAATGGCTTTATAATATAAAAAAAGCAAGAGACTGGTTTAAAAGTCTCAGTTAGTTACTTTTTCTGAGGAAAAAGGCGATTTTGAAGGAAAGTGCTTTTGATATATCGTTTAGGATAACACATTTTTACCTGTGATAATGTCATCAATGGCTCCGTCTGTAACTTGGGGCTTCACTTGTCTCTTCTTCAGCTCTGCAATCAGGTCCATTTTGGGCATCATGGGACCCTGATAAGAGAACGAGATTTACTTGACTTTTTCAACATTAAAATCATCCTAAGACAAGTGTGGCTGTTGTTCAAAAGTTTTAGGACAACTTTGAAGAAAGATAATCCTGTTCAAAAGTAGCTTATCATTTAATTTAATCATTTATTCAGTGATTTTAAAGATGAATTTTCAGCTTCATTACTCCAGTCTTCAAAATCCTGTGCTCCTTCAGAAATCCCTCTAGTATTATGAATAAAAATAAAAATAATTATTATTATTCATTCATTCATTTTCTTTTCGGCTTAGTCCTTTTTTATTATGGGGTTGTCACAGTAAAATGAACCACCAACTTATCCAGTATATGTTTTACGCAACAGATGCTCTTCCAGCTGCAACCCGTCTCTGGGAAATTTTATTATTATTAGTAGTAGTAGTAGTAGTAGTAGTAGTAGTAGTAGTAGTAGTAGTAGTAATGAAAGCAATAATGACTGGAGTAATAATTTCATTTGAAACCATATACAATAAGAAAGCAGTTATTTTAAGTTTTTATAAATATATATATATATATATATATATATATATATATATATATATATATTTATTTATTTTTTTTATTTATTTTTATTTTTATTTTTTTCATTTAATAAATGCTGCCTTGATGATTAGAATAATTTTCTTAAAAAAATAAAATAAAAAAAAGTTTGACTGGTAGTGTATATATAGTAATCTGTAGTTTTTAAAATCCTCCTAAGACAATAGTTTTAGGACAACTTTGATAAAAGTTGAAGATTCAATTCAAATGATGCTGTGTGTATGCATACATATATAAAAAGGCAAATTTTATGAATGCATTTTCGAACCTTTTGAGGGGTGCCCTCTTTCTTTTTTGGGGAAGGGGTTGCCTGTTCTTCTGCTGCCATTTCCTGCTTCTTCTTCTGTTCGTTGTCTTGTTCCGCTTGCTGTTGTGTGACACGAAAATAGACCACCACAGTAATTAATAATCAAGCTGTGAAACTTGCAGTTTCTTTGCTCGTGGTGTAGAGCTCAGCTCTTTCAGCATGCTTATTCAACATTTTATTTCTTTACATGCACTATTTCAAGCAATTCCCATTAGCATCTGAACGATCAAACAGCTTTAATTACCTTTAAAAATGTGTGTGCATGGCTTAAACTAACATTTTGCCACATGATAGTGGCTAGTGACAGTAAATCATCTTTTATTGGTTATAGAACTACAGTTAAAGTCTGAATTATTAGCCCCCATGTTTAATAATGGAGGGAAGTTTTTTTTAACACATTTCTAAACGTAATCGTTTAAATAATTCATTTCTAATAACTGAAACAATATTTTACTAGATATTTTAAGACACTTCTGTATAGCTTAAAGTGACATTTAAAGGCTTAACTAGGTTAATTAAGTTAACTAGGCAGGTTGGGGCAATTAGGAAAGTCATTGTATAATTGTATAACAATGGTTTGTTCTGTTGACTATCAGAAAAAATTTATAGCTTAAAGGGGCTAATAATTTTCACCTGAAAAGGTTTTTTTAAATTTAAAACTGCTTTTATTCTTGGTGAAATAAAACAAATAAGACTTTCTCCAGAAGAAAAAAAATATTATCAGACATAATGTGAAAATTTCCTTGCTCTGTTAAACAACATTTGGGAAATTAAAAAAAAGAAAAAGAAATTCAAAGGGGGGCAAATAATTCTGACTTTTACTATACAGTTTATGCATTATTTGATTAAAATCAGTTTGAAAGAAGGAATAATATCTCATGACAGTTTATAATATTATTATTATTATTAAATTTAACAAACCAAAAAATACACTTTTTTAAAAAATAGTTTAATTAAAGGCTGTTATTAATGTTTATGATTTGTTAGTTTTTTGATTGTTTTTTTTCTGCTTCCAAATGTTAAACCATAGAGCTTGTGAGGAAATGTAAAACATTACAGTCAAGATATTTGCAGATTAGAAATTATGTAAGTCATGTGATACCCAGTTTTGAATCGCTGCCAGATGAAAGAAAGGTTGACAGGCTACTATTGGGCTCACCTGATTTTAAATATTTGATTTCAGATTTTGTATATGTATCAATCATCAATATGTATCAATATGTATCAAGTTACTCTACAACACATTTGAAGACTGCTTGGGAAGAGGAACTAGGTACACAGATTGAAATTAATACATGGGAGAAACGCCTCAGTAGAATTCGATCATGTTCTGTTAATTACAGGCATAAATTAATTCAGTTTAAAGTAATGCATAGACTGCACTACTCAAAATCTAAATTACACAGAATTATTATTATTATTATTATTATTATTATTATTATTTTTATTATTACCATTATTTTCTTTGTATTATTATGCTTATTTCATGTATTTCTTGTATTGTTGTTGTGTTGTTTGGTAATTATTAAAATATTTAAAACTAATTTTAAAAATGACAGTCAAGTATCCGATGTTTTCTCTCTTGGTGCTTGGTACGAGAGTTAATGTTACAGCCTGTATGTACAGTATGTGCTGAACACTTTTTCTCACCTTATAAGCTTTGATGAACCTTGCAAAGATTGGGAAGAACATGGAAGGCTGTGTCGTCTTGGGGTTTTCTCCGTAATACTCCACCACAGCCGCATATGCCTCCTTGTTGTGAGAAAAAAAAGAAGAAGAAAAAAATGACCAAAAAATTCATTTATAGTACAGTGTGTGTGTTTCTGAGTGTGTTCCTGGGGTCTCACCTGTGCTGTTTTGCCATCTTTAACGAGGGAGTCTAATACATCACTGTTGGCTTTGACAAACTCTTTGAGTGCCGGGATGTCGTCCTGCACCATAAACTCCTTCTTGGTGCCTTCCATGCCTCTTTCCAGAGATCTTACATCCTGCAGAACACCGTCCAGAGACACTGACAAGAGCAAAGGTCAGAGAATTCAGTTTACTACAATTTCTATGTTAAGCTGCTTTGACACAATCTACATTGTAAAAGCGCTATAGAATAAACATGAATTGAATTGAATTGAATTGAATTGAATTGAATTGAATTGAATTGAACTGAAATGAAGAATCAGTTTGTTGCTGACATCACAGTTTCTGCCAATCCTTAAATTATAGGTGTCTTGAATGGAACAATCCAGAGATTATTGTGATTTTCTAAAAGATTTTGCTTTAAAGTTTGTGAGAACCGTAAGTTGCTGAGATTTTTTTTCAGTGTGTTGATGTACTTCCAACTGAAACTAAATATTTAGTGGGGGCAGAGCTTTCTTTTGTGCATTATTACCTCATAGCAAATGAATGGTAAAAATATTGTGGCTGATGCATCAAACTGATGTCAATAGAAAAAAAAATTTACTACAGTGATGATCGAGGAAAAAAGGATTGTAACTTCGGTTTCATGGAGTACAATTATATACCAATATATGTTCCAAAATTATAGTCCAAACTCCGATCACAAAAGCAAACAACAAATGGTACTAATATAAACTTATAGTGTGTTGTAATACTATAATATCTTAGATGTCTTATACTTGCTTACTTACTCCCAGGGCCATAAATAGAAAAGTTGGTAGTTAGCCTCACCATGTTGGTGTTTCGTAAAATCTAATTCTTATGAGGTTGGTCATTACATAACACTAAACTCCCAAGTTGGAGGACCAGATATCTGACAGTATTTTATCAATCATTCAGATATTGGTGTCTTCATGACCTCAAGTCCAGAGATTGTTGTGAACACAATGCTTATGCAAAAGATTTGCTTTAATGTGAGATATGATTAAACAGTGGTCATTAATGAACATTGTTTTCTTGCTTAATGAGTAGAGGCAACTTAACAAGCAGAATGTACTATAGTATGAATGTCCATAACACACTGTGTACATTAACTTATTATGTCTTACCTAGAGCAGCCTTGTCTACAAAGCGGAGTTCATTGTGGAAGGAGGTAAGCTCAGGGTATTTCTCATGCACCATATTTGCAATGAAGTGCAGCAGAGTCTGTGTGCGGTCTGTGGACTTTGTGTCCAGCAGCTGAAAGGCACAAGAGAGAAGTGTGACTGTGAGAAGAACACTAGGTTGCTAAAGAGAGATACAGTGACAGATAAACTTACAGTATTGCAAAGGTAGAAGACAGAATCGGATGTAGATCATGCTGAATTTATTTACTTTTTATAAAAATCACCCATCTATATGCCTCCTGTTACCCTAAAATCAGTTTTTTTCCCCACTGGGCTCCAGAATATATATATATATATATATATATATATATATATATATATATATATATATATATATATATATATATATATATATATATTTTTTTTTTTTTTTTTTTTTTTTTTTTTTTTTGCCAAAAGGTTAGTGTCACTCTTAACTACATACCACAGAAAGTACAAAAGTGTTCCTTTAAAAAATGTTAGGTACTAATATATACTTTTGAGGTACCAATATGGCTTTTAAAAAAAAACTTTATTTCTGAGTTTACAGGTATGGTTGTGTTGTTGTTTTTGTAGTTTTTTTTATTTTTAATATGCATTAAATTTTTGTGCATATTATAAAATCAAACTATATTATCGTAACCTCAATATCACCCAAAACAAATATGAGTAATTTTTTTGTGTACAGCTAAAAGACCCTGTGACTTATGTTACAAAATGTGAACAGGGCACTGAAAAAAAATAATATTATGTTAATTTTATGTTTACCAAGTTTTCCCTATTAAATTAAGAAAAGTCATTCAATCTGAAGCAAAAAAAAAAAAAAAAAAAATCAACTATATAAGTACATACGTTTAACATTGAATATGGTCAAATTGACCCCAAGGTTAATAGAAGAGTTAAGTAACTAAATAGATTACTTTAATTTTAAAGTAGCTAAACAGTGAGTGTTGCTTAAAACTGTATACTATGTCATCAGTAGGTGGCTATTTTGATTATTTAGTTTTATTATGTTTTTGAAAAGATTTGGTTAAATGCAAATGTGAGATACACTTTCATTTATTTAAAAATATATATTTTTTTAATTAATTTATTAAAAGATTTTTAAACATTTTTTCAAGATACTATTGACTTAATGATGATTTATGGTAATCAGTGTTATTATACATGGTGTCCCAACACTAAAGTTATTAATATGCTGACTATAAATTAATAAATGAACTTATTATTAAATCAAATAAAATGATTAAATAGCTAGTTTAAAATGCACTACTTGAGCTTTCGTTTAGTTTAACTTGATGTACTAAAATTATGTGAATAAAATACAAATATTATTTCATTAAATATAAAAAATACGCAATAAAATTAAAACAGATAAAATAAAAAAATAAAAAGAACAAAAACAAAACTATAACATTTTACTAGAAATGTTTGCTATTTAATAATAATAATCATATTAATTATCTGTATTTTTATTTAACTAAAGAATAACTGTGGGGCTTGATGAATGGTGTGCTTTCATGATGTTTAATATGCATTCCATAAAAAATACTTCAAGAGTTCACACTTAGATATTGCTTGACAACTGTTAGCAGGTTTGACATGCTGTCCCGGGAGAGAACCCTGAGCTCGGAGATAGTTGAGCCCAGGGCTACCGCCAGGTCCATATAGCATGAGAGGGTAGTACAAGATCAGGAGGTTCTCGAGAGCTCCCCGTTTGTAAAGGAGGAAAGGAGGAGAAAGTGGTGGAAGGGGGGTTTCTTCGGAAAACGAAGATAAGGGAGTAAATCTAGCTAGGCTACTTATAGTAAGTTAGGATAGATCTGATTGGCTAACTAATGAATGTAGATGGGTGGCCAGCTGCAGTCAATCATATCACGTGCTCCTCTCGAAATTAGTTTGAAAAACTTCACATAAAAAGCAAGGCAATCTGACATTTGAAAGGCTTGGGGAGAACAATTGTAATATGAATTTATAACATTTATAGTTTGTATTATTGATATAACCCCTCAGCAAAACGAGATCAGCAAGAAAATGTTTTCTTCCCATGCAAAAGTTTCAGTACCTGTTTTCTTCAGAATCACTGAACTTCTTTGTTTCTACATCAAATGTCTCTGTGTGAGCTGCCTCTCAAAACAAATCCAAACAGAGCTCTCCAAACTCTCACCTGGGCCTGTGATTTTCTCCAGTTATTTACAGTTCAAACACAACAGCGAAGCCGTGCATAACTCAAAAACACCACCCTTGAAGTTACAACCGACAGACTGACTCACCAGGTCGAGGCTCTGCAGACGGAAGCCATACGCTGCTCCTCTTTTACTGCTGTTCATGTAGTTCCCAAAGGCCAGGATGATCTGAAGCCGACAAGAAATTGACAAGTGAGCTTCACTGAAGCAGCGCACCGTTAAAATCTCACGATCACAATTGTGCTCTACTCACCTCTAACATCTTCTTCAGCTTTGATGAGGACTTGAGGGACACCGATGCTGCAATGATGGCATCCAGTTGCTACAGAAAAAGGTTTTCAATTAAAACATATGCCTTACGTTGGGTACAACAGACAAACAATGACTAGATATATGATGATATTTAAGATATTGTGATGATGAACATGCACACTATTGATTTTGTAGGCTGAAGCTCTTATAAATACTATGAATAATTATTTATTGTTAATTTTTTAGATTGTATTTTAAAGAGTCAGGTTGTAGTATTGGTGGGCCTCAAAATGGGAGGGATTTGGACCCTATTCTAACATCAGGAAATTTCCAAAACGAGTTTTATTAGATTTTCACCCCAATATGACAGTGGACACACTATACACTTTCAGAAATGAAGGTACACAAGCTGTCACTGGGGTGGTACCTTTTCAAAAGGTACACATCTGTACTTGAAGGGTCCATATTGGTACCTCAAAAGTATATAATAGTACCTACAAATTTTAAGAGAAACACTTTTGTACTTTTTAGGTACTAATATGTACCCTTGAGGTATTAATATGGACCTTTTAGGTACAAATTTGTAACTTTTAAAAAGCTACCACCCCAGTGACAGCTCACATACCTTTATTTCTGAGAGTGTACCTGCTCACAATTCTGTCCAAATAGCTCCCAACAGATTATAGGTTTCCACCTATAATTTCATCATAGGTGCCCTTTAATATAGTAACTGTAAGAAATGTGGTTATTTCTCACTGTTATTTAATAATGCATAAAGTCAGTGTTTCTCAACCATTTTCCTGGAGGAACACTAACACTGCATGTTTTTGATGTCTTCTTTGTCTGTCACACCAATTTCAGGTCTTTCAGTCTCTGCTAATGAGCTTATGATCTGAATTAGGTGTGTTTGGTTAAGGAGACATGGAAAATGTGCAAAGCTGGTGGTTCTCTAGTTGTTCAATAAGGTGTATTGTAATGAGTGGTGCCTTTTTTTAAATGGATAACTTGTGTTTTTGACATTGCGCTCTGTGGGCCTGCAGTTGAAAAAATGTCAATTCTGAGCGGAAAAAGTTTGCGAAGTCAGTCAAGTCTTTTTTTATTGTCCAATTAAATGAAAGCAGAGACGGGGTTTCCGTTGAAGTGACAGCAGTGTTTGTGATGTCAAGATGGAGAGAGATGGAGGAGAGACTAGTGCTCGCTGTTTCTGAGCTATCCAGACTTATCTGGACTGTTATCCAATATCCAAACTTAATGATTTGTGAATTTCACAATATTATAAAAAAGCAGCAGGCCTAAATAGGTAATAGCCTAGATAATTGGTAATAGCCTAGCAACCAACAGTAATAAGTGCACACAAAGACTATAGATTACACAAGACGTGTCACTTATATAGTTTTGAGTAGGAAAAAAGGTAATGGTCAACATGACGAATGAAGCCCCGCCTTCTAGTACAAGAGCCAATCAGTGATTGCTATAGACTGACGAATAACCAGGGGAGGGGTTTGGACCAGACATGAGTTTCTGCAAATTTTGTGTAATTCGAACGTTTAGAAATAATCAACTAAATACATGGTTGTTGTTCAATTTTCTTGGTGATTCTTAATATGAAATTTGATAATAAGCTTGGCAATTTTGGAGACTTTGATGTTTCCTCATTCACACAAAATGCCCGAACATACTGCCCAAGAGACGTTTCAAAGATGGCCGCCGAGTGAAATGACTTTCCTTAAAGGGGCTTTGGCACAGTGCACTCCTTTTTTTCTTGTCAACAAAAAAAAGGCAATTCATTGCGCCTCACATTTTCAGAACAGAAAAAGGTGTTTAGTATGATTGACCACTAAATCATTACTGTAAATATTTTTGATTATTATACCAGTTAACAATCTTTTTTGCAGCTTACGTCTTTATTGTGATAATATCGTATATCATAAGCCTAACTGTAATGTTAACTGACCGGCTGCAGGCGTTTGATGCTTTCTGGAAAGTTCCCCATGAAGGTAAGAGTGTTAATCCGCTGGGAAAGACGTGGGATTTTCCCAAAGCGGCTGATGAAACGGTCCTCCTCGCTCAGGTCTTCTAGAGGACGTCCTTCTTTCTCATAGTTCTGGAGCAACTTCATCTCATACTCCGATGGGATGAAGCGTTCCAGAAGTTCCAGAAAGTCTAAGCTCAGAGACTGATCATAACTGACAACAACAGAGAGAGAAGAGTTTCTGTGTCGGTTCAGATTGTTTTAATGGTGCAGTTTGCTGTTCACAAGTGGCTACATACCTCTCAATTGCAGTGCAGATTTTGTCAGGGTTCATGCCTCCCTTGCGGAGGGTGATGGCAAGGTTTTTGGCCTTGTTAGCCTCCAGCAGGGACACCTTAGTTGGGGCCTTCTCAGCCACTTTAACCTTGAGCTTAGAAAGATCTGCTGGGGGACCTTGTGCTTTAGTCTTAAACTGCTCCGCAAATAGATCCATATTCAGAGCCTGAGATTAAAGAATTTACAGTATATTAACTGACAGATTAATTATTAAGGAATAGTTTGGCCAAAATGTTTAATTCCACTATCAATTATTCACCCTTATGTTGTTCGAAACATGTTTAACATTCCTTCTACTGGTGAACATAAAAAACTTAATAATTGTGTCCAAACAATGAAAGTCAATAAGGCTTTTCACAATTAAAGGCACAATATGTAGGATTTTTCTTTAATTGAAATATCCGAAAACCATTAAGACAGTGTAAAGAGCCCATGCACAACAGGAAGCTTTTTGCTCGCTTTTTCCGTCAATGTTTAACGCCTCGTGACTAAATAAAGGTGCCAATATGGTCATGCACACCAATGCACAAAATGCCAAGTGCCTTTATTTAAGAAACTCCTCATGCTTCTTTTTTTGTTTGACACACCGCGTCAAAACCTTCTCCACCAATCAGATAGGCACTTTTGTTCACGTGCACTGAGCTGCTGAAGTTACAGTAAACAGCACTTGGAGGTGCTCAAGCGCAAAACTGTCAATGTGAGTGTACATTGATAAAGATGCCCAGAGGCGATATGAACGTGGAGCTGCTTATTGCACTGGTGAACAATAATCCTTTCTTTATTACTAGAGCTGAAACTGCTACTTGAACCAACCATGCTTGTTCGAATCACCAGTAACTTTAACAACAAATGTGTCAAATTACAATCTTCTTCTTCTGTGTTACAAGCAGGTGTCAGAAGTTTAAAGTTGTCATAATTAAGGAGTGATTGTTCATACTCTTCTGTTCAGCGCGAGTAAATATCTTGGGTTTTAATCTCGAAAAACGCTGACGATATATGCACATGAAAAGCGTCCTGGTGGGTATGAGCTATTTCTGTAAATATTTTGCTGACTTATGTTCTTACATTATGCCAAATGTTTGTTAGAATTTGCAATTTTATCTAAAGAAAAAAACTGATTCAATGTCAAAACCGGCAGCTAGCTCTCTGCAATTCTCACATGGTCGTCCACTGAAGCTAAGCAGGGCTGCGCCTGGTCAGTATCTGGACGGGAGACCACATGGGAAAGCTAGGTTGCTGTCAGAAGTGGTGTTAGTGAGACCAGCAGGTGGTACTCAACTTGTGGTTTGTGTGGGTTCTAATGCCCCTGTATAGTGAAGAGGACTCTATACTGCTCAGTGAGTGCTGTCTTTCAAATGAGACAATAAACCAAGGTCCTGACTCTCTGTGGTCGTTAAAAATCCCAGGATGTCCTTTGAAAATGAATAGGGGTTTAATCCTGGCCAAGTCTGACCAGAAAAGTGCTATATAAATGTAATGAATTATTATTGTGTCTCTAATGATGTCATACACAAGACACTGTAATATGTTGAGTGATTTATTTGACTGCACAGAGCAACTTTACAACAGAACCTTAAAAGCTTTTAGTATGATAAATCAGTGTTGCTTTTTTCATGAGCATAAGAATAGAAAGTGGTCAACTGTGGCATAATAAATGCTTCACTGCTTTTGAGATATGCCAGCTCATCTCTGATTAGCAATTGCTTCAACGTCTCATTTTGCTTCAACAGCTTTCAGCTCTACTCTGCTTCATACTACCATGATAATTAACATACTACTCATCTATTAACATGATTTCTGCAGAAGTCCCATGGGATGTAATAGAGACTCCACACTACACCTTTGTTTGTTGTGAATACACTCCCTCTAGTGGCAAACATTAATTCTAATTCTAATTAATATAAACTCTTGTAAAGTAAACCCACTGAAATTGGTACAGAGGATTTCTTATATCGGTTTAACCCACACGTAGGGACTCCTTAGGTCCTTAGGTAATTCAAAACTGAATCCTGGGTTATCTTCACAAATCACACTGGTAATAATTTGGCTCTCCAAATGTTGAGGTTTTGTATTGTACAAACTTACTGCCTTTGGTTTCTCATTTGGATTTTGTCATATTGTCAGCTTTAGTGTTGCATATTCTCTGTATTCTCTGTCAATGTTTTTCCTGAATGGACATTTTGAATATAAAGCTACACTGTAAAGCCCAACAGTCAACTTTATCAAATGAAATGAGTGTAAATTTACTGAAAGTTAATTCTACTCATTTGAAAAGAGTTTTTGCACTTCCTGCCAGACATTCTGTCCAATCAATTGCTCTGTAGAACAGTTCTAAAACTGTAAAATGTTCCTCTACCCAGGGTTAAAAGTGGTCTTTAGATTTATATCTGTGTTTATAACACAGAGTTAAGCACAGTGTGAAAAGCCTTAAGGAGTTATATGAGTGTCATTTCGTACCTACAAAACATAATCTTCTGTTATGTCCCATCAAAAGAACTTCACTCAGGTTTGGAAAGGGAAGAGAGTAATTTTTTGCTGTTACCTCTAACACTTGCTCATCATTCAGCTCACTAAACACCGTTCCGGACACTTGGTTGGGCTTCAAAGCCTGCCAGTTCAACAGAGGCATCCTGAACTTTGTCTGAATTGTTTTGCGTGCCTTTGGTCCTGTGTAAAACACCAGAAAAAATGGATATACAGTCACCAGGCTCAGTGTAGAGTGCTCAGCATATATAAGTACATACAAATATTCTATTTGAAAATGGGTTTATCAATTATGCTGAGCACTGCATGTTTGCAATTCTTTTTTATAAAGTTGAGTTTGTTAACCTGTTTCAGCTCCAGGGGCAGGAGGAGCTCCAGGAGGAGGTGGAGGCCCAGAGCCCGGTGGAGGCGGGGGTGGTGGTGGACCTCCACCAGGGGGAGGTGGCGGAGGGGGAGGGGGAGGAGCACCTCCACTTCCAGAAGGAGGAGGAGGTGGTGGAGGAGGAGGAGGTGCTTCAGCGCCAGGTAGTGGAGGGGGTGGAGGAGGTGGAGGTGGTGCTGCAGCCGGACTGGGTGGGGCTTGAGAAGCAGAATCGGGCACAGTCACTGCAAACATTGCATAGATGTTAAATTATTGTTGGTTGATTAATTCATTTGCAGGCATGCTCTTTTCCTCTCCAGATGTACAAGACTCTTTTTTTAAAAACACTCCATGTTTCTGGGAACACATTGTGCTTTGTGCAACTCATTCTGAAAACGTACCTACATTTCTGAAGTGCATCAAATACATCCCAGGACGTATGCTTTTTGCAGTTTTTGTTTTTTGCGAATCCTCTGGAGGCAGCTGTGTATACTTTTTGAGATCTCAATTTTCTCTTGCAAGTGCCTTTCGTGCCGGCAGTTCTCGCGTAAATCAACCAGAGGCCTCTGTCGACTGACTGTTTGACGGACTGACTGACCAATCGACTGACCCACCCTCTTCCTTTCCTAAACCCAACCACTAGTGTTTTAAAATGTACTGATTGACTCACCACCCACTTCCCTAAACCCAAGTGATAGTTTTAAAAAGCAATTCAGAAAAAGAAAAAGCCCTCCTCTCTGCATCTTAAGTTCACGTGCTAACTGGACAAATGTAACAGCAGGAAAGCTGTCCATATGAAGGTAATCGGTCAGCTGGTAAGCACGAAAAGGAATGGCATCATACTACCCCATATCGTTCGCTTTAAAGAGGAAATGCAGCCATTCATACTTCTGGCTACATAATTTGCGTACTCCAGAAACGTATATAGGACTACGTTTTTAGATTGAGCATATGTTGGCTTTGTAAGTGTACTTCAAACAGGTGAGTGGGCTTGACAAAAAAACCTCTGTATGTATGTATATACTACATGTAAAATGTTTTGTTTCTTTATGCGAGTCATTTTGTATAAAAGCATCAAATAAATAAGTGTAATTTAAAGAGAAAATCATTTCATTTCATGCATTCGTTTTAGATGACAACCAGAAGGAAAACTTCTCTTGCTCCTCCTTCTGCTCTTACCTGTCTGAGTTACAATCTTCTCTAAGGTGACTGGAATGACGTCAATGTCCAGGCTTCCAGAGACTGTGCGCTCCAGTCGAAGTAAGCCTTTCTCCTGCAGTTCTTTGAGTTTTTTCTCCAGTTTGGACTCTTTTTCACTCCCCTTCTCTCTGTCCACCTGTGAGGGCTGTGACTGACGCTCCTGCTCTCGTTCTCTTTCTCTCTGGATCTCTCGCTCTCGTTCTCTCTGCTGTAGCGTGCTCACCTGAGTGCAGGACTCCCGCAAGCTCTCCTGTTACAAACAAGATATACAGTCAGACACTGATTGATTAATTGCCATTTTTGATATTTCAAATAGTGCAGACCATTTTGAGGGATGTAAACAATAACAATGGTCCTCCTAAAGTGTTTCCTCTTTTACATTTTTCATTTCCATATAGCTTCTGAGAATCCAAAAAGGTCCACATTTTTGATAAATAATGTTATGATAGCTGTTTTAACAATGAATCACATCTTGTTACAGTTAGGAAATAGTTTGATAACAAAGCAGGAAATGCTCTGCATTCTAACTTTAACTGTATTCACCTTATTCTTCAGGTACTAGCAGACACAGACATTTGAATCTTTTTGGCTCGAGATTTTAGTCTCCTTCACTTCCATTAATTTTTACATGTTAAAACCAGGTCGCTATGCTAATGCTGCTTGATGTTGCAAACTGATATTTTATTATTATTTTATCCTACTTGGTCTTTATAGTCATGCAAACACTTGTTTGTACAGCAAGTAGTTTGACCGTTCTCTGACGTTAATTATTCCTAGTCATTTCTCCCATTGGCGACTGAATCGGAAGTTCTAAAACAGTTGCAAAAACGAGCGCACTTCAGCATTGAAGAATAAGGTCAATAGTAAGTAGATGTAAATAACTGTTACTCAGTAGTGAAATGAATACACTGAAACAAGGGCACTTTAAAGTAACATGTGACCAAATAGGTAACACTATATCTCAAATAACAATTCACATCATTTACTACTGTCTTATCACCTGCCAAATTATAAAGATATTACCTGTTTTTTAGCACTCTTGAAGTATGATCTTCTTATTTTAAATCCCTAATCCTACCCAATATCTCAACCCAACAACTACCTTACTATTAAGAAGCAGCTAATTAGTAGTTAATGATCTAAAAGTCTAAGTTAATGGTTTGTTAATAACATGAATAAAAGTGTGGAAGTTTTTACAACTGCTGTGTTTTGATACTGCATTGGACAGATATTGCTGAACTATTTGCCACATAATAGGAAATCACAGACAGCATTATATATATAATATAATATGTGTAGACAAAAACACATGCGCAGATCCATACTACACATATCCATTGAAAACAGTGATATCTGGGCCCTAACTATGTTTTATTAAATACTTCTAATCTTGAATGATATTTTGGAATATGGATAGTGTGCACATTTCAAAAGTAATGTACCTTCAGCAATGCTGATTCTTTAGTTGCCTGCAATAGCTGTTGCTCTAGTTCTGCTATTTTGTCCAGTGCTCCATTCTCACATTCCTGCAGTCTGGCGGTCAGCTACAGCACAAGAATACATACATTAAAGACTTCTGAGTGACAGTGCAGCCTACATTGTCTACATTATGAAGCACATACAGTATGTCATGCAGTGGATGATTATGTGCATTTTGAACAGCATATTTAACCTGTGCATTGTTCTCCTGCAGATCTGCTACAAGGTCCACTATATCTCCTTTATTCTCTGCATCCTCTAGCAGAGCTCCAACATCAAACACGTTATCCAAATAGGCCTGGATCTGCACTTGCAGCTTCTCGCTTTCCATATCCTTAAGCGACTGTTCATAAACACATGCAAAACAAACAGTTGTGTGGCACTGTATGAGGACATTGTGCAAATTCATAAATACATACTGCATTTAAAACATCTAAAATCATGTTAAAAAATACAACACATGTTTAAAAAAGAAAAAAAAATCACAGGGTGACTAATAATTGTGACTTTAACTGTGTATGACAGTTCATATTTGGATTTTTAGATATATAAAATATTAGTCATATATGCAACATTTATTTTTTAATATATTTAAAATGGCTATGTGCATATATTTTTACATATAGATATACTTTTATAATCATACGTGAACTCATACAAAATATACAATTATAGCTAATATATTTGTAAGTATTTGTAACTGAAAAATATAAAAAATATATTTATAAAAGCATACATTTCTAGATTATGTTCATATACTGTATACAGTTAAAGTCCCCAAGTTATTAGCCCCCCTGTTTATTTTTTTTTTCCACATTTTCTGTTTAACGGAGAGGAGATTTTTTTCAACACGTTTCTAAACATAATAGTTTTAACAACTCATTTCTAATAACTGATTTATTTTATCTTTGCCATGATGACAGTAAATAATATTTGACTAAATATTTACCAAGACACTTCTATCCAGCTTAAAGTAACATTTAAAGGCTTAACCGGGTTAATTAGGTTAACTAGGCAGGTTAGGGTAATTAGGCAAGTTATTGTATAACAATGTTTTGTTCTGTAGACTATCAAAAAATATATACAGCTTAGAGGGGCTAATAATTTTGACCTTAAAATGTTTTTTTTTTTTTTTATGAAAAACTGCTTTTAATCTAGTCGAAATAAAACAAATAAGACTTTCTCCAGAAGAAAAAATATTATCAGACATACTGAGAAAATGTCCTTGCTCTGTTAAACATATTTCGGGAAACATTTAAAAAAGAAAATGTCAAAGTGGGCTAACAATTCTGACTTCAACTGCAAATGTTGTATATATGTAAAATCCAAATATGAACTTGTATGTCATTTGCTTATATATTTTTAAATACACTAGTTTTATTTGCTGTTCGCATGACTGACCTCTAAGTACTGGTCAAGTCCTAGTTGAGAGAACTGATATTGGAGATGTACACGGAAGTTCATGTTCTCCACTGAGTGAACCACAATGTTTATGAACTGCATGCAAGCCACCTGTAAAGAGAAAGATCAAATTAACATTTTTAAAAAGCAGGATATTTGTCATCTTATTGTCATATTAGATTAGTGGCAGAACTCACCATGAAGTCCACGTTGCTGTCGTCATGCATGAAGTACTCCATGAGCTTCTCAAAGCGGTTCTTCTCTCCACTAGCCTGTAAGAAAGTGAATGTTATGTGAATGTGAAAAATATTGTATGCTGCAGAAATGTTTATGTGAGTCTTGAGTATAGAAGATTTGTGTGTGGTTTTAGTAGCATCATTTGTGTATCATCTGGTCAAAACTTTGAGGTCAGAAAGATTTTAATTAAGTCAATGAGGGCAAAATTAGTTGCTTGGTTAAAAGATTTTTAACATGTGGTTTCTGTCAAGCAAATGCTTGAATTTTTCAGTCGTCAAAAAATACCAAGGAAAAAAAGTGGTAGGACAACACATTATTCATTAATTTTCCTTCGGCTTAGTCCCTGTATTTATCAGGGGTCGCCACAGAGGAATGAACTGCCAACTTATCCACCATATGTTTTACACAGCGGATGCCCTTCCAGCTGCAACCCAGTACTGGGAAAAAACACAATAATAATAGTTATTTTAAAAGTTGCTTTATTGCCACTGATGGGTAACAAACTTCAATATCTATAGAAACCAATCATTCTCTAAATGTTTACTAGAAAAGGTTATTTGACTGTAGGGTTCTCTGAGGAACTGAAAAAAGCTTCTTCTATGGCATCACATACTGTAAAGCACAAGTAACACTTTATTTTAACACAGCCTTTTTATATATGTTACATGTAATTACTATAATAACTACAATAAAGTATGCTTAATGACTTGTAAATAAACCTAACCTGCATACTTATTATGACTATAGAGTAAATATGTATAATTATTTACTGTTATTTGGTAGTTAAATGAATAGTTACAGTAAGGAAGACACCTTAAAAGAAAGTGTAACCAAAACCACTTTTTGGTTCTTTTTAAGAGTGTAAATGAAATAGGGAGCAGCTGTTTTAACATTGATAATCCCTACATTTTACATCACACGAATAAAATATTTAAAATTACATTTTCAAATAGGTTCAGAAAGAATAATGTATATCAAAAATGCATTAATGCATCCTTGATTAAGATAAAAGATTTATTTGCGAGAATCTATGTTAAACCCTCATCTTTTGAATGGTAATACATGGATTATTTCATTAATATACTGAGTGAAGGTGCAAGATGAAAACAAAATATTTCAACAGTTTAAATGAATGATATTTTGATATTATTTATCTTAATATGTCTTTTATCTACCTGAAGTCAAGTACTAATTTGATCTTTCCGCCTGGATTTTGCCTACTTAAATTCAAAAGCTTCCCAGATCCACATGCAGAGGTGTAAATGAAAAAGTTTGGTATCATTTTAAAGAAAACCCTTTAAATTCACATTTTTTTCACATTTTGAAAGTTATTAAAATAATTGTATATGTTGTCTGTGTTATAAAACCCCCTCTAAAAAACACTCTTTTTTTGTAAACTCATATTTGAAAGTGTTACTTTTAGATTCTGTGTGGTCTTGGTTGCTGTAAATAATTTAGTCAGTAATCATAGGATAAAAGAAAAATGTCTATCATAATCTGTGCAAACACTTTTCTATTCCAACTGATGAGAGAACGGAACCTCTTATGGTGGTAATGGGCCAGTAAGGACCTTTAAATTTAAAAGAATTTGGATGTAAATGATATTTCACGGACCTGGTACCGGGTACGAAAAAAAATATGAGTACATCTTAAATGTTTTAATGCATGCACATACGTGAAATGCTAGTCATCTTACATCTTTAAAGTTGTCAAAAGCTGATATGATGATGTCATGGCCTCCTCTAACCAAACACACTGCTGCCAACAGCTCCAAGACGAGAGCTTTAGTCCTATGAAGAACATGATGAAGTGTACTATAAGCGGATGCAAACCCACAAACAACCAACAAATACCACAAAAAGGAAAACACATGCACACTAACCTGGGGTTTTTGTTGTTGAGACTAAGTGTGATTTCGTTGACACATCTAGGGTGTGTCATGACTAAATTAAACCCAGACTGTTTGGGAAAAAAAGATGAGTCAGACAAAGTTGTTTTAAAATTATCTTTTGAGAAGAGAAGCTGTCTTGAGATACCTGATAGTTCATAATAGCACGTAGACACATAATGCAGAGGTGAACATCATCTCTCTGGGTGGCCAGTCGGGCAATTCGCAGAGTTTTTCTGCTGTGTGCCAGTGACGTTATTCTAATTAGGAAATGCAGAGAATAAGAAAAAGATCAACACTGAGTTTGAGAAAATGCACGTCTGTTTAATATCAGTTTTTCATTTGAGTCCTGTAATCCCTATGTTTTGTTGTAATGATGACTGACCGGACAGTGAGCGCACGCGCTGCCCTGGTCATCGTGTGTGGGGCAGAATGGTTGACATTTTTGGCAAGATCCTCCACCGATCTCTCTGACATCCTCCTGTTGTCTGATATGGAGCCACCATTTTCCACAGACTCCACCTCAAACCTGAGAATAACATCAGCATGGGATCTTATTTATATGCTATATGATAAATGTGGTGAGTGATTTCCAGTCACTTTTTGGCTGAATCAAAGACTTAAACGACTAAGTAATTATGTGTTCAATAGACATCTAATAGACGTCTATAAGATTTTAACTGCTCAAATTTCACCTTGTTTTAATCGAGTCGTCTATCTTTAGACATCTATTACTTCTTTTAAACATTAAAAAAAAAAAAGTATGGTGGGAAGGATTGTTCACATTAACAACAATAACCACAATGATAAAGTAGTTTAAAAACCCTTTACATATAATTTGAAGTGTCAACATCACCTATAGCCATAATGGCATAGATAATTTTGGTAGAATCACGTTCAGAATTCTATTGATGAACAATGTGAACACTGACAACCAATCATGATGAATTCTTCCATAAAGAGCTTGAATCTTTAAAGTGGCAGAAGACAGATCTGAACACTCTTGTATAGCAGAATGTGGTGTGGACAGTTAACAAATAGTTAGTTAGCATTCTTAGTGTGAACTTTTCTTTAGTCATAAAATCTTCTGACACATTTAATGCAAACATTCATTCATTCATTCATTTTCTTGTCGGTTTAGTCCCTTTATTAATCTGGGGTCATCACAGTGGAATGAACCACCAACTTATCCAGCAAGTTTTTATCCAGCGGATGCCCTTCCAGCCACAACCCATCTCTGGGAAACATCCACACACACATTCACACACACTCATACACTACGGACAATTTAGCCTACCCAATTCACCTGTACCACATGTCTTTGGACTGTGGGGGAAACCGGAGCACCCGGAGGAAACCCATGCAAATGCAAGGAGAACATGCAAACTCTTAATGCAATATTAGGTGACATTAATGGTTTATATAGGAAATGACAGCATAAACATACGGCACGTCACTTTGAGAATATGACAAGTAGTCCACCAGGACATCCAAGCCTTGGTTTTCCTCATTCAGAAACTCCTGGGCCCACCTACAGTTTAAACAATAAAAGACACAGCATGAAATAGGGAATTTTTCAAACTTTGCAAAAAAGTCAGCCTATTTTACTAACCAAACAGTCTAATAAGACTGCATGTAAGGGATAAAGTATATCTAGCTGGTTGTTTTTTTTTCAGCTGGTTGGTTCTTTTAGTCTTACTAAGCCTGTCCCTGTCCGGCTTTATGTGTTTTGTAATCCTGCTTAATACAAGGCTACTTGCCTCAAAAGTAAACAATGAAACATGAAGCATTGTCTGAGCTGTAATAATTAACTTACTCTTTTTTTAAATGTAAGTTTGCAGAAATAAAAACAGCTGGATGCAGCCTATACGGCTTGTACTATTACTCAGTTAGCAGATGGCCAATCAGTCAACTTTTACCAGTTTTTATTCCGTGGAATGTGATTGCTGACCAATCAGAATTAAGTATTCCAGTGACCCACTTAAAGTAATAATGAGAGTTTAGTTGGCACCTAGTTCCAAAGTTATTATAAGTCATTAGAGTATTAATAGACACTCTGCTTAATCTGCTAACACAGGGGTGGGCAAACTCTGTCCTGGAGGGCCAGTGCACAGTTTAGCTCCAACTCTAATCAAACACACCTGCTTATAGATTTCTAGATCTTAAAGACACTAATTACCATGTTCAGATGTGTTTAATTAGTGTTGGAGCTGAACTGTGCAGGATACCGGCCCTCCTGGACCGAGTTTGCCCACCCCTGTGCAAACACGTATAACTCACTTTCATCAGGTTATGACTAACTTTGCAAGTATGTCAGCTTAATTCTAACTGTACAGCCTACTGTACAACTAATTTTGTTTTAATATTACGATTACACTGTACTTGCCTTCAATTCTTGCAGTAAATTTAACAATTCTATTTAAATCAATTCAGACAGGCTGAGAAATTATATATATATATTTTTTCTTTTTTTTACAAATATATACACATGTATTTTGCTGAATAATTACATTTTTCAACTAAAGAAGATTATATTTATCAACACGTTTGCACATAGTAAAGACACATTTAGTCAAGAGCAGAAAATTTGTCAACAACAGTATTTGTTGTGAATGCAAGAATCAGAGTAAATATTGTTGTTATTATTATTATTTCATTTATTTATTTTTTGCAGAATAATGCGAAGCTCCAAGAACACTTTTGTGCACAATCAGGGCCGGAGTGGGACTCCTTTTTAGCTCTTGAGTTTCAAGCCTTAGACCGGCCCACCTCAGTCGACAACTGACTATATTAAAATAATGTTATTTCCAATTCAGTTTCAAGTGACACTAACACATCTTTTCAAGGACACAGCTGCTTTAGAACTTCAAATGTTTTTCATAAATATGAGAACATTAATTCTTTATAGATATCCAGTCCTTTGTAACGGTCGTCACACACAAAAAAATATGTACCCTACATAAGTAACCCAAACAGTATTTTATGTCTTAACATTGAAAATGAAAAAAATACATTATTCTCTGGTGAGGTTCAAACTCGGATCGGCGGCGTCAAAATGTAACGTGCTAACCACTAGACCACAATAGCGCTGTTAATTATGGTACTGTCATCTGCTGCTATTTAAGTCTACTCTTTTTATACCCTAATCTTTTTCTCCTTTTTTAGATTTCTGATCGAGTTATGTCAGATGTATTTATGTAGTGAATTGTCTGATTTTCATTGAAGAGGTGTAATATTCATTAAAAATAATTAATATTCACTAAGGTGCCGTTGTTTTGGGTGGAATGGGGTGCAGCCCGCAGGTTAATGATGATCATCATTAACCTGCGGGCTGCATTTTGCTCACGGGGCTGCGAGAAAATAAAAAAAGAGCGGAGCTGCGGCACAATAATGAATGAAAAGAGTGAGGTTATGGTCAAATAAACAAATAAATGAAAAACGTGCAACTGCTGAGAGTGCAAGCAGCTAGGGACACCGGCCCTCACAGCCAAAAAACGGACCGTCCCACCAGGAATTCTCCCGGTTCTCCCGGTTAGCCAATCTGGGCCTGTGCACAATAAAATGCAAGAATGACTTTGTTTAACAGTGTCTCCTATGTGAGATCAAAGTGAATGTTTACTATGGGCAATCTGACCCTTGCGTGTTGCACTGCTAAAACCACTCAGCGATGAGGACTTCTACAACTGTCAGAGCCTCTAAAAATGCTGAGTGCTAAGCAATTTGCATAAAGTGCACACGCAGCGCCTTGCTACACTGCTTTCATAAAAAAAAAAACATGTCTTCCATTGATATAAAAAATAAAATACAATTTGAGATTCAGTAAACACACCCTAATTGCAAAACATTGTACTGCCTGTAGAAAACAAATTTCTTGATGACCTGACAGGAAGTGAGTACAAAGACAAACGAAGTTGTAACTACAGGGGGCTGTTCCAGAAAGCAGGTTATGTGACATACACGGGTAAGTTTGAGAGTAAGTAGGTGGATAACCTCAACTTTGGTTCCAAAATCGGAGGTAACTTCTGGGTATGTTAAGTAGCCATAGCAACTTACTCTCTGAAGATAACCTGCTCCGGAGCAGGTTATCTTCAGAGAATAAGTTGCTATTTTAGAGTTTGTCTGTTTCAGAGAGTTTACTGAGCATTGCGTGCTCTTTTGATGAGAATATTATGGATGTGGACACACAGATACAAGTTTTTTCGTTGTGAGAGGGTTATAAGTGCATAGTTTTTTTCATAACCAAATTCATAATGTTAATGTATTTAACAAACCTTTTTGAAATCAAATGTGACAAACCGCGGGTCTGCGCTTACCATAAAAACATTCAGTGCAGCTCTTTGTAATCGCGTCAGGGCATTTTAGGCAACTGTACAATGTGGCAGTAGGACCACCTGTACAGTACGCCTGGCACTGAACTGTTTTTTACACTTTTGTACAGTTCCTTGGTAATACATTACTGCGTATCATTACACGGATGATTCAGAGCTCGGGAATAGCGTAGTGGACAGTGCGTCGATAAAGAATAACGGATCGCACAACAGAGTGAGTTTGAATCTCACTTACAGATCTTGTGTTTTTTCTCTCCTTCTGCACCCTCACATTTTTCTGTATAATATTATAAGTGGCAGCTTTGTCTTTTGTAGGAAAACATATCTTTAATTTAAGATGTAGGACGTTGTTCTTATATATACATTCACGCACACACACCTACATTTTTTAATAGAATATTTTTTGAGGGTTTCTAAATGCTATTGTGTGCATTAATTGCAGCCGATTTTAAAGCTCCATCAGTCACTAAAGGACACTGATAATATAAAATTTGTCCAAAGTATAAATGTGCAGGTACAACTTAATTTTCTATCCTTAATCTTTTGGTGTTTCAACTATTAAACTCATTACTGCTTCCACTTACCAGCTCATCACACACCCCACCTCATCACTATGTTGAGGCTAAATGGCTGATTTTCAGGAAGTAATGATTCAAGTGTATAACACAAATATAGTAAAAAAGTTGTATTATAAAATAGAATCATTACTGGGCACTACATTGTTTGCTGGAGGACAAAAGATACCCTTTTCTGCCTTATACGATGACACCCTACCTGCAGCCTGACCCAGAGGAAATCTCAGTGACCCAAGCAGACAAAACAGATGGAAGAGTGCTAAAAATATATAATTAGTCAAAAAAACTATGTTTAATCAAATAGTTTGGTCTGTTCATTTCTTCATTTCCTGAAATAAAATGAATGATTTTGTACACTGCTTTATACACACACCTTTCAACGTGTAACATATTTTTCATATACATTTCTCACCTTAAGTTGATGCTCATGTGACTTTATCTTTGAAGATGGACCTTATACAGCTACTTTAGAATTAAAATATGTAGATAAAAGATTTTGTGATCCAAGAGTAATATTCAAATATGGAAAAGTGCAGAAAATTCTTACACTGCTTGTTAGTTGAGGCAGAAGGAACTTTGTCTGCATGCAAAATAAAAAGAACCTAAAGCTATCTGACAACAATCACTTACAACAGTGACAGAGTGTGTGGTTTAAGTCAAAAACTCAACCACTGAAAAGCCTTTATTATAGGACACAGCAGTTAGACAGGCCTCTTTCTATTAGCTGCATGTCAGAAAGAATATTCTAGAGTGTTAAATAAAGAGCTCCAGTAATTAAATATTACCGTTTATGATAATGTTTCTGTGTTTAATGACGTTGGGCAGAGTTCTAGCTCCAGAAAGATTACAATTTCTATAAGCCTTATTAGTCAACACACATATTGTGGCCTTAAGAAATTAATGGCAAGAAAAATAAATGCATGAATGGTTACACAACATACTCAAAAAGGATGTTAAAGAGCAGTTTAATTTATCATTACAATAAAATGGAGGGTGGCATGTGTAATTTAATGAACTAATAAATTTTCTTATTATTTATTTTTATTTTCTTATCTATTTCTTATTCTATATTTCTTTCCTTCGTTGAAGCAGATGTGTAATCTCTGTGTTTAAAACCTCCAGCTTCGCCTCTGTAAAGTGCGTTGCCCTTTTTTTCTCACCGTGACTTTCTATGGTGACTCGTGAATTCGGCGATCTACTGAAAATGCCTTCAGGTGTGTGCCGTGCACGTGCATTAACCCGCGGTTATCTTCAGGAGGTTGATTTAACTAACTCTTGTCACCTGTTTTGGAACCAACATACTCGCGGTAAGCAGGTTTTGGGTAAATCAACCGAGAGTTTAGGTTTTAGCAGATGGTAAGTTAACCCAGCTTTCTGGAATACCCCCCAGGTGTTGTTTGTTTGTTTGTTTGTTTTGGCACTCAAAAGTGTTCTTCTTAAGCTTCCTATTATTACATTTCAGGTCACATTGAATGATTTACAATGTCTTTTGTTCTTTTTCTGGACTATTTCTGGACCATTACTGTCAATGTAAGATGATGGAGTTCTCAGAGGATTGGAACAACATGAGGGTGAGTAATTAATAACAGACATTTAATTTTGAGTGAACTAGCCCTTTAATAACTTTTCAGACCTAGTATAAAATGATGCAATGGTGTAAATAGTAATCATAACTAACTCAACACTGGTCAGAAATAGCAGTGAAGTCTATCATTGCAATACACAACAAAATAAAGCAACCACTAACCCAATGTGATTGGTTCTCAGCGATATTTCCAGCTCTCTCAGGACTTGAGTTGACTCCTGCACACGTTTCTTGAACTGTGGAGAAAGACCCGCAGAGATACAGTAAGCTAACCGCTAACCGACTGACAGACAATCATTCACCTCTCAACAAAAGCTTTCATCTGGGATTTTTCCACAGGTGGGTGTCAGAAATGACAAGAGGTAAAAGAGAATGACAGTGTAGGAAAGTGGAGAGGAAAAGAAAGGACAAAGAGAGATGGCACTGACCCTGCGTGTGACTCCACCCTGGTCCTGGTAGAAGCTCTTGATTTTAGTGAGGTAAGCTGAAGGAGGGTTTTTCACCTGAAATCGCTCCTATTAGACCATAGAGAAACAGAAACTATTCATGGACTGGTATCTGACTTAAATATACTAAAAAGATACTAAAAGATAAAAGATACACAACTAAAAGATGTTGTGTACAGTGGAGATTAAAATTAGAGAGCAACCTACAATTTGCAGTATGTTTAGTCTTAGTCATTCGATTACAACAGAAGTAAAAGCAGGTTTAAACATATTTCATGAGTTATATGTTCTAAAGCAGTTTTTTTACAAACATGAGGAAACGTTTATCAATACTTAGGTCACTTTTTCACAACAGAAGTATATGTGGGTTAAACAGAGGATCAATTATTGTTTTGTCACAAAGTGCATCAATGACTACATCTCTCAAATTTCATGAAGTTATTTCTCACTCAGACACAACAACTGCCAAAAATCTTTGTACGTACAGGACATTTTGCACACGCTTACATACTGTTTTCAAAACTGCTAAACTTATGATTAAAACAATAACATATTGCAAAACTAAATAAGACAGCAAAATTCAACAGCAGTATTTTATTAAAACATATTTCAAATCTAAAAATTATATCTGTATTAGTGGATGTTGTGTATACAAATTTTTGTATTTTGAAATTACGTGCAAACTGTGTTTTGGTAGTTGTAGTGCATTTTGAATATGAAATAAGCTGTTTTGCCAAGCTGAAAGTCGCCCAGGAGAATTGTGTGAAGAGTTTTGCTTAAGTAACTTGAGTATTGAGAAGTGACCTAGCATCTGTAAAAATCTGTAAAACAGTTATGAAATTAGAGGTAACACTTTATTTTGATTGTCCATTTAAGTATTAGTAGATTATCTGCTTAATATCTGTTGATACTGCTTCTTCATCAGACATTTAACTGACTATAAGAAACTTTGCAAGTACATGTCAACTTACACTAAACCTAACCCTAACCTAACAGTCTACTGATATATAATCTAATGAGAATTAGTTGGCATGTAAATGCAATGTAACTTTACTTCAGATTCCTTACAAATATTGCTGTAAATCTGGCATCTGGTGATTCATTTTTAATTATCTGATATTGAACTAACAGCCTAACTTTCCAGTTGTCACTGAAGGTGGTGTATACTGAAGCCTTCAGGATGTACAAGGTAAGCAAAACAGTTTAGCTGCATGCATGCGTTGCCATAATAACTTGTTCTCTGCATGCACAGCTACAAATTTGCATCCCACCGTTGTCATAGAGACAAAAATATTAACACAGGAAGTGCGTAGACGAACAGTTTCACCGCATTGTGCCTGACCTCATACCGCTGTCTTCTTTTTTCCCTCTCAATCTCCCATTCTTCATTTACATCATCTTGTTTAACCACACATTTGTGTTATCCTTTACTCTCATTAAACATAAATAAAATTATGAGCAACACTTTGCTTGAAGGGGTTTTCATTAGACTGTTATGAAACCGTAATTATCATGCCACGTCTTGAACGTGTTTTATGCATGTTCATGACAACTGTTATTAAGTGTCATTTGCTCTGTTTTCTTATGTTAAATGCAAAAATGACATTGCTTGTTATGAAAACTTGACATAAATAAATACATCACAACCAGTCTTGACTTTACCAAGACAACTTAACTTGTCATAAGTCTATCATAAACATGACTGTCATGAGATATTATAATTGTGTCATTAATATTTTTCTGATCCTGTTTTCAGTGGAACAAACGGTATTTGTCATAACATGTCTCAATAAAAGTGTCATTACTCTAATTAATAATTAATAAAAAAATACTTATTTTTAACTGTTGTTAGTATTTATCAACATTTTAATGACAAATTCAGCTTGTAGCATAGTAGTTGAGTTTAGATGCACAAACCTCTAAATGCTTTTTGATATTTTCTTTTAAATTTAGCTTTTTTCTTCGACTCCTGTGTGTAGGCTCAGTAGTTTTACTTCTACAGTGATGAATAACGTCCTTTAAAGTAAAATAAGTGAACATAAACAAAAGAGGCTGAAAAAAATGCTCATTTTAGGAGAAGATTTCAGATAGAATTTAGAGGTTTTTGCATCTGAACTCTTGATATTATAATGAGGCTGTTATCAAATCCATGATATATTTATAATGGCTTCATTCATGACAGTCATGTTTATGACAGATTTATGACAGGTTTTGTTGTCTTGATGATGTCAAGCCGTCATGACAATGAAAAAAACAGGTTGTGATTTGTTTAAATCAAGTTGTCATAGCAAACAATGACCAGTTTGCATTTAAAATGTCAGAACAAGGCACACAGAATCTGAGCGTGCAGAAATCTACAGATTTTCAGCCCATCATTGAGTCTATATATTTAGTTGTGTGTAAATGTGTGTAAACTTATATTTATTCAGTTTTTAAATTAATTTCAGTAATATTACTGACTAATATGAAAATGTTCATGTGATTATTATCTAAATTTCTAATATTGGATTTACACTGTTAAAAATGCTGGATTCCACACAATTGATTTGTGTTGGGACAACATTAAGGAATTAAGTTAATATATTTGTTTTACTTGTATAAGTACAAATGAAAAACTGATCGCACACAAACATAAAAACAGCACCAGAAAAAGAACAAGGGCCCCATTTATGTTATTGTAAAGTGATTATTTCTGTCATTTAGTAGATATATGGTTGATGCAGTACATTAGAGACTTGCTTTGTTTACCAAATAAATGGATCTAATAGGATTTGCATTGTCAACATTAAATAAAAGTTTAAAATGTATTATGTTTTTATTTAACATGTTAGGTTTTTGGTTATAATGTACCCAAAATCATTCAGCATAAATCTGCAGATTTGTTACAATATTCTGCGCAGAAATATCAAAAGTATCCACAGATTCTGTCTGGCCTTAGTCATAACTACGCAAATGAAACTTAATGGCAGTTGTTATTAGCATGTATAAAATCTCATTCACATCTTAATGAATATAAAGGTTTAATGACAGTCTTCAAGTACAGTGCTACCCATATTTGTATTTATTTTTAGCGACAATAAAGGGTAATACAAATGTGCACTGAAAAATACAGTTAAATACACCTTCTTATTAAAACTCCTAGATATGATTGTGTCATTCAATGTAAAGTCAATTGGAATATTTGGAGTCAATTGGAGGATTTTTTTTCTATCAATCACTGTTTTTCCTAAACTACAAAGTGCAAAGGTTTCAACAAATAAGTCTTTTAATTGTATTCACACATCATAGAACAACAACAAAAAATGGTTAGATCATTTACACAAGAAGCATTTTTCAGTATAGAGACTACAGACACTCATTTTACTGTGTGACTTAATAATATAAATCAAATGCTGTTTTTATTTTTTGCTTTTATGTGATTATATAAATACATCATGCCTGCGTATTACACATTATACCCTCATAACAATCTAAAATATTACAACAGCAAAAGTGCAAGATCAAGATGCCTGTAACGTATGAATTTGCTATTTGTATTTGTGTCACAGTGTAGCTTTAGCTCATTTAAGCTTATAGCATGTCTAAATGTAGTCTGCCACACAACTTCCTCTCAGAGGGCACGCCTACACCCAAGCCATGCAATTGTTCAAAGAAAACTACTCAAAAATGGAATGACCTATGTATTTCAACATGAGCATTCATTACATATTTCAATATGAGTAATCTCTGGCTAATGAGAAGTTAGTGGGAGAGCGTTCAGTACCCTGGCACACTCTCAGTTCTATTTTGCTGCCAGTACTTAAAAACGCAACTTGAAAAATGTTGAAGTTGATCAGCGTATGTGATAGTAGCAGTATCTCACCTGATCACAGACCAGCTCCCATTTCTTCTCATTGTCATACTGGCTCAGAAGCTTCATCTTATCAGGAGGGAGATTCATGGTGCTCTGAGAGGGAAAATGACAGGTTTGTGACTAAACAAACATGCTGGCAGACACATGCATTGAAATGACTGCAGTGTAAAATGCTTGTGGATATATTGTTGATATTTAAACTAGTGGTTCTAAAATTCAGTTCAATCAACTCTCTCTGTTTGCTAATTTACTAGTCAAGATTAAAGCGTTTATAACAATGACAACAGCAAAAAAAGTTTTATATTCTAAAAATTACTTGTGCGTCCTTTTTACAATTTTAAAGCTTTGAAAAATATATCAGTATATTAAACCTTTTCTGCATCAAATTAAAACAAATACTCATAGGTCCATAACGAACAGAAATGCCAGTGTCAGAATCCCATAACAATGATCATATTTTAATATTTATTCACACTTTACCCGTATCCGTCCTGACTCTAACTACCAAAACATTAATAATTTTAAAAATGGTAACACTTTAGATTAATGGTCCATTAGTTAATGTTAGGTAATGTATTTGCTAACATGAACAAACTATTAGTAATACATTTGTTATGGTATTTATGCATCTTTGTTACGGTTAGTTCATGTTATTTAACTTAATTAATGTTCGTTCGAGTTATTTCATGTTAAGTCATGGTGCATTAAGTAATGTTAACAAGCACAACTTTGGATTTTACTAAAGCATTAAGTAATGTTGAACTATGGTTAATAAATGCTGTACTGGGTTTTACTTGGTTTAATGTTAGTAAATATGTTAACTAACATTAACTGAAGGAACATTCATTTAAAGTATTATCATATGATTTTATAACCCTTTAAATAAAATTTTGTTTACATACATTACCATTGTTTTTTAATGTAAATTTTGAAAGAGTTTTTACATTGAATATACAAAATAATTAAACATTAGAAAAGGAAAAAAGTTCAGAAATAAGTCAATTAAATTAAGGACTCAAAGATATTATGGGAATATGGTAATAAACTACCAAAATAATACAGTAAAATACAATCTAAAAAATACAAAAGTAAAGTAAAATCTGATTATACAGACTTGTTGAATTATTGCTAATCCAATTTCTTAGCCCTTTTTTTTGCATAACTACATACAGATGAAACTGTGAGGATTGTACACTTGACACCTTAAGTGTTCAAATTTACTATGTATGTATTTTGATTTTACCATTCTTCATCCTATTTTACCTTCTACGTTCTCTCATAAAATATCTCATCTTTCTAACTATTTTAGGCTCTATATTGAGTCTTATTGAGGCTTAATGGAAAAATATTATAAATATTTTATATTATTATAGTCTTCCATGATTTGTGATCAGATTATTTTGTCGAGAATCACATTGAAAATAAACCCAAACCAACACACACACATAATTATGATTACAGAATTTTAATTCATTTAGCCTGCAGTGTTCAAAGTATTATTATACTCAAAATATTATTTACTCCACTAACCAAACCTGAAAAAAGATGCCAAAATATTAACATCAAATAATGTTTTTTTTTTTTTAATAGTAAATATTTTGAGGCCTTGCCTTGTCAACAAAACAAAAGCCTGCTACAAACCATGTATGAAGTTTCACTGAAATAACACTGGAAAACCCATTGAAACCAATTGAAGCTTTGTCTTCAAGGTCCTGAGTTTAACTAGATTTCAAAACTAGCCAAACGTATATCAGCATTAAAACACCCGAAATCATCACAAAAATTAAATGAAATAGACAAAAATGTCCATAAGGATGCACAAGGGTCAGATCAGGAATAGATGACATTCATAAATATGGTGTCTAATTCTATTAAGCATGCATGTCCATCCCAAAATGAATTTATTTCATAAATCTATGAAATAATCTATGGATATCAAAAACATTTATTTACTGCAGGCAGGGTTTATAACACAAGTTGTACATCACATTGTACAGTTTGACATCAGTGTTATACTAACTGTTGTGTGATGTTGATGGAAACATTTGAATCCTGCAGTAATAACATGGAAAAGTTTTAGTATCAGATATAAAGCAGATATAAAGCTAACATTACTTATTGTTTTTCACAGCTTGTAAAACTGATTCTCAATTTTAAATAACATCTGAGTTGCCTATTATACATAGCGTCTAACATATGATGCAGCATATGATGAACATCGAGCAGACACAGGGAAGGAAATGTGACAGTTACCATGTTACAAAATACCTTATGATGCAAGGACTGCTCATTTTAACTATCTTCATACTTTAAAAGGCACAGCTCAACCATAACTGAAAACCTGTAGTAATTTAGGTCACTATTTACCTAAATTCAATCCTTTATGGCTGAAAAACTTCTCAGTGAGTCCACTACTGTCTTACAAAATAAAGAAAGCCATCATAGCCTAGCTTAAGAATGACATTGCATATTAATATATACATATTAATTTAAGCACATATCTTGTCAATTCATTTACCCTACAGTTTATGTTTTTCTTCTTAAGTTCATAAGCTGCTATGTTTGATGTCTGACGCAAAGTAACTTCCTGAAAATATGTTTAGCATGTCTTGTAGAACACATTTTCAGCAGATATTCATAATTAGATTTATGTTTTTAATATTTTAACAGCTTAATTGTGATGACACCTCTCAGTCAAATTAGAAGGTGTGGTTGGTAAAACTTAGGGGTGTAACTTTAGCGTAGCAGCGCTGTGTTCTTGGGTGTTTCCGCTAAGTGCATGTTTTTTTTTTTTTTTTGCACAAAGAACGAAAGTGCATTTAGAAACACGGTGAGTGCTTAACTGAAGAACAGAGAGAGAGAGAGAGAGAGAGAGAGAGAAAGAGTGTTGGGCAGGGTTTGGGTGGGGTACTAAATGTGGTCTATTGGTACTAAACAAAAAAGTGTTCACAAGATTAAGCTGATAAACTGGTATCTCTCAATATTAATCCATTAAATGTTCACAGGGTTTGTGAAAGTAGCCTGTAAAAAGGAAATCCCCATATTTGATGATGATACATTGGCATAATCGCTTTCTAATCATTGTTCCAGGACAAAATATTCGAGATTATCCCTTGTTTTGTCCATACCCTCAGCAGTGCACAGAGGGATTTAAGGGATTCCCTTCATCAACAGATCCTGGAAAAGTCTAGCTGGGCCCTCCTGAGCATTCATAAACACAAATGCATTCAGATCAAGTATTTTCAGAAGGATCAAATGGCCATTTGTTACAAGGAAGGCTGTTTTTAGCTTACTACGGAAATTAGACTCTGAGATAGCAATTTAACAACAGGACATCATACATATTCATTAGCAAGCGGGAAATATAAAGTCACATTTATTAGAAGCCATGGTTCCACTTCTTTATAACTACTAAGTAATAACATACGTTTTTAGAAACAATGTATGTACTGTGTTCATCTTATATAGCACTTTATGTTACATGGTTTATGCTTAGGTTTAGGAGTAGGTATTCTTTTATACCAGCAATGTGGGTTGAAGTAAGATTAGAAACAGGTGTTATTGGTAGGTTTTTGGATGGGTTTAGGGGTCTAAATTGAGACAACTGAGTATTTATAAAAAATAATTAATAAAAAAAAATATTAAAGATATTTTTTTTTACATATTTTTAAGGTCAATGCCGGTAATATATTGAATGATTTAAAGTTTACATTGTAGTAATAGAGACATTTTTTATGGTAGTTAAAAAATCAGGCTTGACGTATGTGTTGTTATACAAGTTGAAGTCTCATTAATGGTTTGGTATCAAAATCCTTTAAAATACCTGCTGTTATATTCCACTGAAGAAAAAGTGATGCAGGTTTGGAATGATATAAGAGTGAGTAAATGATGAAGTGGTCCAACTGTACATTGATGCCTTTAACTGCTAACAAATTTAACTACTTAAAGATTAACTGTGTGTATATATAGTGTGCTTATGTTGATGTTGTATTACAGAACACTTTATCTGGTAGGATATGGTTTAGGTTTTAGACAGGTTTAGTGGTTTAAGTGTTTCTTGAGGTGAAGGAGAAGGGTGAACTGTGTATTTATTGATGTCACTACAGAAATTAAATACAGATGTTTCTACATACAGCCAATTTTAAATATAAGTACAACATAAATAACATATTAAATAATAAATTTCAATACTAATAAATAGTAGTTGTAGCACTTAACATAAATGTAACAGTAAAAAAATTCTTTAATTAGCAGTTTTCTGTATTTTGTAATTCATGTTTTTATTTCTCACCATTTATTTATGCTTTTGAATTGTGTTTTGGGACCTTAATCTTACTTTCAACAACCTTTAACCTTAAAAAGTAAAAAAAAAAAAACTTTTATTTAATTTTTAATAGTTTAAAGTGATCTATTTTCTGGATTGGTGGTGTATATTACTATACAAAAACCTTGTAATAAAAGCTTTCTCTCTATATTATTTCTTATATTATTTCAAACTCCTAAAATGTCAATAAAAGTCATTTTGTTATTCTGTAGAGTTGAATTTTTAACATCGAAAGTCGACTGAGCAGAGATCAACATCCCATTATGCAATTCACATCCATAAATAAATAGAAAACATTTGTAAATCACAAAATACGGACACTGTTAATTAACAGACATTTTTAACTCTGTAGGTCCAAACCTGCCCAAGAAAAGAGATGGTGAAAACAAAAGAATGACTCTAAGCATCACTGATGACTTTAGACCCTAATTAGACATCATCACATTGTCAAAGGTCTCTCAACACTAAGATTATAGGACCGTGTTTTGTCTTATGACTTCTCTTAAGAAGTTCCCTAATTTGTCATGCTGCCATTGCCGGTTCCTGTACTAAAAGCCCATGTGGAACTAATGTGACAGTATCTGCATGAAGTCACAAGTGTCTTTCTGAGCATTACTTCATTTTGTATTTCACATGAAATCTTGCACTTGTTTTGAAATCCTCACGTTATGCCTGATTTGTCCATTGTCCAAAAAACAAAAAGTTTCTCCTTACTCTTACAGGTTTGAGAAAATTGCAAGACAGTAAATGTAATACTCGCAAAACAGAAGTTTCTAACATAACAGGAAGTGACAGAATAAGCGGCTTTTGTATCGCTGCATGCCTAATGTTTACATGTCGGTGTGCTGTATAAAGTACTCACCAAAACCACATTGAAGCGTTCTTCTAGCTCTTCCTCTGGGGGCATGGGTAGCTTTGGAGGGGCACATTTCTTTTTAAGGATGGAGGGAGCAGGGTTTAGGCCTCCCGTTGAGCCTTTGGCCTCCTGCCCCTCCGCCTGCTCCAACCCGCCGGCTGCGTTACCCATCACTGCTTTCCTTAGGAATTCCAGGATATTAGACTGCTTTGAGACAAACTGCTGATGATTCCCGAAAGCCAAACTCTTTGCTCAATTTTTAAAGTCTGTCCAATCCAGCGTGAGTGAAAGCACATGGGCTTCTTTAGGACATGCTGTCAGTCAATATGGACACCTTTTAAACACATGCAGGGTTTAGGATGAGACGGTGCATGTGATTGCAAAGAAGCTCTTGATGAAGAGGAGAATTCACAACAATCAGATTCCTAAAAGTATTTTCAGATGCAACGATTTCAAAATGGAAGATCAATCGTAGACACACATTTACTCCAAAATTAATTTAAAAATTGCTTCTTTATGCTTTCTCTCTATTAAAAAAAAAGAAGTCCTGTAAAAGTTTATCTCGTCCAGGCTTTCAGTGCGGCTGCATGTTAGTTATAAATTTAACAGGCCTTTTCTCCAGTTGTCTGCCTCTCCTTCAGAAGTTGAAGCATCTTTCTCAGCTTTTTGAACGTCCAGCCATTAGATCAGGCCTACAGAAGTTTCCTTCAACAGAAAAGACAGATGTTGTTGAATTTACATGCAGGCACCTGTCCGAGCACACTGTGTGTGTTACAGAAATGAGAGAGAAGCAGAGTTTAGAGCAGGAGGAAACCACAGAAAAAAGCAGAAGCATCAGTGCTTCCTGAACAGCGCTCTACAGAGAGAGAAAGAGATACGCTGGGTGTGTCAGTTTAAATTCTGTTTGTATTCGAAAATTCTGAAGTCTTATAGATGTTACACTACTCATGTGTGTATCCTGTATTGTATCTTTCAATACTGTTTTATCTTTGTAATCTGTTACTGCTCATCAGGGCTTGTTGTCACAGCAATATGTTGTTTGTTATTTCTGAAAGTGAATTGTGTTCCTGATTGACAACTATAATATTTAACAATTAAAATAATCTTTAAGCATTTTCTATATCAACATATTCATTAAGAAAATTCCAAATCTAGACTTTTATTCCTCTGGTCTTGTTAAGTTATTTGATTTTATATATATATATATATATATATATATATATATATATATATATATATATATATATATATATATATATATATATATATATATATATATATATATATATAAATAGCTGCTGTTTAAGGCAAAATAGCTGCTATTTAATATGGAACAAGACACTAGATATTTGACCATAAAATAATAAATTAAATGATAAATGAATTACCTAACTTGATATAAAAAAGCTCAATTCTCACACTAAAAATCTCAGTTGTATTGTTCTTAGTCAGTTTTTATTCAGCCATACTGCAGACAAAACACAGAGCAGAGCATTGTGAGTGCAAAAACTGATTAATAGTAGCAGAATTACATTTTGAAACATGCTAAATGGCAACAAATGTTATGTATTTCTATATTTGAAATTTGCAATCTCCATCATCCATGCAAATATATAATAAATTACATTTACTTTTACATGAGGTTTTTAAGTTGCAACTTTTTATTAAAAATAAATAACTAAAATTTAATTCATGTGTGAACACTTGAATTAAAATTGAACACCCGGAGATATTTGCTACAATTTAAAATCCAGTCTGAACCAAAGATTTACAGCAAATTTATAAAAAATAAAAAAAAATGGCGAGTTAGATGTCTTTTAATGGATTGGCACTCAGACTTAAGTTGGGTTTAAATCTTTTTTCAACGAACACATCGGGACAGTGTGGTTTTGTAAAGGCCTTCTCATGAAGGCCCGTTCGCGAGCAAGTCGTTCTATTTAAGGATTCTTCAAGAACCGATCAAACCATTTCCACCAAAAACAACTGAATCCTTTGATTTGCATCTCCCGTAGGTAGGCCGAATACTAATCCATACGTTACTTAAAGTTACTTACTTTAATGTGCCTGACTCTCCCTCTGAAGTTAACAAAAATCCTGATGTTATTAGTTAGTTCTCACACTCGACTGGAGTCAAGAATCTGTGCTGTGGCATTTGCAAAACTGGAAGGCTATCTTTCGGACGAGTCCGGAGCACAAGAACACAAACAGTAGGCAAGATAAACTTACTGCCTTTTATGACTGACTGGCATAGTATCAACCCTTAACTGAAATGACTGTTTGACAACTGATTCTGGGCTAATACTCTAAGTGCTGGTAAACTGGACTTGAATGAGGAGAAAGGGGACGAAACCTAATAAAATTATCATATCGTGGCGAAATCTGGTTCGACCGGTTTGCTGAGAACAAGTTAAACCAGCCATCACGAGAATACATTGTTAAAATCACCTTAAATTACCTTTCTTCTAAAGTTTTAAGAATGACAAATATAGAAAATATAACATTTTGTGTATGAAATGTGGTATATAAATAAATTTGAAGTGTATTCTACAGAAAGAAAAGATTTAATTTTTTGTCTCACTCTATTCTTGAAATGTACCCCAACACACACACACACACAATGGTTGTGATGGTTTACAAGGACGCTCCATGGGCATAAATGTATTTTAAACAGTATAAACCGCTTATGGCCTTACCTCACCCCTGCCCCTAAACACAACCCTCAAAGGAAACCAGTGGTAATTTTTGCATGTGAAAAGAGTTAAGTATGATTTTTACATAAACCACCTCAATGTTGTATTTGCACATAAACCCCCTCAATGTTGTATTACCTAGTTTTACACACGTCAGTATAAAAATTTCTGTCCTTGTAAACCACCAAAACCAGTACATGCACAAACATACACACAGATAAAGGCAACAAAAAAAACATCCAGTAAAACTGCAATTCTTTAAAAAATATTTCACAAGTTTGGTTTATTGGAGGGAAGTTTTTTAAACACAATTTTTAAACAATAGTTTCAATATGTAATTTCTTTACTTTATTCAAAAATGCAATCTAAAGGCTATGTTAATTAGGTTAATTTGGCAAGTCATAGACAACTGTGGTTTGTCAGGCAATAAAAATAACAATAATTTGCCAGGGCAATGCAGTGGTGCAGTAGGTGAGAGGTTCTCAAAGTGGGGGTCGGGACCGCCCCTAGGGGTCGCAGGACAATGAAGGGGGTTCGCCTGGTGATTTCTAAAAATCGATTTATTTTTCTTAAACCAAAAGAATTACCATATTTTATCCATAACCTACTAAAAAATTGTTGTTTAGAGGTATTATAGACTGCTGTATATAGTTACTATAGTAGCTTTTAGTTACTTGTTCTATTGGATTGTGACCCTTAAGGTAATTGCATTATTTTAAAGACACAGCAATAGTGTCAGATGCAGCAGATTGATTTTATAATACCAGGTTAATCTTTCTGGCACATTTACAGCATTGATATACATTAAAAAAATTAAACGAAGAATAGACTTGGGTCTATTGGTGTGTGTGTGTGCGCCATTGCATGCAAGGTTTCTGTGTTTATAACCACCTCAGAGGATATTGAGGGTCGCGAGTCACTGGCATTGTTATTTTGGGGGTCGCGAGCTGAAAAGTTTGGGAACCCCTGCAGTAGGTAGTGTTGTCGCCTCACAGCAAGAAGGTCGCTGGGTCGCTGGTTTAAACCTCGGCTCAGTTGGTGTTTCTGTGTGGAGTTTGCATGTTCTCCCTGCATTTGCGTGGGTTTCCTCCGGGTGCTCTATTATATATATATATATATATATATATATATATATATGTATATATATATATATATATATATATATATATATATATATATATGTATATATATATATATATATATATATATATATATATATATATATATATATATATATATATATATATATATGTATATATATATATATAGACTATAATAGGTAAAACTTCCTTGCTTTGTTAAACATCACTACTTGGAAAATAATAGAGAAGGAATTTAATTTTCACACAAGGGCTAATCATTTTCCTCTTCGTACAAATTGTTCATAAACTTATATGCAGATTTAAAGCAATGATTTTTATTTGTAAAATCAAATCCTCTCGAAACTGCAAATATAATAGTAAAATGTTAGACACTGAAATGTAAATAATTAAATAAATAATAGAATGTAATGGCCTCTAGTCCATATTTATACAATTTTAGAAAGCCGTTAAATGAAGATTTTCTATTAAGTAGGAAGTTTAACATCTTTCAAATGCAAATCTGTATATGTATAGAGTGTGTCATGTGTGTATATATATAGAGTGTGTCGTGTGTGTATATGCATAGAGCTTGTATATGTATAGTGTATCATGTGTGTAAATGTATAGAGTGCGTGTATATGCATGGAGTGTAACATGTGTTTATGTGCATATATATAGAGTATGTCATGTGTGAATATGTTTGGAGTGTATCAGGTCCTTCCATTGTATGGGTTCATCAGACTCCCAGTAGCTCAGTGGTAACGTCACTAACCTTTCCCACCAACCCTAACATGAGTGTCATGTGTGCATGTGTATAGACTGTGTATATGTATGGAGTGTGTCATGTGTGCATATATGAGGTCTTTTCAGGTTTTATGGGTTCATCAGACTCCCAGTAGCTCAGTGGTAACGTCACTCACCTTTCACACCATTTAGACCCTAACATGAGTGTCATGTGTTTATATCTATGGAATGTATCAAGTGTGTATATGTAAGGAGTGTATTATGAGTTTGCATATATGTATAGAATGTATCATCTGTGCATATGTATGGACTGTGTCTATCTATAGAAATGTATCATCTGTGCATATGTTTGGAGTATATAATCTAACATATGTGTATATGTGAATATGTATGGATTGTTTCATGTGTGTTTATATAAGGAGGTTTTCATGAGTGTGTATATGTATAGAATGTGTCATCTGTGTATTTGTATAATGTATATATTTGTATGCGGTCTTTGGGTTCATCAACTCCCAGTAGCTCAGTGGTAACGTCACTCACCTTTCACACCAGAGACCTTGGTTCTATCCCAGACCCTAACATGAGTGTCGTGTGTGTATGTATAGCATGTTGTGCAAGTTACTTCCAAACTATAATACATTACAGATTACTTATTACTGTTATTTAAAAGTAATCCCTTACATTACAATATTACTGTCTCAGAATTGTAGTATGTTACATTACTCTTTTATTACTTTTTAGTTACCTTCACCAAAATAACTACAGAATTAGAACTTAACATTATAAAATTTTATAATGTTTTATAATGTGCATTTTACATCCAGTAGAAAGTGATTTGATGTAGCAGAATGACTGTGACCTCTCCAGGCTACTAATAATAAAGTACATAATTGGCAATGTGAAGGCTCAAGACAATGCAAGAAAGGATGACAGCCAGAATCACAAATAATCTGTTAAAAGTATGGTAGAGGTAATGTGATTATCTGGCAATATCTGTGAATGGCTTGGCTATATTCACACAACAGGCCGTTATGTAAACTCCAATGCCATGACAAACTGCAGATTTTGTTTATTTTCTTGTTACCATTATTGGATTTACTTTACATTCAAGTGGTTTACAACACAAAACTGTCCTGCACAAAGTGAGCATGATGAACAGCTTATATAATGTTTGTGCACCGATTTCCTCTGTTTGTGGACAAAACTGCTTGCGAGCTCTCACATACGCTGCTCGCGCACAAATTCTCAGGATCTCTTAAATATGCACTGTTCACGCACAATTTTTCTTGCGTGCTCTCAGTACACTGCTCTCTCAATGAGATTATATGCAGACTCACAATTTGTGTCTTGTGTTCCTTCTTCCTTTCGAGTTTTTTTATATTATTTTTATTAGTACACTATTTATTAAAAATAACCAAAATACTACAATAGACTTATAATTTTTTATCTAATAAACCACAACATTTTTGACTGTATGTTATATGATGAGATATTTCCAGTTTTAAACACTTAAAAATACAGAGAATAGACATTGGATGTAAAGAATATGTTTTATTTGAAAAAACATTTTTTAAACATCCAAAAGGTGCACCATACTAATCAAATAAAAAACATTTAGACAAAAATATGGAGCTAGATTTGTTTCTTTATTATTCAATCAAAAATATTTAGTTTTAAAGAAAAATGAAGTATGTAGTAAATAAATTATTAAAGATTTCAAAGAAAAAACACGTATAATTTAAAAACTTATGTCAATTATAATAAAATATTATTATTAATTTTGTGTCTTAATTATTCAAACAAACATATGAAGTTTTTGACCAAAACTAGGTACAATGAAATTAAAAAATAAAAGATTTCAAATAATAAAAAACATTTATCTAAAAAAATTCACACTGCAAAAAATAAACTATTTACATTTTATGGAGTTACCACCAGATTAATTCATTGTGTGCTCATTCATTTTGCTTTCGGTTTTGTTTCATTTTTGCAGATCTAAAATTTTTGCTTTTGAGTTGAAAAGTTTTGCGAGTTGAAAACTGCAGCTCAGTGGGCGGGATCTTCTGAAACACCTTATTCTATTGGTCATCTTGATTGAGGTTACAGGTTGGCCACGCCCATTACATTTTCATGCAGTTTAAATAGACTGCCTTGCCTTCCATGACAGGAGCGAGCTAACTGAATTGTGAGAAAATTATTTTGATTGGTTAATGTTTTTTATTACCTAAGGTATCTCAATCACAGTAATGGGTGGTTCTGAAAAGAGAAAAAATGCGAAGCTTGAATCGCAAGGATGTGACTATGCTTCTGCTGTCGGGGTTTTGAAAAATAACATGCACGTCTATGTTGAGCAAAACGATGATGATTCTGTGCTTATGCTCATGGAGGAAGTAATCCTGCCGCTACCCGACACTCCGTGCAATTCTCCCGTGGTCAAAATAAGGAAAACGGACAAATTGGATGCGACAAGTGTCTCCACGCAACTCTCTGAATTATTTCAGCTGGTGACAAATAGATCAAACGATTTACAAACACTGATAGTCGAAAACTCCCGGATAATCAAAGACATGAAAGAAGAGGTCGGCAAGAACACTGAAAAAATCTCTGGTGTGTTGGAAACTATTGATTTCATCTGCAACGAGGTTAAAGATCTGAAACAAAGAGTTGATTTCATTGACTCGCGCACAAAGAAAGAAGAAATTAATTCCCCTGAACGAGAACAACGTCTGGCACATTTGGAAACCTACACTCGTCGATGGAATCTGAGGATCCACGGAATTCCTGAGAAAGATTAAAAAAAAATGTCCGTCAGGAGATTATTGACGTGTGCCAACAGATTCTTCCTCAGTTTAAGAAGAAATTCCCAGATGTCATTGATGTGGCACACCATCTTGACCGTGTTCACCCACACAGCAGGGGCCGTGGTATTCTCTTCCGATTTACATCACGCTTTTACCAAGATGCAGTTTGGCGTGCTGCAAAGGATGCTGACTTTCTGACAGAAAATCGTTTGAAAATCACGGAGGACTTGTCACCAGCTGATCGAGCAAGAAGATTGAAGCTGTGGCCAATAATTGAAAAAGCTCAAAAAGAGAACAAGCGAGCATTCTTCGTGGGCGGACGCGCTTTTGTTGATGGTACAGAGATTTTTCCTCCTACATAAAAACTAAAGTATGGACTTGATATGATCCATCTTCATTTTATTTTGGCGGTGCTATACTATGGACTGCAGCTCTTGTGAAACTTTTTTTTTTCTCTTTTCTCAACCTCGAAGAAATTTTATTTTCTCATACTTCAAAAGTTCAGTTCAAACTAATTATAAAGGGATTGTTGTCCTCATCCCCTTCGATTTAGGTTTGGACCATTTGGTTTTCCAATATAGTGATATTCTCTCTTTGTAGTAATTCTTAGGTCTTGTTCCTGTTTCCAGTGTTTTTTCTTATCCCTCTTGTTTTCTTTTTTATGTCCTTGTCTATTGTCTCTTTAAATTGTAGAGGGCTACGCAACATTCTTAAGCGTAAAGCAGTTTTTTTTTATTTCTTAAACGTTTTAATACAGATTTTTGCTTTCTTCAAGAATCTCATTCAACCGTACAAGAAGTTAATTTATGGAGATCACAATGGGGGTCAGAAATTTGGGTGTCCCATGGAAATGAACATTCTGCCGGAGTTTGTATTTTAAATAATAATTTTAGTGGAAACATTTTGGCTAGTGATTGTGATATTAATGGTCATTTCATTTTACTAGCTTTACAGTTTGCTAACCTAACATATGTTATTGCCAATATTTATGTAAATATCCAAACTCTTATTTAATTATTGGTGGTGACTTTAATGTTGTGTTTAATAACACATTAGATAGATGGCCCGCGCATCCCACCAGTGTTAATGATTATTTATTTTCTTTTGTACAAAAGTTTTCTGTTGTTGATGTGTGGCGAGAAACTCATCCTTTACAAAAAGTTTTCACTTGGAACAATAACTCACTTTCTAATCAATCCCGACTTAATCTTCTACTCCCCCACATAAAAGATCCTCAAACTGGAAACTTAATAATTCAATTTTAAAACACAATGAAGTTTAAACTAAAATTGGTTATTTAATTTCTTCTTATTGGGATAAAGCTAATAAAGAAAAATTATTTTGTAGCAATTGGGAACTTCTTACATTTGAAATTGGTAAATACTGTAGAAATTATTGTAGTCTATTAGCAAAAACTCGAAAAAAACAATGAAGATCAAATTATGGCTAGAATTTCTGTATTATCACATAAAAATATAGAGGATCTTACCGACACAGAGAGATCTGAATTTATAGATCAGAAACATCTTTTTGAAGATATATATAAACAAAAAGCTTAAGGTGCCTTCATAAGGTCTCGTCAATAATGGTGAGCAGAACTCTGCATATTTTTTTTTAGGCTAGAAAGGCAGCGAGTTAAATCTTCTATTCAAAAACTACGTATTGACAGGAATATATCTGAGGACTTCAAAACAATTGCAGAATTTTCTGCCAGATTTTATAAAGATTTATACTCTTCTAAATTTTGTCAGGCATCTGCCACACATTTTTTTGATTCGTTATCCAACATAAATAAAATCAGTCCTGAAGAGAGTCTGCTGTGTGATGCACCTATTAGTCTTACTGAAATTGCTGAGACTATTAATCATCTCAAATATAATAAATCCCCTGGAACTGATGGGTTGACTGCAGAAATGTATAAATTATTTTTAAAAAAACTGGCTCCTTTTTTACACAAAATGTTTTTAGAAAGTATTGAGAATTTAATGCTGCCTCCTACTTTATGTCAGGGACTAATAACTCTGATAGTCCAATAAAGACCCCCTTTTAATACAAAACTGGCGTCCAATCTCCTTATTGAATACTGACTATAAAATTATTGTCCTAGTCTTAGCAAAATGATTAAAATCTATTCTAAATAGTATAATAGATGAGAGACAATCAGGTTTTATACCCTAGAGACATATATCTAATAATATCCGCTTGATTTTAAATTCATTGGATTATTCAGGTCTTATTTCTACTGACAGTTTTATTCCTTTTTGGATTATTATAAAGCATTTGAATGCCTAGAACATGATTTAATATATTACAGGCCCTGCATAAACTTGGTTTTGGTAGTCTTTTCTGTAATTGTATTCAAATGTTTTATAATAATTGAAATAGTTCTATTCGGCTTAATAATGGCACTATTCCCAGATTTGATTTAAAGCGTGGTGTAAGACAAGGATGCCCTATTTCCCCATATCTGTTCTTAATTGCTACACAATTTTTAAGTTTACATAATAAAGAAAGTCCTCTTAAAGGAATTTCTGTCGCTGGAACAGAATTAATAATCAGCCAGTTAGCTGATGATACTGCATTGTTTTTAAAAGATGTCTCTCTGATCCTAATTGCTTTAAAGTCTCTTCAGTTTTTTACTGATGCTTCTGGCCTTCAGCTTAACATTGATAAGTGTGAGTTGCTTCCGATTAAAAAATGTGCTGCCATCTCTATTTATAATATTCCTGTCAAAGAGAATGTAAAATATTTAGGAATTAAAATAATAAAAGACAAAACTAAGATGTAAGGAAAACTTTAAATTCAATATTAGAAAAAAAAAATTAATGTTTGGTTACTAAGAGATTTATCTTTAAAAGGTAGGACTACTTACAAAAGCTGAAGGCATCTCTAGGTTATCCTATGCGACTCATTCTTTATTTGTAGATAAACTGGCCTGTAAACTGATTGATGTAATGTTGTTTAAATTACTGGAAGAATAAAAGGCACTATGTTAGAAAATCAGTTATTTTAAATTCCTATAATAAGGGCAGCTTAAACTTCATAGATTTTGATTCACTTAATAATACCTTAAAAATAAATTGGTTTAAACGCTTTCTCCACAATCAATCTTCTATTTGCAATGTAATTCCTAATTATATTTTTTCTCAATTAGGAGGCATTGACTTTTTATTAATGTGTAATTTCTCAGTTAACAAACTTCCTATCAAAACTTTCCAATTTTCATCAGCAAATGCTTCAGGCTTGGAAACTTATTTATAAGCACAATTTCTCGCCACACAATTATTTAATTTGGAACAATTGTAATATTTTATTTAAGAGGAAATCTATATTCTTTAATAATTGGTTCAGTAACGGTGTGATATTAGTAAAGCAGTTATTTGACAGTAATGGTAATTTATTTACGTACTCTGTTTTTACTGCAAGATATAGTCTTGCCATATCTAAAAAACAATTTAATATCGTTTGTAAGGCCATCTCCTCTAAAATCTGAATGCTTTTTAGAAATAATAATATTGATTCATTGATTTCTGCTTGTTCAACTGTTGTTGGTTCTATTTGTTTCTCCATTAAAAAATCCAATCATAAAATCAGATCTTTATTTTTAGACTTTATCATCTCAAATCCTTCTTCTATTTCTTATTGGAACAACCTCTTTGATGATATTAAATGGTCGAATGTCTGGTCACTCCCCCAGAATTTTTTTTAACAAATAAAATTAAAGAAATATCTTTTAAAATTATTCACAGGTTTTATCCTGTTAAACAATTTTTACAAAAATTCAAAAATGACATTGACATCTCTTGCACTTTCTGTGAAACCTCTTCTGAATCTGTTGCTCACTTGTTTTGGGAGTGTCCCTGTAATGATTCATCAGGCATTTCTGGATCCATTTGCACTAGGGTTGGGCATCTAAGCTATAATGCCGATCCGATACGCATCTCGATACAAAGAATACGATCCGATATATTAGCGATACATTTGTGACATATTGCGATGCAACACGATACGATTCACACCCATATCACGATACGATGCGATATTTCAGCACTAACTAATTAGATCAAGTTTATGAGATGATGTGAAAGAGGATGCTGTGCCATTGAATGAGTTTGATTATTTATTAACCAAGCAAAACCAAGACTTTTTTACAAACTGGCTCTTCTCTCAGAGCCAGAGTGTCAGTTTACAGTAGAGGGCCATTTTAGAACATATAGCACATATTATTTAAGTATTTTCAAGATAAACAGAATGTATAAGTGCAATATATATTAAAAAATATATATATATTTGCACTCTTTCAACATAAATAAATTTAGCATTGCACAACAAGAATTGTGATTTAACTTTTCAACTATGAAAACAAGTTTTACAAAGATATATTTTGCCACTGATTATTCAAAACTTAAGGTGGTGAACTAGCAGTGTTATGCTGCGTTGAAACATCACTGTCACTGTAAACAACAGGCTAATAAAAATAAAACAAACCAGCAATCTTCTTGCTGTGAGGTGGTCAAACTACCCACTGTGCCACCGTGACACCCAATTATTTTTATCATTATTATTATTAATATTATTATTATTATTATTAAATAAAAATTAACAGGAGGAGGTGTTTAAAACCTTCGTTCTCCGTGACACTAGGCTAAATATCTTTGCAGATGAACAATGCAATAGCATTCGTTATTGGCGAAGAGCGAGCAGAACTGTTGCGCATGGAAAAAAAAACTTGCAATGCTTTTCTCACCACTTTTGGAGCTGGTTGAAGCAGTGCGAAAGCCGGGGATGCAGAAACACTAGAAGATGCTTTCACAACAACACCGTGGCGCCGCTTCAAGTGAGATATCAGATTAGTCGTACTGCCCGCGTATTTTACAGATGCGCGGCACATTTTGCAAATTGCATCTGTCCTGTCATGTCATCCATCCTTAAATCCATAATGTTGCTTGCCATACTTTAGATTTAAAACTCAGTGGGGAATAAAATGTTTGTTTTGCTTCTCGCGCTTTCTGAGGGCGCACCAATAGCTTCATCCGCACACCTGATACACTGAGTTGTAGTGTGTGCACATCCGCAAATCCGTTGCTAAGGCTTACTTTATGTAGGTCGATTAAATTATGCGCCAAAACAGGTTGACAACACTTGTTAATAAATAAAAAATACATTCTATATTACAAATATAAGCTGTATCTCGGAAAAATCGATGCATCTCGCAAAAACCGATGCATCTCGATTTGCTTCCAAAATTTCATTCATCCTCTGCTGCTCAACCGATGCACTCGCATCGTGCACGCGCATGACCGCGTATCGATACATATCGGTTAATCTTCCCATCCCTAATTTGCACACTTTAATAACAGTAAGATATCACAGGCGGAAACTCACAAACATCAGATAGAAATTGAACTTTCCAGTAGAATAGTCGAAGAGCAGGCGTGGGTCGGGGCTAGGAGAGAGTGATCGTTAACGAGAGACAGGCAGAGATTCTAGGCAGGCGGCTGGCAGAAGGAATCAATATAACTATGCAGTGGTCAAGGCAGGCAGATAGCTTCAGAAACGGTAAGACAGTCCAGGTCGATACACAGATAGGCAATAAACAACAAGGTAACGCTCAGAGATGATGGCCGGGGCTAATCAAAACTTCGCACCGAGTGAAGGATGTGTGCGTTTATATAGAGAGTCTGAAATGGGTTTCAGCTGTATGTAATCAGTCCCAGTCGAGCCTTGGGGAGATTAGAACTCAGGCGATGGCTCCCTTTGGTGGTCACACGAGGAACGTTCATGAGTGGATTTCACAACAGAACCCTCTCCCTGCGAGCAGCTCCGGAGGCGAGTAATTTGTTGGCGCCGGGGTCTTCCGCGCGGTCGGGGGGCCGGCTTGTCCGGATGTCTCTGATGAAATTCTAGGGTGAGTGTGGGATCGAGGATGTCCCTCGCGTTGACCCAACTTTGTTCCTCTGAACCGTAACCCTCCCAGTCCACCAGATATTGGAGGGAGCCACCCCGACGCCTCGAATCGAGTAATTCTCGAACTCGATAAGCCATCTCGCCCTCTATGGTGATGGGGAGCGCCTGTTCATCGTGTAGTGGTATTTCCTCTCGTGGACCACCAGCGGGTTTCAGCAAGGAAACATGAAATGTGGGAGAAATGCAATAATGATTAGGGAGTTCAAGACGAAATGATACTGGGGTAACTTGACGGATAATTTTAAAAGGACCAACATACCTGGGATTAAGTTTTCTACAGGAATTTCGGTTGCGTAGATCTCTGGTCGATAACCACACCCACTGTCCTGGCATGTATCGATGACCTGTTCGCTGATGCCGGTTGGCTTGCACCTCCTGTCTTCTCACCGCTCTTAATAGGTGTGTATGAGTTCTGTTCCAGATCTCCTCACTTCTTCGGAACCAATCATCAACTGCAGGTAATGTAGTGGGTTCTTCGGACCATGGAAATAGAGGCGGTTGATATCCGAGAATGCATTTGAATGGGGTTATTCCGGTAGAGGGTTTGACAAGGGAATTTTGTGCGTACTCGGCCCACAAGAGATAGCGATTCCAATCTGACGGATGCTGATGACAATAGGATCGAAGGAAGCGGGTAATTTCCTGATTTAGTCGTTCGGTCTGTCCATTTGACTCAGGGTGATATCCAGAGGTGAGGCTGACGTTGATATTTAGGTTTTTACAAAAAGCAGCCCATAATCGTGATGTAAATTGGGGTCCCCGATCAGAGACGATATCATCAGGGAGCCCATAAAAGCGAAATACCCAGTTACACATCGCCTCCGCTGTCTCTAGCGCGGTGGGCAGTTTAGGCAGAGGAATGAGACGACATGCCTTAGAGAACCGATCAATGACAGTGAGCACCACCGTGTTGCCCTGAGATACCGGAAGATCGGTTATGAAATCTAGAGCGATATGGGACCAGGGACGTTCGGGAACTGGGAGTGGTTGTAATAATCCGGCTGGTACTTGATGTGAAGATTTTGTGGTCTGGCAAGTGATGCAGTTCTTCACGTAGCCCATGACATCCTTCCATAACGCTGGCCACCAGAAACGATTGAAAACTAGATTCTTTGTGGCTGTTATACCTGGGTGACCTGCGCTGGGGTTGTCGTGCACTTGCTTTAACACCTCCTGTCGAAACTCCGGTGGTACAAATGTCAAACCAGCAGGACAGTTTGCAGGTGGGGGATTGTCATGATTAAACTGAGTAATCTCCGTGATTAAGTCCCATTGAACGGGAGCCAGTAGTAAATGATCGGGTATAATGGCATCAGCCTGCTCAACCTCGTTACCCCTCTCCTCCATTCGTGAAAGTGCGTCCGCCTTGGTGTTCTTGCTGCCCGGACGATAAGTTACAGTAAAGTTAAAACGAGTAAAGAACAAAGTCCAGCGAGCCTGTCGGGGATTGAGGCGCTTGGCGGTGCGCAAGTACTCAAGATTTTTGTGGTCGGTTAGTACGGTAAATGGAAAAATCGCTCCCTCTAACCAATGTCGCCATTCCTCCAGTGCAAGCTTGATAGCTAGGAGTTCCCTGTTACCGACGTCATAGTTACGTTCTGCACTGTTCAACTTGCGTGAGAAGAAGGCGCATGGATACATCTTCTCGGGGATGCCCTGGCGCTGAGAGAGTACCGCCCCTACTCCTGTGTTGGAGGCGTCCACTTCCACCACAAAAGGTAGTTCGGGATTAGGATGACGTAATACTGGAGCGGAGGTGAATCTCTCCTTTAGCACTGAGAAGGCCTGTATAGCTTCGGGTTGCCAGATTAATTTAGCATGACTGCGTTTAGTCATGGAGGTGAGGGGAGCTGCTAGGGTACTGAAGTTTCTAATAAATCTTCTATAGAAGTTTGCGAAGCCTAGGAAGCGTTGTAGCTGCTTTAAAGTCTGGGGGAGTGGCCACTCTTGCACTGCGGTTACCTTTCTCTCATCCATGGAAACTCCTTCCGCGCTGATAATGTAGCCCAGGAAAGACACACTTGTCAGATGTAACTCACATTTCTCGAATTTTGCATAAAGGTGATGGTGAATAAGCCTCTGTAATACTGCTCTTACATGTTGGATGTGTTCCTCCACAGTATTAGAGTAGATCAGGATGTCGTCTATATAGACGATTACCCACTGATCCAGCATGTCACGGAAGACATCATTCATAAATGCCTGAAAAACGGATGGACTGTTGGCCAACCCGAAGGGCATCACGGTGTATTCATAGTGCCCCCTGGTGGTGGAAAACCCGGTCTTCCACTCGTCTCCCTGCTATATCCGTATTAGATTATAGGCACTTCGCAAGTCGAGTTTGGTATAGATTTTAGCCTGACATAGTTGTTCTAGGGCTGCTGGTACCAGAGGAAGGGGATAACGATATTTGACTGTGATCTCATTGAGACCACGATAATCAATGCATGGACGCAGATTACCATCTTTTTTCTTAACGAAAAAGAAGCCGGCCGCCGCCGGTGAAGTAGATGGGCGAATGAATCCTTTTTCTAGTTCCTCCTGGATGTAGGAGTTCATGGCTTCTGACTTGGGCTGAGACAGTGGAAATATTCTTCCCTTGGGAGGTATCGTGCCTGGCAGCAGCTCAATTGCACAGTCATAGGGGCGATGAGGTGGTAAGTGAGTAGCGCTTTGCTGGCTGAACACCTCGGTCAAATCAGAATATACTGTTGGTAATGTGGCAAACTCTTGATCTTGAAGGGACTGTATATTTATTGTCTGGACAGGAAGCTTAGTGATCTCATCAAGGCATTGATGTAAACAAGTTGAGCCCCACTGCAGTATCTGCCCCTTCTGCCAGGAAATGTGAGGGTCGTGCCGGCGCAGCCAGGGTAAACCGAGAATTACAGGATGTCTAGATGTCTGAATTATATAGAAATTGATCCTTTCCTTATGCAGCGCCCCGATTTGTAAATTAAGGGATTTTGTGACATGCTGGATCCTTCCATTTCCAATAGGACGTCCGTCTAGCGCCTCCACTGCAAGCACAGATTCACATGGTAGCAACGTTAACTTATGACGTCTAGCAAATTCCCATGACATAAAATTACCAGCGGCACCTGAATCAATGAGGGCTGTACAATCAATACCCCAATCCGCCTGAGACATTCTTATTCGAATAGTTAAACTTGATATGTTAGAAGATGATAGACTCACCGATCGAGCTGGACGGACCGTGCAATTAATGCATCGATGCCCAGATTCTCCGCAATACAGACAGAGATGATTCTGCAATCTGCGTTCACGCTCCTCCGGAGTTAATTGAGTGTAACCGAGTTGCATGGGTTCGTTCTGCGTCGGTTCGAGATCAGGGAGGCGTCGCAGCTGCGGTACTCGGCATGCTTTGATAAGATTATCCAGTCGGATTGTGATTTCAATCAATTCACTAAGAGTTTTCCCCTCTTCGCGACAAGCCAGTTCTGACTGTAATTCAGCAGACAGTCCCTTACGAAAAAACAGCTTAAGAGGGTCCTCACCCCAGTTTGTTTGGGCTGCCAGTGTACGAAAGGCGAGTGCATACTCAGCTGCTGTTCGCCTTCCCTGAACAAGTGTCAACAGCTGCTCTCCGGGGCTCTTCCCATCGGCGGGGTGTTCGAACACTGCTCGAAATTGTGTCAGGAAATCCTTAAAGGATATAAAAGTGTTACCCTCCGGCTTCCATATAGCTGTAGCCCATTCCAGGGCTTTTCCAGAAAGCAGAGCGCATACAAAGGCGATTCGGCTGGAATCAGTGGGGTAAAGAAACGGTTGTTGATCAACAAATAATGAACATTGCAGTAAAAATCCCTTACATATGGAGGGATTGCCGTCAAATTTATCGGGGAAAGCCAATCTGGGATTTACTGCAGACTGTGGCAGGGGATCGAGGGGCATACTGAGGGGCGACGGAGGAGGAGGAGAAGGAGCGGCCGAGGGGTTAACAGGTGCGACATGTAGCCGTTGTACAGCTTGAACAAGCTCCTCGGTTAAAGTGGTCAGTCGTACCAGTTGTTGTCGATGAAGGGCTAACTGAGCTCCTTGAGTGGACAATTCGGACGATAACTGTAGTAGAGTTGCTGGATCCCCTTGTGGCGAAGTTTTCTGTAATGATTCATCAGGCATTTCTGGATCCATTTGCACACTTTAATAACAGTAAGATATCACAGCCGGAAACTCACAAACATCAGATAGAAATTGAACTTTCCAGTAGAATAGTCGAAGAGCAGGCGTGGGTCGGGGCTAGGAGAGAGTGATCGTTAACGAGAGACAGGCAGAGATTCTAGGCAGGCGGCTGGCAGAAGGAATCAATATAACTATGCAGTGGTCAAGGCAGGCAGATAGCTTCAGAAACGGTAAGACAGTCCAGGTCGATACACAGATAGGCAATAAACAACAAGGTAACGCTCAGAGATGATGGCCGGGGCTAATCAAAACTTCACACCGAGTGAAGGATGTGTGCGTTTATATAGAGAGTCTGAAATGGGTTTCAGCTGTATGTAATCAGTCCCAGTCGAGCCTTGGGGAGATTAGAACTCAGGCGATGGCTCCCTCTGGTGGTCACACGAGGAACGTTCATGAGTGGATTTCACAACAGTCCCACTGTTAAATCTTTTTGGTCTGATGTAAACTCTCCAATTGTCCAAAAGGTTTGTGGTGATTTTTCTTTAAGCTATCGACTTGTTATTTTTGGGGCTTTATATTAAAGGAAAAGAATTCCTTTGTGCAACTTTTTGCATAAACCTCATTTTATTAATTGGAAAGTTTTTTTTAAACACAAATGCAAATATACTCATTGTAAGCCTAATTTTTTATATTTTAAACGAGAACTAACTCTTTATTTAAAAACCATCACAAACTCTCACTATAAGAAAGCTATTAAAACTTCTAAAATATGTGCTTTATTTAATATTCTGCAATAATTTATTTTATCTTTGTCATGTGCCCTTAATTATTTATTCATTTATTTTTTTCTTCTTCTCTCTCTCTTGTGCCCTTTAATTTGTTTTACATATATTATATTTGTTCTAAATTTGTTACATTCCAGTTTTTTCAAAAAGTAACATTTCTGTTGATTATACCATACTTCTTTCAGTTTTGTATCTGTTTTTGTTGTAATGTATTGTTATTATTGCTACAAAAAAAATTATTGAAAAAAATAAAAAAATAAACGGCAAACGCATAAAAAAGGAGCGAGCTAATGGCGAGCAACAGGTTTTCTTTAAGGTAAGTTAACTGAAACTGTATAATAACTTGTGTATTACCATCCACATTTCCCATCTGATTATCATTGTATGGAGGGTATCAGGTCCTTTCATTGTATGGGTTCATCAGACTCCCAGTAGCTTAGTGGTAATGTTATTCACATTTCACACCAGTGACCCGGGTTCTATCCCGGACCCTAATTTCGTGTGTTTATATCTATGGAATGTATCATGAGTGTCTATATATGTAAAGAATGTATAAAGTGTGAATATATAAAAAGTGTATTATGATATGTATGAAGTGATATGTTTAGTGTAAACGTATAGAGTGAGTGAATATGTATAGAGTATGTCATGTGTATATGTATGGAGTGTTTCTGTATAAAGTGTGTAAATGTTAGAAGTGCATAGGTATGGAGTGTAATGTTTTTTTATGTATAGTGTATCATATGTGTAAATGTATAGAGTGCGTGTATATGTATGAAGTGTAACGTGTGAATATGTATAGAGTATGTCATGTGTGTATGTGTATGGAGTGTATCTGGTACTTCCATTGTATGGGTTCATCAGACTCCCAGTAGCTCAGTGGTAACGTCCCAACATGAGTGTCGTGTGTATATCTATGGAATGTATCATGGGTGTCTATATTTGATAGAATGTATCATGTGTGCATATGTATGATGTGTTTCTGTATAAAGTGTGTATATGTAAGAAGTGCAAAGGTATGGAGTGTAATGTTTGTTTATGTATAGTGTATCATATGTGTAAATGTATAGAGTGTGTGTATATGTATGAAGTGTAATGTGTGAATATGTATAGAGTATGTCATGTGTGTTTACGTATGGAGTGCATCAGGTCCTTCCATTGTATCGGTTCATCAGACTCCCAAAAGCTCAGTGGTAACATCCTAACATAAGTGTCATGTGTATATCTATGAAATGTATCATGAGTGTCTATATATGTATAGAATGTATCATGTGTGTATATGTAAGAAGTGTATTATGAGTGCATATGTATTGAGTGTAATGTTTGTATATGTATAGTGTATTATATGTGTAAATGTATAGAGTGAGTGAATATGTATAGAGTATGTCATGTGTGTTCATGTATGGAGTGTATCAGGTACTTCCATTGTATGGGTTCATCAGACTCCCAGTAGCTCAGTGGTAATGTTCTAACATGACTGTTGTGTGTATATCTATGCAATGTATCATGAGTGTGTATATATGTATAGAATGTATCATGTGTGTATATGTAAGAAGTGTATTATGTGTGCATATGTATGGAGTGTATTAGTTCCTTTCATTGTATGGGTTCATCAGACTCTGTATCTGTATAGTGTATCAAATGTTTAAATGTATAGACTGCGTGTATATGTATGAAGTGTATTATGTGTGCATATGTATGGAGTGTATTAGTTCCTTTCATTGTATGGGTTCATCAGACTCTGTATCTGTATAGTGTATCAAATGTTTAAATGTATAGACTGCGTGTATATGTATGAAGTGTAATGTGTTAATAAGTATAGAGTGTTTTATGTGTGTATATGTATGGAGGGTATCAGGTCCTTTCCTTATATGGTTTCATTAGACTCCCAGTGGCACAGTGGTAACATCATTTACCTTTCATGCCAGAGACCCGGGTTCTATCCCAGACCCCAACATGATTGATTTGTGTGTATTTCTGTGGAATGTATCATGTGTGCATATGTATGACGTGTTTCTGTATAAAGTGTGTGTATATATAAAAAGAGCATATGTTTGGAGTGTAATGTTTCTAAATGTATAGAGTATCATATGTGTTTATTCACCTTATTCTATGCCGCGACGCGGGCGCAGCCATTTGAATCTTTTTGGCTGGAGATTTCCGGTCTCATTCACTTCCATTTATTTTTAGACATTAAAAACTGCTCGTTTTGCTGTTTGATGTTGCAAACTAATATTTCTTTGGTATATTGGTATATTATTCTACTTGGACTGTATAGTCATGCAAACATTTGTTTGTAGAGCCGGTAGTTTGACCGTTTTTGCCGTTTATTATTCCTAGTCAATTCTCCCATAGGTGATTGAATCGGACGTTCTAAGACAATCGCGAAAACAGGCGCACTTCCGCATTTTAAAATAAGGTCAATATCAATGGAATGTATAATGAGTGTGTTTAGAATGCATCAAGTGTGCATATGTGTATATGTATTGTGTGTATATGTAAAAAGTATATTATGTGTGCATATGTATGGAGTGTAATGTTTGTACATGTATAGTGTATCAAATGTGTAAATGTATAGACTGCGTGTATATGTATGAAGTGTAATGTGTGAATATGTTAGAGTATGTCATGTGTGTTTTTGTGTGGAGGGTATCAGGTCCTTACATTATATGGTTTCATTAGACTCCCAGTGGCTCAGTGGTATTGTCATTCACCTTTCACCCCAGAGACCCGGGTTCTATCCCAGACCTTAACATGAGTGTATTTCAATAGAATGTATCATGAGTGTGTGTATATATTTGTATAGAATGTATCATGTGTGCGTATGTATGGACTGTGTCTATGTGTATATACATCATATGTGTATTAGAGTATCAGTATGGAGTGTAATGTTTGAATATGTATAGTGTATCAAATGTGTAAATGTATAGACTGTGTGTATATGTATGAAGTGTAATGTGTGAATTTGTATAGAGTATGTGTATCAGGGATAGAACTGTACTGTACATGGACTGTAATTCATGAGACTCTCAGTGGTAACGTCATTCACCTTTCTCACCAGAGACCCGGGTTCTATCCCAGACCGTAACATGAGCGTTGTGTGTATATCAATACAATGTATCATGAGTGTTGCTCCTATCCATGACCTTAACACGAGTGTTGTGTGTGTATTTCTATGGAATGTATCAAGAGTGTCTATATATGTATAGAATGTATCATGTGTGCATATGTAAGGACTGTATAGATTGTATGATTCTGTATAAAGTGTGTATATATAAGAAGTGCATATGTATGGAGTGTAATGTTTGTATGTGTATATGTATAGTGTATCATATGTGTCTCCCAGTAGCTCAGTGGTATAGTCATTCACCTTTCACGCCAAAGTCCTGGGTTCTATCCCAGACGTTAACATGAGTGTTGTATGTATTCCAATAGAATTTATCATGAGTGTCTATATATGTATAGAATGTATCATGTGTGTCTATATATGTATAGAATGTATCTTGTGTGCATATGTAAGGACTGTACATATTGTATCATATGTACAATGTGTTTCTGTATAAAGTGTGTATATATAAGAAGTGCATATGTATGGAGTGTAATGTTTGTGTATGTATAGTGCATCAAATGTGTAAATGTATAGACTGCGTGTATATGTATGAAGTGTAATGTGTGAATATGTTAGAGTATGTCATGTGTGTTTTTGTGTGGAGGGTATCAGGTCCTTACATTATGTGGTTTCATTAGACTCCCAGTGGCTCAGTGGTATTGTCATTCACCTTTCACCCCAGAGACCCGGGTTCTATCCCAGACCTTAATATGAGTGTTTTGTTTATTTCAATGGATTGTATCATGAGTGTGTATATTTGTAGAGAATGTATTGTGTGCATATGTATGGACTGTAATTCATGAGACTTCCAGTGGCTCAGTGGTAACGTCATTCACCTTTCACACCAGAGACCCGTGTTCTATCCCAGACCTTAACATGAGTGTATATCAATGGAATCTATCATTAGTGTGTGTATAAAATGTATCATGTGTGCATATGTATGGACTGTGTCTATGTGTATATAACATCATATGTGTATTAGAGTATCAGTATGGAGTGTAATGTTTGAATGTGTATCAAATGTGTAAATGTATAGACTGTGTGTATATGTATGAAGTGTAATGTGTGAATTTGTATAGAGTATGTCATGTGTATTTCATGACTGTAATTTCATGACTGTAATTCATGAGACTCCCAGTGGCTCAGTGGTAACGTCATTCACCTTTCACACCAGAGACCCGGGTTCTATCCCAGACCTTAACATGAGTGTATATCAAAGGAATGTATCATGAGTGTGTGTATATATTTGTATAGAATGTATCATGTGTGCATATGTATGGACTGTGTCTATGTGTATATACATCATATGTGTATTAGAGTATCAGTATAGAGTGTAATAATTGAATGTGTATCAAATGTGTAAATGTATAGACTGTGTGTATATGTATGAAGTGTAATGTGTGAATTTGTATAGAGTATGTCATGTGTGTATGTGTATCAGGGATAGAACTGTACTGTACATGGACTGTAGTTCATGAGACGCTCAGTGGTAATGTCATTCACCTTTCTCACCAGAGACCCGGGTTCTATCCCAGACCGTAACATGAGCGTTGTGTGTATATCAATACAATGTATCATGAGTGTTGCTCCTATCCATGACCTTAACACGAGTGTTGTGTGTGTATTTCTATGGAATGTATCAAGTGTGTATATATATGTATAGAATGTATCATGTGTGCATATGTAAGGACTGTATAAAATGTATGATGTGATTCTGTATAAAGTGTGTATATATATAAGAAGTGCATGTGTATGGATTGTAATGTTTGTATGTGTATATGTATAGTGTGTCATATGTGTCTCCCAGTAGCTCAGTGGTATAGTCATTCACCTTTCACGCCAAAGTCCCGGGTTCTATCCCAGACGTTAACATGAGTGTTGTGTGTATTTCAATAGAATGTATCATGAGTGTGTATATATATGTATAGAATGTATCATGTGTGCATATGTATGGACTGAGTCAATATGTATATATATCATGTATGTATATAAGAAGTGTATTAGAGTATGGAGTGAAATGTTTAAACATGTATAGTGTATCAAATGTGTAAATGTATAGACTGTGTGTATATGTATGAAGTGTAATGTGTCAATTTGTATAGAGTATGTCATGTGTGTATGTGTAAAGAGAGTATAAGGTCCTTTCATTGTATGGGTTCATCAGACGCTCAGTGGTACTGTCATTCATCTTTCACACCAGAGATCTGGTTTCTATCCCAGACCCTAACATGAGTGATGTATGTAAATCAATGGAATGTATCATGAGGGTCTATATATGTATAGAATGTATCATATGTGTAAAGTGTGTATTATGAGTGCATATGTATGGAGTGTAATATTTGTATGAGTATAGTGAATAATATGTGTAAAGGTATAGAGTGAGTGAATATGTATAAAGTATGTCATGTGTGTATATGTACGAAGTGTAATGTGTCAGTTTGTATAGAGTATGTCATGTGTGTATGTGTAAGGAGAGTATAAGGTCCTTCCATTGTATGGGTTCATCAGACGCTCAGTAGTAACGTCATTCACCTTTCACGCCAGAGTCCCAGGTTCTATCCCCGACTCTAACATGAGTGATGTGTATATATCAATGGAATGTATCATGAGTGTGAGTGTCTATATATTTATAGAATGTATGATGTGTGCATATGTATGGACTGTGTCTATGTATAGAGTGTTTCATGTGTGTATATGGAAGAAGTGCATATGTATGGAGTGTAATGTTTGTATATGTATAGTGTGTCATATGTGTAAAGGTATAGAGTGTGTATATATATATGAAGTGTAATGTGTGAGTATGTATAGAGTATGTCATGTGTGTTTCTGTATGGGTTCATCAGACTCCCAGTAGCTTAGTGGTATTGTCATTCACCTTTCTCACCAAAGACCCAGGTTCTATCCCAGACCTTAACCTGAGTATTGTGTGTATATATCCATGGAATGTATCATGAGTGTGTGTATATATGTATAGAATGTATCATGTGTGCATATGTATGGACTGTGTCTATGTGTATATGTAAGAAATGTATCAGAGTATGGAGTGTATATGTATAGTGTATTAAATGTGTAAATGTATAGACTGTGTGTGTGTGTGTATATATGAGGTATAACGTGTGTACATATATAGAGTATGTCATATGTGTATGGAGTGTATCAGGTCCTTCCATTCTATGGATTTGTCAGTCTCCTAGTAGCTCAGTGGTAACATAATTCACCTTTCACACCAGAGACCTAGGTTCTACCCCAGAACTTAACATGAGTGTTGTGTGTATATCTATGGAATTTATCATGGGTGTCTATATATGTATAGAATGTATCATGTGTGTCTATATATGTATAGAATGTATCTTGTGTGCATATGTAAGGACTCTACATATTGTATCATATGTACAATATGTACAATCTCTCGTCAGAGACCTTGCTCCTATCCATGACCTTAACACGAGTGTTGTGTGTGTATTTCTATGGAATGTATCAAGAGTGTCTATATATGTATAGAATGTATCATGTGTGCATATGTAAGGACTGTATAGATTGTATGATGTGATTCTGTATAAAGTGTGTATATATAAGAAGTGCATATGTATGGAGTGTAATGTTTGTATGTATAGTGTATCATATGTGTCTCCCAGTACCTCAGTGGTATAGTCATTCACCTTTCACGCCAAAGTCCCGGGTTCTATCCCAGACGTTAACATGAGTGTTGTGTGTATTTCAATAGAATTTATCATGAGTGTCTATATATGTATAGAATGTATCATGTGTGTCTATATATGTATAGAATGTATCTTGTGTGCATATGTAAGGACTGTACATATTGTATCATATGTGTTTCTGTATAAAGTGTGTATATATAAGAAGTGCATATGTATGGAGTGTAATGTTTGTGTATGTATAGTGCATCAAATGTGTAAATGTATAGACTGCGTGTATATGTATGAAGTGTAATGTGTGAATATGTTAGAGTATGTCATGTGTGTTTTTGTGTGGAGGGTATCAGGTCCTTACATTATATGGTTTCAGTAGACTCCCAGTGGCTCAGTGGTATTGTCATTCACCTTTCACCCCAGAGACCCGGGTTCTATCCCAGACCTTAATATGAGTGTTTTGTTTATTTCAATGGATTGTATCATGAGTGTGTGTATATATATATATATGTATAGAATGTATCATGTGTGCATATGTATGGACTGTGTCAATGTGTATATATATCATGTGTGTATATAAGAAGTGTATTAGAGTATGGAGTGAAATGTTTAAATGTGTATCAAATGTGTAAATGTATAGACTGTGTGTATATGTATGAAGTGTAATGTGTCAATTTGTATAGAGTATTTCATGTGTGTATGTGTAAAGAGAGTATAAGGTCCTTATATTGTATGGGTTCATCAGACGCTCAGTGGTACTGTCATTCATCTTTCACACCAGAGATCTGGGTTCTATCCCAGACCCTAACATGAGTGATGTATGTATATCAATGGAATGTATCATGAGGGTCTATATATGTATAGAATGTATCATATGTGTAAAGTGTGTATTATGAGTGCATATGTATGGAGTGTAATATTTGTATGAGTATAGTGAATAATATGTGTAAAGGTATAGAGTGAGTGAATATGTATAAAGTATGTCATGTGTGTATATGTATGAAGTGTAATGTGTCAATTTGTATAGAGTATGTCATGTGTGTATGTGTAAGGAGAGTATAAGGTCCTTCCATTGTATGGGTTCATCAGACGCTCAGTAGTAACGTCATTCACCTTTCACGCCAGAGTCCCAGGTTCTATCCCCGACTCCCCGAGTGATGTGTATATATCAATGGAATGTATCATGAGTGTGAGTGTCTATATATTTATAGAATGTATGATGTGTGCATATGTATGGACTGTCTATGTATAGAGTGTTTCATGTGTGTATATGGAAGAAGTGCATATGTATGGAGTGTAATGTTTGTATATGTATAGTGTGTCATATGTGTAAAGGTATAGAGTGTGTATATATATATGAAGTGTAATGTGTGAGTATGTATAGAGTATGTCATGTGTGTTTCTGTATGGGTTCATCAGACTCCCAGTAGCTTAGTGGTATTGTCATTCACCTTTCTCACCAAAGACCCAGGTTCTATCCCAGACCTTAACCTGAGTATTGTGTGTATATATCCATGGAATGTATCATGAGTGTGTGTATATATGTATAGAATGTATCATGTGTGCATATGTATGGACTGTGTCTATGTGTATATGTAAGAAATGTATCAGAGTATGGAGTGTATATGTATAGTGTATTAAATGTGTAAATGTATAGACTGTGTGTGTATATATATGAGGTATAACGTGTGTACATATATAGAGTATGTCATGTGTGTATGTGTATGGAGTGTATCAGGTCCTTCCATTCTATGGATTTGTCAGTCTCCTAGTAGCTCAGTGGTAACATAATTCACCTTTCACACCAGAGACCTAGGTTCTACCCCAGAACTTAACATGAGTTCATGAGTGTGTATATCTATGGAATTTATCATGGGTGGCTATATATGTATAGAATGTATCATGTGTGTCTATATATGTATAGAATGTATCTTGTGTGCATATGTAAGGACTGTACATATTGTATCATATGTACAATATGTACAATCTCTCGTCAGAGACCTTGCTCCTATCCATGACCTTAACACGAGTGTTGTGTGTGTATTTCTATGGAATGTATCAAGAGTGTCTATATATGTATAGAATGTATCATGTGTGCATATGTAAGGACTGTATAGATTGTATGATGTGATTCTGTATAAAGTGTGTATATATAAGAAGTGCATATGTATGGAGTGTAATGTTTGTATGTGTATATGTATAGTGTATCATATGTGTCTCCCAGTACCTCAGTGGTATAGTCATTCACCTTTCACGCCAAAGTCCCGGGTTCTATCCCAGACGTTAACATGAGTGTTGTGTGTATTTCAATAGAATTTATCATGAGTGTCTATATATGTATAGAATGTATCATGTGTGTCTATATATGTATAGAATGTATCTTGTGTGCATATGTAAGGACTGTACATATTGTATCATATGTGCATATGCACAATGTGTTTCTGTATAAAGTGTGTATATATAAGAAGTGCATATGTATGGAGTGTAATGTTTGTGTATGTATAGTGCATCAAATGTGTAAATGTACAGACTGCGTGTATATGTATGAAGTGTAATGTGTGAATATGTTAGAGTATGTCATGTGTGTTTTTGTGTGGAGGGTATCAGGTCCTTACATTATATGGTTTCATTAGACTCCCAGTGGCTCAGTGGTATTGTCATTCACCTTTCACCCCAGAGACCCGGGTTCTATCCCAGACCTTAATATGAGTGTTTTGTTTATTTCAATGGATTGTATCATGAGTGTGTATATTTGTAGAGAATGTATTGTGTGCATATGTATGGACTGTAATTCATGAGACTTCCAGTGGCTCAGTGGTAACGTCATTCACCTTTCACACCAGAGACCCGTGTTCTATCCCAGACCTTAACATGAGTGTATATCAATGGAATGTATCATGAGTGTGTGTATATATTTGTATAGAATGTATGATGTGTGCATATGTATGGACTGTGTCTATGTGTATATAACATCATATGTGTATTAGAGTATCAGTATAGAGTGTAATGTTTGAATGTGTATCAAATGTGTAAATGTATAGACTGTGTGTATATGTATGTATGAAGTGTAATGTGTGAATTTGTATAGAGTATGTCATGTGTGTATGTGTAATTCAGGTATAGAACTGTACTGTACATGGACTGTAATTCATGAGACGCTCAGTGGTAACGTCATTCACCTTTCTCACCAGAGACCCGTGTTCTATCCCAGACCTTAACATGAGTGTATATCAATGGAATGTATCATGAGTGTGTGTATATATTTGTATAGAATGTATCATGTGTGCATATGTATGGACTGTGTCTATGTGTATATAACATCATATGTGTATTAGAGTATCAGTATAGAGTGTAATGTTTGAATGTGTATCAAATGTGTAAATGTATAGACTGTGTGTATATGTATGTATGAAGTGTAATGTGTGAATTTGTATAGAGTATGTCATGTGTGTATGTGTAATTCAGGGATAGAACTGTACTGTACATGGACTGTAATTCATGAGACGCTCAGTGGTAACGTCATTCACCTTTCACACCAGAGACCCGGGTTCTATCCCAGACCTTAACACGAGTGTATATCAAAGGAATGTATCATGAGTGTGTGTATATATTTGTATAGAATGTATCATGTGTGCATATGTATGGACTGTGTCTATGTGTATATACATCATATGTGTATTAGAGTATCAGTATGGAGTGTAATAATTGAATGTGTATCAAATGTGTAAATGTATAGACTGTGTGTATATGTATGAAGTGTAATGTGTGAATTTGTATAGAGTATGTCATGTGTGTATGTGTATCAGGGATAGAACTGTACTGTACATGGACTGTAGTTCATGAGACTCCCAGTGGCTCAGTGGTAACGTCATTCACCTTTCTCACCAGAGACCCAGGTTCTATCCCAGACCGTAACATGAGCGTTGTGTGTATATCAATACAATGTATCATGAGTGTTGCTCCTATCCATGACCTTAACACGAGTGTTGTGTGTGTATTTCTATGGAATGTATCAAGAGTGTCTATATATGTATAGAATGTATCATGTGTGCATATGTAAGGACTGTATAGATTGTGTGATGTGATTCTGTATAAAGTGTGTGTATAAATAAGAAGTGCATATGTATGGAGTGTAATGTTTGTATGTGTATATGTATAGTGTATCATAAGTATCTCCCAGTAGCTCAGTGGTATAGTCATTCACCTTTCACGCCAAAGTCCCGGGTTCTATCCCAGACGTTAACATGAGTGTTGTGTGTATTTCAATAGAATGTATCATGAGTGTGTATATATATATATGTATAGAATGTATCATGTGTGCATATGTATGGACTGTGTCAATGTGTGTATATAAGAAGTGTATTAGAGTATGGAGTGAAATGTTTAAATATGTATAGTGTATCAAATGTGGAAATGTATAGACTGTGTGTATATGTATGAAGTGTAATGTGTCAATTTGTATAGAGTATGTCATGTGTGTATGTGTAAAGAGAGTATAAGGTCCTTTCATTGTATGGGTTCATCAGACGCTCAGTGGTACTGTCATTCATCTTTCACACCAGAGATCTGGGTTCTATCCCAGACCCTAACATGAGTGATGTATGTATATCAATGGAATGTATCATGAGGGTCTATATATGTATAGACTGTATCATATGTGTAAAGTGTGTATTATGAGTGCATATGTATGGAGTGTAATATTTGTATGAGTATAGTGAATAATATGTGTAAAAGTATAGAGTGAGTGAATATGTATAAAGTATGTCGTGTGTATATGTATGAAGTGTAATGTGTCAGTTTATATAGAGTATGTCATGTGTGTATGTGTAAGGAGAGTATAAGGTCCTTCCATTGTATGGGTTCATCAGACGCTCAGTAGTAACGTCATTCACCTTTCACGCCAGAGTCCCAGGTTCTATCCCCGACTCTAACATGAGTGATGTGTATATATCAATGGAATGTATCATGAGTGTGAGTGTCTATATGTTTATAGAATGTATGATGTGTGCATATGTATGGGCTGTGTCTATGTATAGAGTGTTTCATGTGTGTATATGGAAGAAGTGCATATGTATGGAGTGTAATGTTTGTATATGTATAGTGTGTCATATGTGTAAAGGTATAGAGTGTGTATATATATATGAAGTGTAATGTGTGAGTATGTATAGAGTATGTCATGTGTGTTTCTGTATGGGTTCATCAGACTCCCAGTAGCTTAGTGGTATTGTCATTCACCTTTCTCACCAAAGACCCAGGTTCTATCCCAGACCTTAACCTGAGTATTGTGTGTATATATCCATGGAATGTATCATGAGTGTGTGTATATATGTATAGAATGTATCATGTGTGCATATGTATGGACTGTGTCTATGTGTATATGTAAGAAATGTATCAGAGTATGGAGTGTATATGTATAGTGTATTAAATGTGTTTAATGTGTTTGATCTATATGTCATATGTGTATGGAGTGTATCAGGTCCTTCCATTCTATGGATTTGTCAGTCTCCTAGTAGCTCAGTGGTAACATAATTCACCTTTCACACCAGAGACCTAGGTTCTACCCCAGAACTTAACATGAGTGTTGTGTGTATATCTATGGAATTTATCATGGGTGGCTATATATGTATAGAATGTATCATGTGTGTCTATATATGTATAGAATGTATCTTGTGTGCATATGTAAGGACTGTACATATTGTATCATATGTACAATATGTACAATCTCTCGTCAGAGACCTTGCTCCTATCCATGACCTTAACACGAGTGTTGTGTGTGTATTTCTATGGAATGTATCAAGAGTGTCTATATATGTATAGAATGTATCATGTGTGCATATGTAAGGACTGTATAGATTGTATGATGTGATTCTGTATAAAGTGTGTATATATAAGAAGTGCATATGTATGGAGTGTAATGTTTGTATGTGTATATGTATAGTGTATCATATGTGTCTCCCAGTAGCTCAGTGGTATAGTCATTCACCTTTCACGCCAAAGTCCTGGGTTCTATCCCAGACGTTAACATGAGTGTTGTGTGTATTTCAATAGAATTTATCATGAGTGTCTATATATGTATAGAATGTATCTTGTGTGCATATGTAAGGACTGTACATATTGTATCATATGTGCATATGTACAATGTGTTTCTGTATAAAGTGTGTATATATAAGAAGTGCATATGTATGGAGTGTAATGTTTGTGCATCAAATGTGTAAATGTATAGACTGCGTGTATATGTATGAAGTGTAATGTGTGAATATGTTAGAGTATGTCATGTGTGTTTTTGTGTGGAGGGTATCAGGTCCTTACATTATGTGGTTTCATTAGACTCCCAGTGGCTCAGTGGTATTGTCATTCACCTTTCACCCCAGAGACCTGGGTTCTATCCCAGACCTTAATATGAGTGTTTTGTTTATTTCAATGGATTGTATCATGAGTGTGTATATTTGTAGAGAATGTATTGTGTGCATATGTATGGACTGTAATTCATGAGACTTCCAGTGGCTCAGTGGTAACGTCATTCACCTTTCACACCAGAGACCCGTGTTCTATCCCAGACCTTAACATGAGTGTATATCAATGGAATCTATCATTAGTGTGTGTATAGAATGTATCATGTGTGCATATGTATGGACTGTGTCTATGTGTATATAACATCATATGTGTATTAGAGTATCAGTATGGAGTGTAATGTTTGAATGTGTATCAAATGTGTAAATGTATAGACTGTGTGTATATGTATGAAGTGTAATGTGTGAATTTGTATAGAGTATGTCATGTGTGTATGTGTATCAGGGATAGAACTGTACTGTACATGGACTGTAGTTCATGAGACGCTCAGTGGTAATGTCATTCACCTTTCTCACCAGAGACCCGGGTTCTATCCCAGACCGTAACATGAGCGTTGTGTGTATATCAATACAATGTATCATGAGTGTTGCTCCTATCCATGACCTTAACACGAGTGTTGTGTGTGTATTTCTATGGAATGTATCAAGTGTGTATATATATGTATAGAATGTATCATGTGTGCATATGTAAGGACTGTATAAAATGTATGATGTGATTCTGTATAAAGTGTGTATATATATAAGAAGTGCATGTGTATGGAGTGTAATGTTTGTATGTGTATATGTATAGTGTGTCATATGTGTCTCCCAGTAGCTCAGTGGTATAGTCATTCACCTTTCACGCCAAAGTCCCGGGTTCTATCCCAGACGTTAACATGAGTGTTGTGTGTATTTCAATAGAATGTATCATGAGTGTGTATATATATGTATAGAATGTATCATGTGTGCATATGTATGGACTGAGTCAACATGTATATATATCATGTGTGTATATAAGAAGTGTATTAGAGTATGGAGTGAAATGTTTAAATATGTATAGTGTATCAAATGTGTAAATGTATAGACTGTGTGTATATGTATGAAGTGTAATGTGTCAATTTGTATAGAGTATGTCATGTGTGTATGTGTAAAGAGAGTATACGGTCCTTTCATTGTATGGGTTCATCAGACGCTCAGTGGTACTGTCATTCATCTTTCACACCAGAGATCTGGGTTCTATCCCAGACCCTAACATGAGTGATGTATGTATATCAATGGAATGTATCATGAGGGTCTATATATGTATAGAATGTATCATATATGTAAAGTGTGTATTATGAGTGCATATGTATGGAGTGTAATATTTGTATGAGTATAGTGAATAATATGTGTAAAGGTATAGAGTGAGTGAATATGTATAAAGTATGTCATATGTGTATATGTATGAAGTGTAATGTGTCAGTTTGTATAGAGTATGTCATGTGTGTATGTGTAAGGAGAGTATAAGGTCCTTCCATTGTATGGGTTCATCAGACGCTCAGTAGTAACGTCATTCACCTTTCACGCCAGAGTCCCAGGTTCTATCCCCGACTCTAACATGAGTGATGTGTATATATCAATGGAATGTATCATGAGTGTGAGTGTCTATATGTTTATAGAATGTATGATGTGTGCATATGTATGGGCTGTGTCTATGTATAGAGTGTTTCATGTGTGTATATGGAAGAAGTGCATATGTATGGAGTGTAATGTTTGTATATGTATAGTGTGTCATATGTGTAAAGGTATAGAGTGTGTATATATATATGAAGTGTAATGTGTGAGTATGTATAGAGTATGTCATGTGTGTTTCTGGATGGGTTCATCAGACTCCCAGTAGCTTAGTGGTATTGTCATTCACCTTTCTCACCAAAGACCCAGGTTCTATCCCAGACCTTAACCTGAGTATTGTGTGTATATATCCATGGAATGTATCATGAGTGTGTGTATATATGTATAGAATGTATCATGTGTGCATATGTATGGACTGTGTCTATGTGTATATGTAAGAAATGTATCAGAGTATGGAGTGTATATGTATAGTGTATTAAATGTGTAAATGTATAGACTGTGTGTGTGTGTGTATATATATGAGGTATAACGTGTGTACATATATAGAGTATGTCATATGTGTATGGAGTGTATCAGGTCCTTCCATTCTATGGATTTGTCAGTCTCCTAGTAGCTCAGTGGTAACATAATTCACCTTTCACACCAGAGACCTAGGTTCTACCCCAGAACTTAACATGAGTGTTGTGTGTATATCTATGGAATTTATCATGGGTGTCTATATATGTATAGAATGTATCATGTGTGTCTATATATGTATAGAATGTATCTTGTGTGCATATGTAAGGACTCTACATATTGTATCATATGTACAATCTCTCGTCAGAGACCTTGCTCCTATCCATGACCTTAACACGAGTGTTGTGTGTGTATTTCTATGGAATGTATCAAGAGTGTCTATATATGTATAGAATGTATCATGTGTGCATATGTAAGGACTGTATAGATTGTATGATGTGATTCTGTATAAAGTGTGTATATATAAGAAGTGCATATGTATGGAGTGTAATGTTTGTATGTATAGTGTATCATATGTGTCTCCCAGTACCTCAGTGGTATAGTCATTCACCTTTCACGCCAAAGTCCCGGGTTCTATCCCAGACGTTAACATGAGTGTTGTGTGTATTTCAATAGAATTTATCATGAGTGTCTATATATGTATAGAATGTATCATGTGTGTCTATATATGTATAGAATGTATCTTGTGTGCATATGTAAGGACTGTACATATTGTATCATATGTGTTTCTGTATAAAGTGTGTATATATAAGAAGTGCATATGTATGGAGTGTAATGTTTGTGTATGTATAGTGCATCAAATGTGTAAATGTATAGACTGCGTGTATATGTATGAAGTGTAATGTGTGAATATGTTAGAGTATGTCATGTGTGTTTTTGTGTGGAGGGTATCAGGTCCTTACATTATATGGTTTCAGTAGACTCCCAGTGGCTCAGTGGTATTGTCATTCACCTTTCACCCCAGAGACCCGGGTTCTATCCCAGACCTTAATATGAGTGTTTTGTTTATTTCAATGGATTGTATCATGAGTGTGTATATTTGTAGAGAATGTATTGTGTGCATATGTATGGACTGTAATTCATGAGACTTCCAGTGGCTCAGTGGTAACGTCATTCACCTTTCACACCAGAGACCCGTGTTCTATCCCAGACCTTAACATGAGTGTATATCAATGGAATGTATCATGAGTGTGTGTATATATTTGTATAGAATGTATCATGTGTGCATATGTATGGACTGTGTCTATGTGTATATAACATCATATGTGTATTAGAGTATCAGTATAGAGTGTAATGTTTGAATGTGTATCAAATGTGTAAATGTATAGACTGTGTGTATATGTATGAAGTGTAATGTGTGAATTTGTATAGAGTATGTCATGTGTGTATGTGTAATTTAGGGATAGAACTGTACTGTACATGGACTGTAGTTCATGAGACTCCCAGTGGCTAAGTGGTAACGTCATTCACCTTTCTCACCAGAGACCCGGGTTCTATCCCAGACCGTAACATGAGCGTTGTGTGTATCATGAGTGTTGCTCCTATCCATGACCTTAACACGAGTGTTGTGTGTGTATTTCTATGGAATGTATCAAGAGTGTCTACATTGTATGTGGTATGATGTGATTCTGTATAAAGTGTGTGTAAATATAAGAAGTGCATAGTGTAATGTTTGTATGTGTATATGTATAGTGTATCATATGTATCTCCCAGTAGCTCAGTGGTATAGTCATTCACCTTTCAAGCCAAAGTCCCGCGTTCTATCCCAGACGTTAACATGAGTGTTGTGTGTATTTCAATAGAATGTATCATGAGTGTGTGTATATATATATATATGTATAGAATGTATCATGTGTGCATATGTATGGACTGTGTCAATGTGTATATATATCATGTGTGTATATAAGAAGTGTATTAGAGTATGGAGTGAAATGTTTAAATGTGTATCAAATGTGTAAATGTATAGACTGTGTGTATATGTATGAAGTGTAATGTGTCAATTTGTATAGAGTATTTCATGTGTGTATGTGTAAAGAGAGTATAAGGTCCTTATATTGTATGGGTTCATCAGACGCTCAGTGGTACTGTCATTCATCTTTCACACCAGAGATCTGGGTTCTATCCCAGACCCTAACATGAGTGATGTATGTATATCAATGGAATGTATCATGAGGGTCTATATATGTATAGAATGTATCATATGTGTAAAGTGTGTATTATGAGTGCATATGTATGGAGTGTAATATTTGTATGAGTATAGTGAATAATATGTGTAAAGGTATAGAGTGAGTGAATATGTATAAAGTATGTCATGTGTGTATATGTATGAAGTGTAATGTGTCAATTTGTATAGAGTATGTCATGTGTGTATGTGTAAGGAGAGTATAAGGTCCTTCCATTGTATGGGTTCATCAGACGCTCAGTAGTAACGTCATTCACCTTTCACGCCAGAGTCCCAGGTTCTATCCCCGACTCCCCGAGTGATGTGTATATATCAATGGAATGTATCATGAGTGTGAGTGTCTATATATTTATAGAATGTATGATGTGTGCATATGTATGGACTGTGTCTATGTATAGAGTGTTTCATGTGTGTATATGGAAGAAGTGCATATGTATGGAGTGTAATGTTTGTATATGTATAGTGTGTCATATGTGTAAAGGTATAGAGTGTGTATATATATATGAAGTGTAATGTGTGAGTATGTATAGAGTATGTCATGTGTGTTTCTGGATGGGTTCATCAGACTCCCAGTAGCTTAGTGGTATTGTCATTCACCTTTCTCACCAAAGACCCAGGATCTATCCCAGACCTTAACCTGAGTATTGTGTGTATATATCCATGGAATGTATCATGAGTGTGTGTATATATGTATAGAATGTATCATGTGTGCATATGTATGGACTGTGTCTATGTGTATATGTAAGAAATGTATCAGAGTATGGAGTGTATATGTATAGTGTATTAAATGTGTAAATGTATAGACTGTGTGTGTATATATATGAGGTATAACGTGTGTACATATATAGAGTATGTCATGTGTGTATGTGTATGGAGTGTATCAGGTCCTTCCATTCTATGGATTTGTCAGTCTCCTAGTAGCTCAGTGGTAACATAATTCACCTTTCTCACCAGAGACCCGGGTTCTATCCCAGACCGTAACATGAGCGTTGTGTGTATATCAATACAATGTATCATGAGTGTTGCTCCTATCCATGACCTTAACACGAGTGTTGTGTGTGTATTTCTATGGAATGTATCAAGAGTGTCTATATATGTATAGAATGTATCATGTGTGCATATGTAAGGACTGTATAGATTGTATGATGTGATTCTGTATAAAGTGTGTATATATAAGAAGTGCATATGTATGGAGTGTAATGTTTGTATGTGTATATGTATAGTGTATCATATGTGTCTCCCAGTAGCTCAGTGGTATAGTCATTCACCTTTCACGCCAAAGTCCTGGGTTCTATCCCAGACGTTAACATGAGTGTTGTGTGTATTTCAATAGAATTTATCATGAGTGTCTATATATGTATAGAATGTATCATGTGTGTCTATATATGTATAGAATGTATCTTGTGTGCATATGTAAGGACTGTACATATTGTATCATATGTGCATATGTACAATGTGTTTCTGTATAAAGTGTGTATATATAAGAAGTGCATATGTATGGAGTGTAATGTTTGTGCATCAAATGTGTAAATGTATAGACTGCGTGTATATGTATGAAGTGTAATGTGTGAATATGCTAGAGTATGTCATGTGTGTTTTTGTGTGGAGGGTATCAGGTCCTTACATTATGTGGTTTCATTAGACTCCCAGTGGCTCAGTGGTATTGTCATTCACCTTTCACCCCAGAGACCTGGGTTCTATCCCAGACCTTAATATGAGTGTTTTGTTTATTTCAATGGATTGTATCATGAGTGTGTATATTTGTAGAGAATGTATTGTGTGCATATGTATGGACTGTAATTCATGAGACTTCCAGTGGCTCAGTGGTAACGTCATTCACCTTTCACACCAGAGACCCGTGTTCTATCCCAGACCTTAACATGAGTGTATATCAATGGAATCTATCATTAGTGTGTGTATAGAATGTATCATGTGTGCATATGTATGGACTGTGTCTATGTGTATATAACATCATATGTGTATTAGAGTATCAGTATGGAGTGTAATGTTTGAATGTGTATCAAATGTGTAAATGTATAGACTGTGTGTATATGTATGAAGTGTAATGTGTGAATTTGTATAGAGTATGTCATGTGTATCAGGGATAGAACTGTACTGTACATGGACTGTAATTCATGAGACTCCCAGTGGCTCAGTGGTAACGTCATTCACTTTTCACACCAGAGACCCGGGTTCTATCCCAGACCTTAACATGAGTGTATATCAAAGGAATGTATCATGAGTTGTGTGTGTATATATTTGTATAGAATGTATCATGTGTGCATATGTATGGACTGTGTCTATGTGTATATACATCATATGTGTATTAGAGTATCAGTATGGAGTGTAATAATTGAATGTGTATCAAATGTGTAAATGTATAGACTGTGTGTATATGTATGAAGTGTAATGTGTGAATTTGTATAGAGTATGTCATGTGTATCAGGGATAGAACTGTACTGTACATGGACTGTAGTTCATGAGACGCTTAGTGGTAATGTCATTCACCTTTCTCACCAGAGACCCGGGTTCTATCCCAGACCGTAACATGAGCGTTGTGTGTATATCAATACAATGTATCATGAGTGTTGCTCCTATCCATGACCTTAACACGAGTGTTGTGTGTGTATTTCTATGGAATGTATCAAGTGTGTATATATATGTATAGAATGTATCATGTGTGCATATGTAAGGACTGTATAAAATGTATGATGTGATTCTGTATAAAGTGTGTATATATATAAGAAGTGCATGTGTATGGAGTGTAATGTTTGTATGTGTATATGTATAGTGTGTCATATGTGTCTCCCAGTGGCTCAGTGGTAACGTCATTCACCTTTCTCACCAGAGACCCAGGTGCTATCCCAGACCGTAACATGAGCGTTGTGTGTATATCAATACAATGTATCATGAGTGTTGCTCCTATCCATGACCTTAACACGAGTGTTGTGTGTGTATTTCTATGGAATGTATCAAGAGTGTCTATATATGTATAGAATGTATCATGTGTGCATATGTAAGGACTGTATAGATTGTGTGATGTGATTCTGTATAAAGTGTGTGTATAAATAAGAAGTGCACATGTATGGAGTGTAATGTTTGTATGTGTATATGTATAGTGTATCATAAGTATCTCCCAGTAGCTCAGTGGTATAGTCATTCACCTTTCACGCCAAAGTCCCGGGTTCTATCCCAGATGTTAACATGAGTGTTGTGTGTATTTCAATAGAATGTATCATGAGTGTGTATATATATATATATATGTATAGAATGTATCATGTGTGCATATGTATGGACTGTGTCAATGTGTGTATATAAGAAGTGTATTAGAGTATGGAGTGAAATGTTTAAATGTGTATCAAATGTGTAAATGTATAGACTGTGTGTATATGTATGAAGTGTAATGTGTCAATTTGTATAGAGTATGTCATGTGTGTATGTGTAAAGAGAGTATAAGGTCCTTTCATTGTATGGGTTCATCAGACGCTCAGTGGTACTGTCATTCATCTTTCACACCAGAGATCTGGGTTCTATCCCAGACCCTAACATGAGTGATGTATGTATATCAATGGAATGTATCATGAGGGTCTATATATGTATAGACTGTATCATATGTGTAAAGTGTGTATTATGAGTGCATATGTATGGAGTGTAATATTTGTATGAGTATAGTGAATAATATGTGTAAAGGTATAGAGTGAGTGAATATGTATAAAGTATGTCGTGTGTATATGTATGAAGTGTAATGTGTCAGTTTATATAGAGTATGTCATGTGTGTATGTGTAAGGAGAGTATAAGGTCCTTCCATTGTATGGGTTCATCAGACGCTCAGTAGTAACGTCATTCACCTTTCACGCCAGAGTCCCAGGTTCTATCCCCGACTCTAACATGAGTGATGTGTATATATCAATGGAATGTATCATGAGTGTGAGTGTCTATATGTTTATAGAATGTATGATGTGTGCATATGTATGGGCTGTGTCTATGTATAGAGTGTTTCATGTGTGTATATGGAAGAAGTGCATATGTATGGAGTGTAATGTTTGTATATGTATAGTGTGTCATATGTGTAAAGGTATAGAGTGTGTATATATATATGAAGTGTAATGTGTGAGTATGTATAGAGTATGTCATGTGTGTTTCTGTATGGGTTCATTAGACTCCCAGTAGCTTAGTGGTATTGTCATTCACCTTTCTCACCAAAGACCCAGGTTCTATCCCAGACCTTAACCTGATTATTGTGTGTATATATCCATGGAATGTATCATGAGTGTGTGTATATATGTATAGAATGTATCATGTGTGCATATGTATGGACTGTGTCTATGTGTATATGTAAGAAGTGTATCAGAGTATGGAGTGTATATGTATAGTGTATTAAATGTGTAAATGTATAGACTGTGTGTATATATATGAGGTATAATGTGTGTACAAATAAAGTATGTCATATGTGTATGGAGTGTATCAGGTCCTTCCATTCTATGGATTTGTCAGTCTCCTAGTAGCTCAGTGGTAACATAATTCACCTTTCACACCAGAGACCTAGGTTCTACCCCAGAACTTAACATGAGTGTTGTGTGTATATCTATGGAATTTATCATGGGTGGCTATATATGTATAGAATGTATCATGTGTGTCTATATATGTATAGAATGTATCTTGTGTGCATATGTAAGGACTGTACATATTGTATCATATGTACAATATGTACAATCTCTCGTCAGAGACCTTGCTCCTATCCATGACCTTAACACGAGTGTTTTGTGTGTATTTCTATGGAATGTATCAAGAGTGTCTATATATGTATAGAATGTATCATGTGTGCATATGTAAGGACTGTATAGATTGTATGATGTGATTCTGTATAAAGTGTGTATATATAAGAAGTGCATATGTATGGAGTGTAATGTTTGTATGTGTATATGTATAGTGTATCATATGTGTCTCCCAGTACCTCAGTGGTATAGTCATTCACCTTTCACGCCAAAGTCCCGGGTTCTATCCCAGACGTTAACATGAGTGTTGTGTGTATTTCAATAGAATTTATCATGAGTGTCTATATATGTATAGAATGTATCATGTGTGTCTATATATGTATAGAATGTATCTTGTGTGCATATGTAAGGACTGTACATATTGTATCATATGTGTTTCTGTATAAAGTGTGTATATATAAGAAGTGCATATGTATGGAGTGTAATGTTTGTGTATGTATAGTGCATCAAATGTGTAAATGTATAGACTGCGTGTATATGTATGAAGTGTAATGTGTGAATATGCTAGAGTATGTCATGTGTGTTTTTGTGTGGAGGGTATCCGGTCCTTACATTATATGGTTTCATTAGACTCCCAGTGGCTCAGTGGTATTGTCATTCACCTTTCACCCCAGAGACCCGGGTTCTATCCCAGACCTTAATATGAGTGTTTTGTTTATTTCAATGGATTGTATCATGAGTGTGTATATTTGTAGAGAATGTATTTTGTGCATATGTATGGACTGTAATTCATGAGACTTCCAGTGGCTCAGTGGTAACGTCATTCACCTTTCACACCAGAGACCCGTGTTCTATCCCAGACCTTAACATGAGTGTATATCAATGGAATGTATCATGAGTGTGTGTATATATTTGTATAGAATGTATGATGTGTGCATATGTATGGACTGTGTCTATGTGTATATAACATCATATGTGTATTAGAGTATCAGTATGGAGTGTAATAATTGAATGTGTATCAAATGTGTAAATGTATAGATTGTGTGTATATGTATGAAGTGTAATGTGTGAATTTGTATAGAGTATGTCATGTGTGTATGTGTATCAGGGATAGAACTGTACTGTACATGGACTGTAATTCATGAGACGCTCAGTGGTAACGTCATTCACCTTTCACACCAGAGACCTGGGTTCTATCCCAGACCGTAACATGAGCGTTGTGTGTATATCAATACAATGTATCATGAGTGTTGCTCCTATCCATGACCTTAACACGAGTGTTGTGTGTGTATTTCTATGGAATGTTACAAGAGTGTCTATATATGTATAGAATGTATCATGTGTGCATATGTAAGGATCTGTATAGATTGTATGATGTGATTCTGTATAAAGTGTGTGTATATATAAGAAGTGCATATGTATGGAGTGTAATGTTTGTATGTGTATATGTATAGTGTATTATATGTATCTCCCAGTAGCTCAGTGGTATAGTCATTCACCTTTCACGCCAAAGGCCTGGGTTCTATACCAGACGTTAACATGAGTGTTGTGTGTATTTCAATAGAATGTATCATGAGTGTGTATATATATATGTATAGAATGTATCATGTGTGCATATGTATGGACTGTGTCAATGTGTGTATATAAGAAGTGTATTAGAGTATGGAGTGAAATGTTTAAATATGTATAGTGTATCAAATGTGGAAATGTATAGACTGTGTGTATATGTATGAAATGTAATGTGTCAATTTGTATAGAGTATGTCATGTGTGTATGTGTAAAGAGAGTATAAGGTCCTTTCATTGTATGGGTTCATCAGACGCTCAGTGGTACTGTCATTCATCTTTCACACCAGAGATCTGGGTTCTATCCCAGACCCTAACATGAGTGATGTATGTATATCAATGGAATGTATCATGAGGGTCTATATATGTATAGAACGTATCATATGTGTAAAGTGTGTATTATGAGTGCATATGTATGGAGTGTAATATTTGTATGAGTATAGTGAATAATATGTGTAAAGGTATAGAGTGAGTGAATATGTATAAAGTATGTCATGTGTGTATATGTATGAAGTGTAATGTGTCAATTTGTATAGAGTATGTCATGTGTGTATGTGTAAGGAGAGTATAAGGTCCTTCCATTGTATGGGTTCATCAGACGCTCAGTAGTAACGTCATTCACCTTTCACGCCAGAGTCCCAGGTTCTATCCCCGACTCTAACATGAGTGATGTGTATATATCAATGGAATGTATCATGAGTGTGAGTGTCTATATGTTTATAGAATGTATGATGTGTGCATATGTATGGGCTGTGTCTATGTATAGAGTGTTTCATGTGTGTATATGGAAGAAGTGCATATGTATGGAGTGTAATGTTTGTATATGTATAGTGTGTCATATGTGTAAAGGTATAGAGTGTGTATATATATATGAAGTGTAATGTGTGAGTATGTATAGAGTATGTCATGTGTGTTTCTGTATGGGTTCATCAGACTCCCAGTAGCTTAGTGGTATTGTCATTCACCTTTCTCACCAAAGACCCAGGTTCTATCCCAGACTTTAACCTGAGTATTGTGTGTATATATCCATGGAATGTATCATGAGTGTGTGTATATATGTATAGAATGTATCATGTGTGCATATGTATGGACTGTGTCTATGTGTATATGTAAGAAGTGTATCAGAGTATGGAGTGTATATGTATAGTGTATTAAATGTGTAAACGTATAGACTGTGTGTGTATATATATGAGGTATAACGTGTGTACATATATAGAGTATGTCATATGTGTATGGAGTGTATCAGGTCCTTCCATTCTATAGATTTGTCAGTCTCCTAGTAGCTCAGTGGTAACATCATTCACCTTTCACACCAGAGACCTGGGTTCTACTCCAGACCTTAACATGAGTGTCGTGTGTATATCTTTGGAATGTATCATGAGTGTCTATATATGTATAGAATGTATCTTGTGTGCATATGTAAGGACTGTACATAGTGTGCATACGTACAATGTGTTTCTGTATAAAGTGTGTAAATATAAGAAGTGCATATGTATGGAGTGTAATGTTTGTATATGTATAGTGTATCATATGCGTTTATATCTATGGAATGTATCATGAGTGTGTATAGAATGTATCATGTGTGTATATGTAAGAAGTGTATTATGGAGTGTAATGTTTGTATAGTGTATCAAATGTGTAAATGTATAGACTGCGTGTATATGTATGAAGTGTAATGAGTGAATAAGTATAGAGTATGTCTTGTGTGTATATGTATGTAATGTTATCATGAGTGTAATATTTGTATATGTATAGTGTATGTGTATGGAGTGTATCAGGTCCTTCCATTTGTATGGACTGTGTCTATGTTTCATGTGTGCATATGTATGTGTTTCTGTACAAAGTGTGTATATGGAAGAAGTGCATATGTATGGAGTGTAATGTTTGTATATGTATAGTGTGTCATATGTGTAAAGGGATAGAGTGCGTGTATATGGATGAAGTGTAATGTGTGAACATGTAAAGAGTATGTCATGTGTGTATATGTATGGAGTGTATCAGGTCCTTCCATTATGCGGGTTCATCAGACATCAGACACAGATTCTATGTATAGTGTATCATATGTGTCTCCCAGTAGCTCAGTTGTATAATTATTCACCTTTCACGCCAGAAACCCGGGTTCTATCCCAGATTCTAACATGAGTGATGTGTATATATATATATATATCAATGGAATGTATCATGAGTGTTTATATTTGTATAGAATGTATCTTGTGTGCATATGTAAGGACTGTACATATTGTATCATATGTGCATATGTACAATGTGTTTCTGTATAAAGTGTGTATATATAAGAAGTGCATATGTATGGAGTGTAATGTTTGTATATATGTATAGTGTATCATATGTGTCTCCCAGTAGCTCAGTGGTATAGTCATTCACCTTTCACGCCAGAAACCTGGATTCTATCCCCGATTCTAACATGAGTATTGTGTGTATATATCAATGGAATGTATCAGGAGTGTTTATATTTGTTAAGAATGTATCATGTGTATATGTAAGAAGTGTATTATGAGTGCATATGTATGGAGTGTAATGTTTGTATATGTATAGTGCATCAAATGTGTGAATGTATAGACTGCGTGTATATGTGTGAATATGTTAGAGTATGTCATGTGTGTTTTTATGTGGAGGGTATCAGGTCCTTACATTATATGGTTTCATTAGACTCCCAGTGGCTCAGTGGTATTGTCATTCACCTTTCACCCCAGAGACCCAAGTTCTATCCCAGACCTTAATATGAGTGTTTTGTTTATTTCAATGGATTGTATCATGAGTGTGTATATTTGTAGAGAATGTATTGTGTGCATATGTATGGACTGTAATTCATGAGACTCCCAGTGGCGTCATTCACCTTTCACACCAGAGACCCGGGTTCTATCCTAGGCATTAACATGATTGTATATCAATGGAATGTATCATGATTGTGTGTGTGTGTATATATATATATATATATATATATATATATATATATATATATATATATATATATATATATATATGTATAGAATGTATCATGCGTGCATATGTATCGACTGTGTAAGAAGTGTATTAGAGTATCAGTATGGAGTGTAATGTTTGAATATATATAGTGTATGAAATGTGTAAACCTATAGACTGTGTGTATATGTCTGAATTTGTATAGAGTATGTGTATGGAGTGTATCAGGTCCTTTCACTGTATGGATTCATCAGACGCTCTATATCAGACACATATATCTATGGAATGTATCATGAGTGTCTATATATGTATAGAGTTTATCATGTGTGCATATGTATGGAGTGTAATGTTTGTATATGTATAGTGTATCATATGTGTAAATGTATAGACTGTGTGTATATGTATGAAGTGTAATGTGTGAATTTGTATAGAGTATGTCATGTGTGTATCAGGTCCTTTCATTGTATGGGTTCATCAGACGCTCAGTGGTACTGTCATTCATCTTTCACACCAGAGACCAGGGTTCTATCCCAGACTCTAACGTGAGTGATGTGTATGTATCATGAGTGTGTATATATTCTATATTTGCATAGAATGTATCATGTGTGCATATGTATGATGTGTTTCTGTATAAAGTGTTTATATGAGAGAAGTGTATTGTGAGTGCATATGTATGGAGTGTAATGTTTGTATATGTATAGTGTATCATATGTGTAAAAGTATAGTGTGTGTATATGTATAAAATGTAACGTGTGAATATGTATAGAGTATGTCATGTGTGTATATGTAAGAAGTGTATTATGAGTGCATGTGTATGGAGTGTATTGTTTGTATATGTATAGTGTATCATATGTGTAAAAGTATAGAGTGTGTGTATATGTATAAAGTGTAATGTGTGAATATGTATAGAGTATGTCATGTGTGTTTATGTATGGAGTGTATAAGGTCCTTCCATTGTATGGGTTCATCAGACTCCCAGTAGCTCAGTGGTAACGTCACTCGCCTTTCACGCCAGAGACTCAGGTTCTATAGACCTTTTTCATGGCTGCTGCATGGAGGGCGGCATAGCGACCAGCGTCTTCCGGTAGAATGCTAAAAACTTCCATTTACAGCGTGTACAACTGGTAATTTGCGCTCCGAAAATGGGTTTTAATGACGTTTTTACAGTTTTCTAGTTTGCTTTGACCTGGTTAAAGAAACTAGGTTCCTCTTCATTTTCATTATCACTATCCCAGCAGAGCAGAGGACCGGTCTTGCAAATGTGTAAACCCTTTCTCATTGGGTTGACACATTTTCCCTACCATTTTTCCAAACAGTTAACACAGATGTCATTCAAGCAGTCCAAACTCCATTGTTTTAGTTTTGGTAACCAAACAGAATCCATCTATTCCTAACTATTAAAAACTACCAACATCAGTATGAAATCGCTGAACTGAACTGAAGCACCGGTTTGACACTCCTTCACACAAATCTTCAATTAGCCATCATTCTGCAAACCTTATAAAAACGATGGAAGGTATGTGTTGTTCTGTGCCAGCATTGATGGAGGAGGTCAATATGGCTATGTCCTATACTCCCAATAGTTTTGACTGTATATTAGTTTACATGTGTTTTCTCTAATATTTACAGTATTTTGTTACTTTTGCCTGTTTTTTTATATACAGTATTTCAGTTTTCAGCTACAGTTTGAAAAATGTCATGAATTCAATATATATTCAATCAAAGCACATCTTATTCTTAATCCAATTCTTTGCAAAAAGGCGAATTTGACAGCCCAAATAGAGACAACAAATGCCATTGGCTATAAGCTACAATGGCAAGCAATGGTGGTGCATTTTGAGTTCTGTATTTTGTATTTTGTTGTCCATTGTGTAATGATTAATTGAAAGAGCTCAAATACTTGTTTGCAAGTTGTGTAGTTTGAAGGTAAAACTAGCTTTTGTTGCATATGTTAAATGTTTTGACACGATATGTGCCTTTTGCAAGCAAAATGTGTCATTTTGACCATGAGTGCCGCTGTTTAGGCCTGTGTGTTAGCTGTTTTGAAAATGTGGAGTTTCAGTTGACAACTGCATCCAAGCAATCGAGAAAAACTGTAATGGATAACAGAGTGTTTTTGTGACACAACTTTTATATCAACTGTTAATATAATCTGTCACATGTGGTTCAAGCGTGTCAGAAATACGATAAAAACGTTCTCCTAATTCACGTGTCTGCCGCCAGAAATACAGTGTGTGTGTGTGTGTGCGTTCCCGGCCTGTCAACTGTTAGCTCAGCGGCTCTTTAACACACACACGCACAGAGAGAGAGAGCAAACCAGAGTACTGGCATGAAACTTAACAGGTACGAAAGTCGTGCAATTTTAAAAAATGACCAATAAAAGTCTGTTATTGATCCTCTGCTGGCTGATTTGCTGTTCATTCTAATTTTCTAATTCTAATTCTAGTTTTATTTCGTGTGTTGTTTTTACCACGGTTTGTGTTTTTCTGTCATTTCGAAATGACACTAGCCTATATTTTCACTTTGTCACAGTTATTAAATCAGTGTGTCAGTGGCACAGTACAGGCTACGTGTGTGTGTCAAACATTTTGGTGAATTACATTTGTTTGGGCTGGTTATATATTTGAAATAAAGAGAAAATATTGACTTTAGCGATGACAAGGCTTCATTTAAACTGCAGAAGATGCCGTCTGACAACGAGGGGAAAATGTCTCACAGCAGCTGTTTTCCATCCTATTAGATTGCATTTCTTTAAATGATCAGTCCAGGAGATGGTGCTGATGGACAACAGTATTAGTTCATAGATGATAAAAGCAAGAAAAATAGATTAAAACTATAATTTCAAAGATGTCCAAATGTGACTGTTTACAGGCATCAGCTGCCGACCGGAAGTTATGCATATATGTATAGAGCGTATCAGGGCCTTTCAGGTTCTATGGGTCTATCCCAGACCCGAACATGAGTGTCATTTGTGTGTGTGTGTGTGTGTGTGTGTGTGTGTGTGTGTGTGTGTGTGTGTGTGTGTGTGTGTGTGTGTGTGTGTGTATATATATATAAATGTATCATGTGTGCAAATGTATGGATTATCTATGTGTATCCTCTGTGTATATGTATGGAGTATCATTTGTGCATATATGTGTGAAGTGTATCATTTATGTTTATGTATAAAATGTATCCTGTGTGCATATGTATAGAGTGTGTCATGTGTGCATATATGTATAAATTATACCATGTGTGTTTATGTGTAAAGCATGCATATGTATGGAGTATATCATGTGTGCATATATGTATTGAGTGTATCAGGGCCTTTCAGGTTCTATGGGTTCATCAACTCCCAGTAACTCAGTGGTAACGTCACTCACCTTTCACGCCAGAGTCCCGGGTTCTATCCCAGACCCTAACATGAGTATCATTTGTCTATATATATAAAATGTATCATGTGTGCAAATGTAAGGATTATGAATGTGTATCCTTTGTGTATATGTATGGAGTGTGTCATGTGTGCATAAATGTATGGAGTGTATCATTTGTGTTTATGTATAAAATGTATCATGTGTGCATATGAATAGAGTGTGTAATGTGTGTATCCCACTCACCTTCCTTTTCCAGACCCTAACTTGATGGTCATGTGTGCATATGTATGGATTGTGTATATGTATGGAGTGTGTCATGTGTGGATATATGTATAAAGTGTGTATATTTATAAAATGTATCATATGTCCATATATGTATAGAGTGTATGATGTGTTTATGTATAAAGTGTGTATATGTTCTGAGTGTATCATCAGTGTATATGTATGGAGTGTGTCATGCATGAGTATGGAGTGTATCATGTGTGACTATGTATGGACTGTGTATCGTGTGTGCATATGTATAGCGTGTATCATGTGTGCAAATGTTGAACTGTGTATCATATGTGCTTAAGTATGGAGTGTATCATGTATGCATATGTATGTAGTGTGTCATGTGTGCATATGTATGGAGTGAATCATGTGTGCATATGTATGCATATGTATGCAGTGTGTCATGTGTGCATATGTATGGAGTGCATCATGTGTGCATATGTATAGAGTGTGTCGTGTTCATATATGTATAGAATGTATCATGTGTGTTTATGTTAGTGTGTATGATATATGTTTATGTATAATATGTGTACATGTATCATGTTTGTATATGCAAGAAATGTATTATAAGTGCATATGTATGGAGTGTAATATTTGTATATGTAAAGACTGTATCATCTGTGTGAATGTATAGAGTGTGTATATGTATAGAGTGTGCATATGTATAGTGTATCATGTGTGTAAATGTATAGAGTTTATATATGTATGTAGTATATCATGTGTGCATATGTGTCCAGAATATATCATGTGTGATTATGTATGGAGTGTATCAGGTCCTTTCTTTGTATGGGTTTATCAACTCCCAGTAACTCAGTAAAAACATGACTCACCTTTCACGCCAGAGACCCGGGTTCTATCCCAGAGCCTAACATGAGTGTATATGTGAATATGCATGGAGTGTCACGTGTGTTTATTTGAGGAAAGTTTCATGAGTGTGTATCTGTATAGTGTGTATCATGTGTGCATGTGTATGGTGTGTGTATATGTAATCTATAGAATGTATGGATCATGTATATCATGAATATCATGTGTATCTTGTATGGTGTGTATATGTATAGAATGTATTATCTATGTATATGTATAGAGTGTATCATGTGTGCAAATGTATGACTCACTTTTCATGCCAGAGACCCTGGTTCTATTTTAGACCCTAACATGTGTGCATATGTATAGAGTGTTTCATGTGTCCATATATCTATAGAATGTATCGCGTGTGTGTGTGTGTATGTGTGTGTGTGTGTGTGTGTGTGTGTGTGTGTGTGTCATGTGTGTATATGTATTGAGTGTATCATGTGTGTTTATGTAAGAAGCGTATTATGAGTGCATATGTATGGAGTATATAATGTGTGCATATATGTATAGAATATTTCATGTGTGTATGGAGTGTATCAGGTCCAGGTATTATATCAACTCCTAGTAGCTCCGAGACCTGGGTTCTATCCCAGACCCTGACATGAGTGTTATGTGTGTGTATATGTAAGGAGTGTATCATAAGTGTGTATATGTATGGAATGTACCATCTGTGTATATGTATAGAGTGCATATGTATAGAACGTATCATTTGTGCGAATGTATGGACTGTGTATATGTACATAGTGTATCATCTCTGTATGGAATGTGTCATGTGTGCATATGTATAGAGTGTGTTGTGTGTGTATGTATAGAATGTGTCATGTGTGTATATCTAAATAGAATGTATCATGTGTGCTTATGTATGAAGTGTACCAGGTCCTTTCGTCGTATGGGTTCATCAACTCTCAATCTTAACACATATATATACACAGTACAGTATATATACAGTTGATGTCTGAATTTATTTTTTTCATATTTCCCAAATTATATTTAACAGAGCAAGGAAATTTTTACAGTATGTCTGATAATATTTCAGCTAGAAAAGCAGTTTTTAATTAAAAAAAAATATTAATAATTTTAAGTTTAAAATTATTAGCCCTTTTATGCCATATATTATAGTCTACAGAACAAACCATCATCATAAAATAACATGCCTAATTACCCTAACCTGGCTAGTTAACCTAATTAACCTAGCTAGGTCTTTAAATGTCACTGTATAGAAGTGTCTTGAAAAACATCTAGTAAAATATTATTTACTGTCATCATATCAAAGATAAAATAAAGTTACATACCGTTATTATGAGTTATATTCAGGGGGTCTCATAATTCTAACTTCAACTATAGATAGATAGATAGATAGATAGATAGATAGATAGATAGATAGATAGATAGATAGATAGATAGATAGATAGATAGATAGATAGATAGATAGATAGATAGATAGATAGATAGATAGATGTGTGCGTGCGTGCGTGCGTGCGTGTCATTTACAATGAGTGATGTTTAACTCTAATTTTAACTCTTATAGCACCACCACGTGGAATAAATGACCACATACTGCTAAGAGATGCATAGATAAATTATAGTCTGATGCATATATGGACTGTATTAATACGTTAACGTGATGTGTAAAGAAAACGTGAATGAACGAATCAACACTAATGAGTTAACCGAAAGGCACCAAAATGTGTCAAACGCTGTGGGAGGATAAGTTTGTAGACAGATTATGGCCACTAGGAGGCGCAGCTTGTAACATCCCGTCATTGTTTATTCCAAAATGACGGAAAACAGCGCGTCGCCGGAGGATCCCTGGCTAAAAGTAAGCAAAACTAGTCACATAAAAAACATATTTTGGTTTTATACAACCCTTTCCTTCAGAATCACCCTCGTGATGCGTGTGTCTTTTAATCGCTGGTCCGTAGGGTTTGGTTTCACTCTCTAGCTCAGCTGGCTAACCTTAAAGTTCAGCAAGTCAAAGAACAATTATCCTCCTTCCCACATGACCCTAATCTGTCTTTCCAGAGCTGATATTGAAAACAAATCACTGCCGAAACAAAAACATTTATTATTCTGAAGGTTTATTTGAATAACAGTCTGTTTAAGCTATGTTGTTGATAGTATTAAGGAAGCTATGTAACAGATGTGCAAGAGTTGAAACCGCTAAGCTAACTTGCTTGTTGGCTACATTGACTATATCTGGATGTGTTTCAAAACGTATGTAACTGCCTATCTAGGCTGACAGTTTATTTGGCGCAGACAATTCGTTCGAACTACCGAACCGACTCCCTTGAAGGACTCGATTCTACCAGGTTCTTTCTTTTGTTTGTTTGACCCTTTGTTTGATTTCTTTATTGTCCCTTTTTTAACGTTATTCTCTTCATACGCACTAAATAAAGTACACCCTCATTTCCACACGCTAATGGCACTGTGACAATATGGCAGTGATTGCTCAATCTGAAAGTTTTGAGACACAATATGTATGTAGATGAAATATCAGCTTTTAAAGGGATTTATTTGGGACACATCACAGTAGGGAGTTAGATGTGTCCTAGATAAAGGTGTAAGGCAGGACAGGTCACTCAGCCTGTGTTTGGGTTGGTTATCAACATCAGTGTGTCTTGTTTTGACTGTTTTTTCTGTTTGTCTTTCTCCACCTCCTGTCACCATGTCTCAGCAGACGGATGGCACCTTCAGTGACAACGGCTTTGACCACAGTAAGTAGATCAATAAGTCTCAACTGTCAGTCGATACCAAGATGAAAAAAATGACTTTAATAACGAAAATCAGAAAGGTTATTATAGCAAGCTGTCTTTAATATTTCTAGAAATATATCTAATGTCATGCTACCTGTACTTTTTGATACTAGTATCATTTTAAGTACTATTACTTATTGATACATGCATTTCTACTTAAACATAGAAGAAAACCTCTCTCATAGAGAGAAACATAGTTTAGTGCACTGTCCTGCTCCTAACGTTTGTGTAATACTTTATTTTTAAATTAAGTGAACTATTTAGCAGTTTTGACGCAAAACAATTTAGCGCTTTTGTCATTTATTAATGATTTATTAATGATTAAAAAGTCTGTCGATAACTTGTGTTTGTTTGAATATTTCTTTTATTCTGAATTTTTTTTGCCATAAAGATAGCCAGTAAATCTGACATAGCATTAAATAAAAGATGTGAAAAGATACGACATTAGTACTCATTAATTTGTACTTTTTAATAGATAGAAGTACTTTTCATTAGATACTACCTATTAAAGCATCTGTTTATAGGTACCAGTATGTAACGATAAAGCACTAGAGTCTAAATAATAGAAACTAGTGTCAAATAATCTTCAATCAGTGTATAAAATATGTCACATTTGGAATACATAGTTGCCAAAACTAGATGTACATACTAGTGAAAATAGATCCCTATATACAAAAATGGAAACTATGTTAAATTAGAATAACAGCCCCCCTCTTTATTTTCCCCCAATTTCTGTTTAACAGAGAGATTTTCTCAACACATATCTAAGCATAATAGTTTTAATAACTAATTTCTAATAACTGATTTCTTTTATCTTTGCCATGATGACAGTAAATAATATTTGACTAGATATTTTTCAAGACACTTCTATACAGCTTAAAGTGACATTTAAAGGCTTAACTAGGTTAATTAGGTTAACTAGGCAGGTTAGGGTAATTAGGCAAGTTATTGTATAACGATGGTTTGTTCTGTAGACTATCCAAAAAAAAATTGGCTTAAAGGGGCTCATAATTTTGACACTAAAATGGCTTTTAAAAATTAAAAACTGCTTTCATTCTAGCCGAAATAAAATGGATAAGACTTTTTTCAGACGAAAAAATATTATCAGACATAATATTTTTTGCTCTTTTAAACATCATTTGGGAAATTTTTAGAAAAGAAAGTGATGCACTAGGGTAACAAGGTTATTAGTTCTATAATAGTTACTTAAAGCTAATATATTAATTACAAACATGCACGTATGAAAACTAATTCTATCATTCTATTTTTTTTTTATCTATAAAACTAACACTAGTATTAAAAACTGTTTGCTTTGTTCTGTGCAATATTGGACTTACCAAACACATGACAATTTTATTGAAATATTTACATTTTCCTTGACCTCCATATCTCTAGGTTTTTTTGCAGAGAGCGCACGTAAAGGAAGTTTGGTGTCTAGAGCCAACAGTATCGGATCCACAAGTGCCTCTTCAGTACCAAACACAGGTGATGATACTGCTATTTATTCAGTGTCAAACATAGCCGTTTGTTGTGTATATCAAACTCTTTACTCTGAATTTCCCATTGTTTCCTGTTCAGAATCACAAGGTTATTCATCAGTCACCTTTCACTGTGAATGATTCATCCATGCATGCATTTTATTCATTCCCTTTTCCTTCTTTTTATTATCGTCTTAACTGGATTTTCCTTTGGTGATTTTGCATGACAGACTTCATGTATATTTAAATACGTTTTAAACAGCTGACTTGTTATAATCTTTTTTGATAATCCACTTGAGTAACAGAGTGAATGAAAATGTGTCAATATTTCCCTATTATCTGCATTTTAAGATGGACAATGAAATACTTTTGTTATCAATTTAGTTTATTTTGTTTTGTGTCTTTTGCTTCAGTTTTTTTGTGTGATCTTAATGACTGCTGATGGCTAACAGATATTTGTTCCTCCCATTGGTTTAGATGATGAAGACAGTGACAACAGACATGAGACGCCTTATAAAGAGTCATATAAAGACCGCAGGAGGCACGCACACACGCAGGCAGAGCAGAAACGCAGGGACGCCATCAAGGTATGTGTGACGCTTTTCAGGCTAACAGACAGACACATGGAAAAAAGTAGCTGACGAAATAAAAGTCTTTTCTGGTTTATTAGTACACTAGTATGACAAACTAGAGTAACCAGTTTGGTTTGGATTCAAAGTAGAGTGATCATTCTTTTTGTAATTGACTTTAAAATACAAATGCCCAGTCTTAAAGGGGAAAAAAGGTGATGAACGTTTTAAGAATACAATAAGCAGTTTATACAACTGACCCTGTTGGAATTGCTGTTTCTTCTTTCTCTTCTTTTTCTTATCCAGAATGAATCGCTATTTTGTTTAGATTTTGATCTAAACATGCCCGAAAACTCACAAAACATTGCATCTGCCCCAGAAGTAGCAAAAATTTACGTTTGTTATAGGTTTCCGAAGTGGGCGTGGCAAAATGACATGACAGCTCCACCCATGCACATTAAACAGACTAGCCTCCAAGCTACGATTCACGCACACATATTAAAACTGACAGACCTGCCTGAAAATTCTCACGTTCGATAAGATTCCTCTCCTGAAGACATCTGCATGCCAATATCGAGTCACAGTCATAGCACCACCTGCTGACAGAAGGAAGTTTGGCATATATTGATGATTTCTGAATTTTTTTTTAGATATTTATCAGCTTAATATATTATTGTTCGCTGTGCTCTGTCATCCTGAGGCCACCGAGTGGTCCCAGGTCCCTTTCATTGCTGCTTGCAGCTTTAATTTGACTTGTGTTTACTAGTTTAGGAAACATAATAAATCTAAGAAATAGAAAAAGGTAACACTTTCATTTAAGGTGTCCATATATATGTTCCACTACTTACATATACGTACACCAATTATAAAAATGAGTTAGTTATGCATAATTACGCACAACTAACCTATATTTAGTAGGTACATGTAATTAATTGACATGTAAAACAGTAGTTACATAAATAGTTACACTGTAACAAGGACATAAAGAAAATGTATCAAATAAAATCAAGAAAATTTTGTGCTCATTTTATGGCGGCTCTTTGGAGGGGACCTAAGTAGGATCATTATTATTATAAAAACTATTATTGCTATTATGATTATTTTAAAGCTCTACGTTTGCTGTTGTACGTCTGTTGATATGTTTTGTTGATTTGCATCATTAGGCCACAAAAAAATACAAAAATAAATCAATTTCACAATGCTGTATATTATTGCTACTACCAGTTAAGTGAAAGAAATAATAATATTGTAATATGTCAATGTAAAAATAAAGTGTAAGAATCAATTTAATTTTAGCAGTTGTAAACGTATGTTATAATGTTTATATTAAATCTTAATTACTTTTTATTTTTAAAACATCAGGCTTTTATTTTGCTGGAAAACTACAGCGAGATTAGCACATTGTATTTCCAAGTGCAAAACCCAAACTCTTGGCAGATACTAAGATGAGTTGTGTTTACTTTGCACCAAGCCATTGAAAACCCTAAGTAGCTTGCTTATAAAATAGCACAGTTCTGCATGTTGCAAGTTTAACTCCTTCAAATTATCTCCATGGATCTTTAATCTCACAGAAAGGCTATGATGACCTGCAGTCTATAGTGCCTACATGTCAGCAGCAGTCAGACTTCTCCATGGCCACACAAAAGATGAGCAAAGCTACAGTCCTGCAAAAGAGTGAGAACCTTCAATACCTATTTATATGCTGTTGTCATCTTGTGTGGAATGAAAAGGCTCAGCAACTTTATATGTGTGTGTGTGTGTCTGTGTGTGTAGCAATCGACTACATTCAGTTTCTCCACAAAGAAAAGAAGAAGCAGGAAGAGGATGTTTCCACACTTAGGAAGGAGGTGATGGCGCTGAAAATTATGAAAACGTGAGTAGTTGGTTATTTAGAGGGGGGCCGGAAACATTTTAACAGCTCATGCAGACAAGTATAGATTCAGTTACACTCCTGTAGGGCTTTTTCAGGTTTCATAAGGCTTTATCTGACACCATCATTCTTCTGTTAAGAAAGATAAAAAACACCCTTTTAGGAGAACAAAGTTTTCAACCAAAAACAACTATTTTTAAGAGTTTTTCCTGTTCGTTTACAAAACAGCATTTTTGGGGACTAAAAATGGGTCACAAGGTAGAAGTTTTTGAAAACGCTGCAATTGTTGAGTGTGTGTAAACGCCTGAAAAAACAATCTTTGAAATTTATGACGTCATGTGTGCTGAATGGTATGCATTTAGTGTAATGTAGATTAAAGACAAGCACAAACACATAACATTGACAGAGTATGTGGAGGTGTTGTTGTTTGCTAACAATCCATAATCTAAGTGTCGATTTACTTCATATTACAACTAAAAGTGGAGACGCATCTTACACACACACACTGCAAATTTTATGTACACACCAGCAACAAGCTGCCAATGACCTTTTGTCACTTCCTTAAAGGTAGCACTAACAAGTAGACCAAATACTGGCCTGGCATATGTAATACAGTCCTTTTGTAAATGTGTAAAGCAGTGGTCACACTAGAGTTTGAGGTTGCAAAATTCTGTCATATTACGCTGTGAAACTGGGCAGGATAAAACAAGATGATTAAGACATCAAATTATGGAGCAATTGCTTGCTTTATGAAATTTCAGTACAGAAAAGTCACGTTTGGAATGGATCATGCAGTTACGTGATGCGATTTCACAGGTCAGGGTTCACTGAACTTTTGAACGCAGTGAATCTTGTTGCAGGAGCTTGTGTTTCTGGTCTGTTGAATTTGCATGCGTTTGAAAGGAACTCACTGTACCGTTCACACTACACGACTTGATTTTGTGTCTTTAAATCGCTGTGGTGTTTACACTACGCAACACTACCTAAATTATCCACAAGAGGGGGTCACACACTACATGATCTGACAACAACTCGTTCCACAACAGCTCAGTCAAGCACAGCCAATAAAATGTTGAGGGAGGAGACAGCAAAAAAAACTGAACACTATTGGCTGCTTGAGTGCTGATAACATCACTGACCGTAGCTATGTTTCCATCCAAAAATGCTAAATAAATTTATGCGCAAAACTGGATTATTGCATAAAAAATATATATGTATAAAGCAGCGTTTCCATCCAACAAGTCAAAGCCAACAAAATTGTCTCTTCTTGATTATCTGGCACCAAATATCAACAGTAAAAACGGAATTTGCTGCGGTAGGAGAAGCTGCGCGAATCTTTTCATTTAATAAATGACTTGCACTTTAGAAGGCAATCCCGACACGCAGTGGGCGCGTGGTGAAATTTGAAGGCGTGAGACGTGGAGCACTTTTCTAAAAGCTTTAAAGGAAATGTTTAAAAATATTGTCAGTCAGCTGATGCATCAGCAGATCAGTCGCTCATTTGCAAGGTTTACTAAAAGTGAGGTCCAGGGGCCTGTTTCAGAAAGGAGGTTAAGTAAAGTATTTTAACCCTGAAATGAGGGAAACTCTGGGTTTTCCGTTTCAAAATGGCAGGTTTGTCAAACTGGAGAAACCAGGGTAAGTCAAGCCTGTTTCTGAAAGAAAGGTAACTTTAACTCAGAGTCAGTTACCATGGTAACTTACTCTGTGAACCTAACCTGGTCAGAAGCAGGTTTTATTCTCTAAACTCAGAATTTCTGTTGGTCTCCTCCCTTTTTTAAAGATGAAGTGTTTTTTCTCGCCGTAGCCTTACGTTTCCACCCACTTTTTTGATGCTCATATTTAATATGTGCCTAAAAACGATTGATGGACACGTCATGATGCACATAAGTTTTGAAAATATGCATAAAAACACATGCATAACTGAGTAGGAAAACCTTTTATTCGATAGAAAATATGCGCATAAACTATGATGGAAACACTTTTACTGAACAAATTACAGTATGTGCATTAAAAAAGGTTATGATATGATGATGAAAATGTGTGTAAATGGACAAACCAGCAGGCTGAGCACACTACACATCTTAAATGTTGTTTTGCTCATTTTAAAATGCCTTAACTGTTTCAGTATTAGCGTATATAATTAATTACTTCCGATCATCTGGAGCGTGTTAAGAATCTCCGCGTCTCATGGCTTCAAACGCCCCCACGTGTTCACCGTGTGTCAGCATTGTCTTCTGACTCTGAGGCGCAAGTACATTTATAAATAAAGAAATAATTGACAGCTTCTTCTACCACAGTAAATTCTGTTTTTACTGTTGATAATTAATCAGTTAATCAGGAAGTGACAATTTTGTTATCTTTGACTCGTTGGATGGCAACGCTGCTTTATTCACATCTTTTATGCAATATTCCAGTTTTGCACATAAATTTATGTAATATACTTGGATGGAAACATACATTGCCTACATTTTAGTCACACACAGAACAAAGTCACGTACGAGAATGGCTTGTCCCTTTTTAAAAGCATAAATAATTAGCTTAAATTTACTGACCTTCGACATGTACTGTTACTAGATTAATGGAATTATTATTCTTATAACATTTTTTTCTAGTTCTGCTTACCTTCTAAATGTTATATCAAACTATCACTTGATCAGTAAAAAAGGCAGACACACAAGTTCACTGTTAAATCAATTAATACTTGATAAACATGTATAAATGTTTAGAAAAAAATATAATTGTCAAACATTACATTACTTATTTTATTATACTTAAATATTTAAATGAAAAATTACACATTAACTTGAGCAGCTGTTTTCCCAGGCTGTCTCTGTTTCACTGATGGTTGCTTCGTTTTAAATATATACACTCATATTTGCTATAACTTTGCATCATCACATCAAGTTCAGCTGGAGAAAGAAATGCTGATCTCTTTTTTTAAGATGGTGCCATGGTCACCCGTAATATCTGCCCTCCATTAATAATGCCTTTTTATAGTCACGGTGTGTGAGCTTAACTCTGAGTTGATCTACTCAGCTATTCTGAAACCCAAAACTTTGAGTTTTTAATCTCTCGGTAAATCAACTCAGAGTTTAAGTTTAAACTCTGAGTTGTTTGAACCTCCTTACTGAAACAGGCCCCAGATCTTTGCTGGTGTTCAAGTATCTTAACTAAATATTTATAAGCTATATTACCAAAAAGATATTTTTACAATAATGGTGTCATAAAATATGATGACAGACATTCAAAGCTTAATTTTAAAATCTCAATAGAAGCTTTGAATGTAAATATGATGTCTTATATGAGAACGGTCAGAATGAATGCTATGGTAATTCTGAAAGTTATAGAATTCTAGTTCCACTGTTAATATTTTAGCCTTATCTCGTGTCTGTGTAAACATACAGAGTGAGGCGAGTGCATCAATGCCCGTTCTGGCCAATCACAGACATTTCTGTTGAGCTTCTGAGCACAACAGCCATTCAGCTCATGCTCATATGCTCACTCATTGGCTGCAGCTCGTCACTACATCTGACCGCACATGGGGTTGAGTCGACCAGCTGCTCTGGAATATTCAGCACGCTAGATATTGGATTTTCGTTTGCGAGGTGTTGGCTACGCATCAGCGAGCCTCTTTGATGCGCCATTCGGTTGTTCACACATAAAGACTGCCAAGCGCCGAGCACCCCCAGATTTTTTCCTGATCACAGCCCGATCTGTTGGCAGGCTTGTAACTTTCAAATCGGGTTCAAAACAGGCTTAAAATCCTGTAGTGTGAACTAGGCTTTAAAAGTACAGACACTAGCCAGTCAACACAGAGAATAGTGCTAAGTCAATATGGAGGAAAAGCTTATGATCACGGTTGGTAATCACCCAGTGCCTTATGATCAATCCGTGTATATATTTAATCACTACTACTACTATGCTTTTTTTGTGTCAGGGTCCAAACTGGGTGCGATAGGCTATCGTCAACATGACAATCACGTCAATGTGAAGCTTTTGAACCATCAAGCGTTAAAACCTTTAGATCTTAGAGTGAGGGAGATATTCAGAAAAAAATGTCTTTGTTCAAATGTGTGTCTAAAAGGCAGATTGTGTGGTTTGTTTCAGGAACTATGAGCACATTGTGAAGGCCCATCAGAATAACCCTCAGCAGGGCAGCGAGCAGGTTTCAGATCAGGTGAAGTTCAGTGTTTTTCAGAGCATCATGGACTCTCTGTTCCAGTCCTTCAGTGCCTCAGTGTCGGTCAGCAGTTTTCAGGAGCTTTCCGCCTGTGTCTTCAGCTGGATAGAGGAACACTGCAAGCCACAGGTACACAAGCTCACACATTTAATGGGATAGTTCAACCAAAAATCAAAATGTACCTGCTATCTATTCACCTTCAAGTAAGTTTTTTAAACACAAAATAAATATGTGAATGATTGTTTGTTTTGGCTGAACTATCCCTTAAATTTCATATTTTTCCAGTTTTATAAATTGTTATTATTAAATATTTTTAATATAACATAATTGGGGCTAGAGATTTCCCCAGTCTGACGTATGACAAAATGCATGTTTGGTAAATTTTCTGGTAAAACATTTGGTTAAAGTGGCAAAATGTTAGTTTTAGTCTAAATATTGACCACAACTGTATTTAAAGACTACATCGCTTTGTAAGCTTTGTGTAATTTACTGAATATGGATTGAGAAAAGCTTTAAAATATTTTCACTTCTGTATATATTTTTTATATTTACCCCTTTTACAAAGGCAACATTTAGCCCCATACTAGCCACAGTATTGTTGTTGCAGATGAAATATAACACGGAAAACGCCATTAAAATATATTTTCAGTAGGCTAGATATTTACAGTCAAACAAACATCTCTACCGAAGCCTACTACATGAAGATTGGTCTCGCGCGTACACCATGTTTGTAGTTTTTTTTACAATTTTCACCCGCATGTGTAGTTCTAATCGAATTTACATCGGATGTGCTGTGGGCAATATCAGTGGTTAGAGTATCAACGGTTCTACACTTAATTTTTACTGGAAATAGTAAACCATACATGATTCTTCGGCATACTCTTTTCAGGATACTACTATTTGGGACACACTAATTCTATTTTTAAATACTATTTAGGACAGATAGTATGTGAATTGGGACACAGCATCAGTCATAAACTAGGCTTTTGTTTGTTGTGAATACACACTCTCTAGTGGCAAAAATGACATATTGTGCCTTTAAAGGGCACCTATGATGAGAAATCTACTTTTCAAGCTGTTTGGACAGACGTGTGAAGGTATAGTACAGGTGTGGGCAAACTTGATCCTGGAGGGCCAGTGTCCTGCATAGTTTAGCTCCAACCCTATTCAAACAGACCTCCCTATAGAGTTCAAGTGATCTTGAAGACACTGATTAGTTTGTTCAGGTGTGTTTGACTAGTGTTGGAACAAAACTCTGCAGCGACACCAGCCCTCGAGGATCAAGTTTGCCCATCCCAGATATTGTATATAGACCGTCATATTGGGGTGATATAAACACACCCAGTCCTTTTTTTTTTCAATTTAACAAAATATAAGCGGTGGACTAATTGGAGCGGTTTTGAGACCGCAACTTGATGTAGTAGTGCGGTCCCCCTGCCCACGAATATTGATTGACATGCGCGCATTACCATACCATTTTTTGGTTCACGTCCGCCATTTTCAGTGTGTGAGTCAAAGCGATATCACAAAAAGAACACCCTTGCTTTATTTTTGGCTGTAAGGCTCATTTGGCTCAACACAGGAGCCTTCATTGTCTTCCTGCAAATGAGCAAGAGATTTACATTTAGCGGCCATTTGCGCTGAACACATAGTGAATGCAACATACCGAGAATCAGGCCATTTAAAATAGCTGATCCACTGAGTCTTTCAGCACTCTCTCCAAAAACATTTGATTGATCTCGGCTGGCGGATCAACATTCACCACATGATCGCTCTCATCAGCGCCATTGTTTGTAACTTTAGGTGGGTTTGCAAATGTGTGTACTTTTCATTGCATCTTCCTTAAACTTCAGCCGTCACAGAAGCTCCCTGTCATCTCAACTAGGTGCGGCTGTAAAGTTTGAGCGTGTTGCCTCGTGTGCGCATCCCTCCATTGGAAATAATGAACTTGCCTTAGTTATAGCCTCAGTCTAAGTTAATCCAGTGTGCGTGGTTATTAGTCTCGGTGTACAAGCTCGGAACTTCAAACTAGCACACAGTTGGCATAACTTTTAGTAGCTGCAGTTTTGATTCGTGCAGAAAAACGGTGTTGAGAAGCCTTTATGATTAATTAACCGTGACGAATTAAAGCGCGGTTAATAGTGAAATCGATTAATCATTACATCCCTGTACGGATGATGCATGCATCGTTACATAGCGGCTTTAAAACTATACAAAGACACAAATGATTTTGTAGCTACTACTCTGACACATTCTGGCACATTAGGAATATTGATTCCTCAACAGTAGTCTCTGGTTGGTCTGTGTCCAAGTCGAACATGTACGGCTGAAAAACTAATTTTCATGTGAAGCAGCACACCCCTAAAACAACAACCTGTGTAAACGCCCCCAAAATGACTTTTTTTTTTTTACACATAATAAAGAAATCTGATTTGTGTTTTGAACTGAGCCTAAACTGGCACACTCAGGAGAACCATAATATTAAATCTTAAAAAAAGGGGTGCCCTTTAAATAACTTTTGAAAATGCTTTAAATAACCACGTTTTATTGTTCTTTATTGTTGACAGACGCTGAGGGAGTTTGTGGTGACTGTACTGCAGCAGGTGAATGGTCAACTGTACTGAAGCGGTCAATATGTCTGCCCCTCAGGCTATTATCTTATTCAAGAAAATAAAGACACTTAAATACACACACACACACACACAAAATACAGCAGGGCTCAGCACACTACTGGACTAGAGTGCATTGAAGAACTCTGATGAAATGAAGCAGTGTCAAGTATTGACTGATGTTGTGTAGCATTTATGGCAGTGATTCCAATCAAAAAGTGTGCAAATGCAATAATTTAGCCATATCTGTCAATTTATAACTAGTGATTTAAAAGGTACTAAGAGGGAAAAACATGTTTGAGATTGAATATTCTGTTTCCTCGTACACTTTTAGCTTATGTGTTTTGTTTAGTCAGTGTTTTCAAAAAACACCTCAGTCCTTAAGAGTAATCATATCAGTTCAGTTTTCCCCTCAGTATTTGCATGTTCACAGATAAAACAGCATCCTGACAACCCCAAATAAGAACTGTCTAAAACTGAGGTGTGAAATGTTTCTTAATTTGCTCTATTATAAACCAGACAGCTGCCTGTGAATGATAAAGCCTGGTGTGTTGCGTTAGATTATCACCTTTACCTCATGTTCAAGATGTTTTCCAAAGCACAACTAGGTTTTGGCCTTTGCAATTAGCTTAGTGCTGGAAAGGGGAGCTGAAAGATCTAGTTACACTGTGATGTATCACTGTCAGTTGTTTTTTTAACATCCAAAAACAGCTGTCCTGTACATTTAAAAAAAAAATAAGTCAGGCGATGCTGAGCCATCCTTTCATTTTAAGCATTTAGGTTCCTCTTTTAAGCTACTGTCCTTGGGATTCTGTGACCAAAGATTGCAGCGTCTACGCACAAATAATGGAATATGAACCTCTTATTATCATGTGATGTTGATTTTTGTTCATCTGTGTGTTTGTCGCAATTATGTCCAGTGTTTTATTCTATGTTTATGTTGATAGTTTAAGCTCTTGTGATCAGTATGTGCTGCGTAAGCTATCATTGAAGACATGCAGACATCTTTTTGCTTGGTAGCAACTTCACATGGTGTGACCGCCCAAATCTATTTATATTTATGATGATGTTAATTAAGGCATAATTAGAATTGATGTCAACTCAGGACAGATTTTGGTGTACTGAGATTGTTTAAAATAATAAACGATGAGCAGATGATTGTGCAATCAACTGTGCTGGAATAAGGGACGTCTTTACTAGTGAAGCCATACAATGAAATGCTAACTCACAGAAACGACGCTGCGTCTTGCTCATTTACTATACTCCGCTCTGTGCTTCTGCATTTCTGAATTCAATGAGAGAATCCGCTTGAAATATTTTTGTATCTGTATCATTTTTTAATTGAAAAATAAAGAATGTTCAAACTTATTTACAGCCTGGTGGTTTGTTCCCAAAATAAGAATTATAAATAGAGTTGGTTTTCAATAGAACTGTTCTTTTACTGTCCCAGAATGCATTACTTTGTGACATTTCTAAAGGTCAGGTTTCCTGGCAGCATCAGAATTAATCAGCTTGCCTTTTCGTCAGATGTTGGGCATTGTCACTTTATGGTCCTCGTCTGTTTCAATCCCAGCCTCCTCCTGACAAAACACAAAGGCAACTTTAAAGCTACCATGAAAACACTCGTTTTTACTGAACGTTTTAATTCAGCAATTAAGTAATATTATAATAACTTCCCCTCATTTGACATTCTCATTTTCGGATGATGTGAATATTAATACAAGGGCAAGACAAACTATGAGTTAAATTATATTTCCACAATATTTAGCTAAATAATAAAAATCTATTAATTTCTCAATAGGGAAACAATCTTAAAAAGTAAAAACCAATTTCCTTTCAAAGTCAGACCTATTGTGAGCTCCAAGGTTGTTAATCAACTATATGCTTTTACTCCAACTCACTTAAAAACAATCACGTAATAGCTGAATTTGTGAAGAAAAACTACATCATGTAACGTTTTTTTTTTTTTCATATTCTGCTATAAAACTATTGTTTAAAATGTAGGTTAGTTGAGTTTAAAATGATGTTGTACAGAAAGTTCCACCAATCAGGCGACTCCGAGCAAGTAAAACATGCCATAATAGCTCCTTAGCTCTGCTCAATCTCATGAAGTCGAGTAGGCCTCTCACTAGTGGTGGGCAGTGCAAGGCTTTATGAAACATTGAAATAGTTGAAGCAGATGTGTGCAAGCTTCGAAACGTTTCGAAACCCCACTCTACAGTGACATCTAGTGGTCATTTTTTAATTTATTGCTCTGTAACTGCTTCAGCAAAGAAACATTTACACAAATGGAGTATTTATATTCTACATTGTAGAATTAAGGTTTCAAGTGATTAAGTGAAGCGGTGGGAGTTCCTGACGAATCCAGGGTGATGCAGCTATAGACATTTGTTTATAAACACTCTGTTCTTGTGACGCATTTTGTTTTAACATTGGTCTGACATCTGAATGAACACTTTGAGAATAAATACGTCTTGTTATGGTCATTAATAAAATGAATAAAAATTAAGTGCAGTTACTCTGAGAACATGGAGTTTTCTGGGAGACAGAACAATACAGGAGATGGGCGGAAGATGGGTCTGAAATACGGGAGACTCCCAGGAAAAACGGGAGTGTTGGCAGGTATGCCTCTTGTTAGAAAGTAATTGCATCATTCTGAGTTCTGAGTAAGCACACATGAGAAAGCAAAACCGCTCGCACTTTAGACGGCCTTGTAAACAACTATGCGGCACGGTAAATTCTGCTCTTCTTGGCTTTGTGGCTGTTCATCAAGACGACGACAAGGTTTGTTTGAGCTTGGGTCAACCATGGCTTGATATTAAATGTATATATTATTACGATGTAATGTCTTCCCGGTGTATTTAAAAGTGGCACTTCATTCGTTTTCATTCTCCTGGCTACTGACATATCTCTGTAAACCAATAGCTGCGTGTCTTGCTCTGCCTTTCGGTACTATTTTGTTGTGCTAGGTACCCTTTCAAAAGGGTACCTAAAAAGTGGTATGGTACGGTTCACTTTTTGGTACCTTTGACAGTGGAAATGGCCATAAAAGCGTACCATACTGTACCACTCCGTAAAGGTGGACCCCAGATTAATAAAGGAAATAAGCCGAAAAGAAAATCAATGAATGACCACTCAGTGTAAACGGGCCAAAAGTCACATGACCTGGGTATTTCGGATCATGCATCGGTGCAGTGTTTTGAAACACTTGCGCTTCAGGATCTCGACACTGTCAAAACATCACTTTAATGTCAGCCATGCCGAACTCCCACTGCTATCAAAAATAATAAAATATGTTTTGCTATAAAATTGTTTCTCCAGATTTGTCTCCTTTTTTAATACAATAGTTTCTTTCGCCATGCTTCATGGGATTGCAGTTCTTTCCCTTATTAAAGCCATCCCTCATTAAAATACACAGTCTTTTAGCTTTGTTTTTTGTCTGATTTTCATATACAATACAAAAAAATGAAATGTTTATGTTCAAGAAGCTGACTCACCAAGAAGTGTTTTTTGCTCTTTGGGTAACCCTCCAAAATAGCTCCCATCATATCGGAAACCTAGCAGGTGAAGAAGAAAACTACTTTAAACCTGTGCTTGGATTGTTTTCAACTAAATATCTGTATAGTGCAAGTTAAATAGCATAACCAAAGGTAAAATGTGTTGGTACGATTGACCATTGACAGTGATAAATAGTACCACATTCTACAAGAGAAGTCTCCTCGGAAATGAACAGCAGCACTATGGCAGCATTATTCAAATGAGTTGGCATTTTGTCATTTGGGTAGAATAAGGTTGTGATTTAATGTTTTTCATGGATCATTACCAGTCTCTTCCTCTTCCTCCACTCTTTTACATAAGTCTCTCTCTCCTTGTAAACCTGAGGGGCAAGAAAAACATTTGTCAGCAACATAAACGAACATAATATTGACTGCCCCAGGACAGCGACATTATCTGAATAAACTTCACCTAATGAATCATACACATTCCAAAGACGCTGAAAGGTTTCATGATGTTATTTTTTGCATTACTTGCAAAAAAACTATTGAAAAGGCTGTGCTAAATAATAAGCAGAGCCCGGGGCCAAGTCAATGAATGCAGCTGTTATTTGTACTAATTCAACAATACGATTTATGCTCATCATTCATTCACAGAGTTTTCTGTCACATACTAAATATTGCTTATTTAAATACAAAACAATGTTACATAACTTAAGTTTTTTTTGGTTGAAATTGTGCGTGTGAGAGATGAAGTTTTACAGGGTGTTTGCATTCATTTATAGATGCTAGCTGTACAATTATTATTAATATTATTCTTGCAGAATTTGCTGAAAATAACTTTTTTTTTGCTTGTGAAAGTCTCTAAGGCTCAATCCCAATTCTATTTATGTACCCCTACCCTTTCCTGTTCCCCAAGGCCCTTAAAACCGAGAGTGAAGGGGACGGGCTTCAAAATTTACCCCTAAGAATTGGGACACCACTACAGCACCTGCACATGGCATCACGATCTCATGCTTCATATGAGATCAGACGATCGTGACTGCTGTAGTGATTCCAGTTGTGCTATTTTTTGGTATTTATCTTTAGGAAATCACTGAAGGCATATATTATGTTATCATAACGCATCTAATGTGGCAATAAGATCGTAACTGTACTGTGTATTTACACAGTGGCCATATTCATCTATGTAAACACACCAAAAACAACATTATAATTATTAATAATATTGACCTTGGCAGATTTTGTCCAATGACTTGCCTAATAAACCTAGTTAAGAATAGTTAATTTGCATTTGAATACTATTATCTTGCAAAATAACTAGTATATAAATAATAATAAACAAACACATAAATTAACATAATAAATTCATTCAGCAATACCCACTGTGCTGCCATAATAAATACAGTTATAAATGATAATAATTCTTATTATAATAATAAAAACAAAATTATTATGTACTGTAGAGCAGTGCAATTAATCGAAAATACGGTTTCGATTTCAAACGATTATGAAAAACCATTAATCGAGATAAACAATTATTCCATCATATACTGCCCCCTTTCCAGTTGTACACATTTGTTGTTCTGCAAAGCTCAGTTCCACTTGAAAATGACTTTTGCAGCACAGGATGAGCATCGTTCATATTTTTAAAAGTGCAAAAGAGCACATGCTGTTTGTGCGCGCACCGCGCTTAGCCTCGGACAGGCTCTGAGATGAGCAGAGCACACACATCTAACGCCATCTTAATGTGAACGCTTAAATGGTCAAATACATGCACATTTGTGTCAGAGCGAAGTGTTTAGTGATTATTCATATTAAAATCTCAGTTGTGTAATAAAGAAACAAGTTGAGAATCAAAAGACATGTGAAAGAGAAACCATATCAGAGCCAGACTATTCTTAGAGTGACAGTGCGCAATATTCCTGCTGCCGACTGTTTTTATCATTAATCAAACAACAATTAATCTAATTAACTAATTAAAGCTTAATTAGTGTAGATAGGCAAGTCATTGTATAACAGTAGTTCCTTCAGCAGACAATTAAAAAATATATATTTTTTAAAGGGATGTTAAGCTATTAAATGATGTCATGCTATTAAAATAGGTTTCAAAATATTTAAACCTGCTTTTATTCTAGCAGAAATAAAACAAATAAGCCATTCTCCACAAGAAAAAATATTATAGGAAATACTGTGAACAACTCCTCTGTTAAACATCATTTGGGAAATATTTATATATAAAAAATTCACAGAAGCGTGAATAATTTTGACTTAATTTTGACTTTGATCGCTTTGAATAATCGTGATTACACATATGACCAAAATATTCGTGATTATGATTTTTCCCATAATCGAGCAGCCTGTCATGGACTCTCATCGTGGTAAATAAAAAGTTTGTTATTACAAATTATTTATAAAAAAATTATTGTATTAAAATGTTTTGAAAAGAAAAACGGCACCAGGGAAATATTTGAAAAAGAGGAAGACAAGGGTTACCCTAACCCTAATTTTGTCTTCAACTGGATATAAACTATAAAATTCCTGGCAAGCAGAAAAAAAAATCTGATCTGTAAACAGATTTTACATTATGCATTTGACAAACAATGATCACCGGACATTAAAGAGTGCAGTGATTTTCAAACCTTCTCCCTCTCCTCAGGGGTCACATGATTTGTAGCTGATTTGATGTTCTCCAGCCGCTCTCTGTACCCAGAAATCTCTGCCTGCAGCTCCTGGATCTGTGCCTTCATCTCTGCCGTGGTTAATGAGCTGTTTAACTCCTTTAGCTCTGTGGGCACAGGCATGAACTTTCTACCAAACGCAAATGTGTGTACAAGTTCAAGCAACACATCTTTTCCCAGCAGAACAATGAAAGTACACACCTGTATCCAGCTGCCGGCAGCTCTGTGAAATGCTCTGTACTTCTGTATTGATTTCCCCAATACGATCATCCATCTTCCTAAGGTCAGCGTCACTCACATCTTCAAACTGAGACTGAAGGAACAGAACAGACATCTGTCAGGCTGATTCAGCAACACCAGACCCTAAATGAAGTTTATAACCAAGTCAAATGATTTTAACAAGACAGAATGTAAGACAGGACATCATTTTGTTCACCTGGGATTGATTGGATTGTTGTTGTTTTGATTTGTAGTGATTTCAGGCAGTGCTGCAGTAAGCACGTCATCAGACAATAGATTATGTTATTCAAGAGAATTTTATTTTCAAAGTTATTTGACTCTGGTTTTGGAGAGCTGTTTCTGAAAGCAGTTAGAACATTGTATAGCAGGTGTAATAGTTTTGTCAAACTTACGCATGGTACCTCGCAAAGATTTGATATTCATTGTCGTATTAGAATAGGTTGCCTTCTCTCTCCATTTTTATTTTTATTAGTTACTCAAGTTTTAGCACTGCATATTAAAATAAGTTAATTTAATGGTATCATTGCTTTTGAAGTACAATTTGTCAATACGAAGATGATTCAGCAATTTTTCAGAAAAACAGATTTGGAGTACCAAAAACGATCAGATATATTGAGGAATTCACTAATGTTTCAGGCCTTACAATAAATCTGGAAAAATCTGTATTGTTTCCCCTTAAAGAATGCTCCTTTATAAAAAAAAATCGAAAATATTCCTGTTAAACATACATTAAGATATCTGGGTGAAATCATTTATAAAAAAATAAATAGAAGAAATAAATAAAAAAAGAGAGAGAGACGAAAGTTGTTTTGATTTCAAGGGCTCATTAATACATTCTTTTAATAATTTAAAATTATTTACTGCAGATTTTTGTTTAATTGTTTATTTAACAAATTATATTTTAAACAGTCACTCCAGTCATTTTCAATTATATAGACTTTTCTTGTATTGGCACTGGATGAATCAGTGTATTTGAACAAATCTTTTGAATGAATGACTCATCGACTCACTCATAAAAACTATGGCTGTGTCCGATTCTCCTGTTACTCAGTAGGTACTGCATTTGAATTTAAACATACTACTCGGCCGTTAGAAAAGTGTGTTGTATACATTATGTAGGTTCTAGAGGTCAATCCAATCTTCACAGCCCAACGCCCTCCATTATAATGTATTATATGAGGCATTGGACCAACCTGATCTGCAAAGTAGATCTTCTGCTTTCCGTAGACTTTCTCTTTAATCTTGCCTTCCTGGGCCAGCTGCTCCACTGCTTTGACCACTGCCTGTAAATGTGCAGAAAAATCAAAGTTTTTAACCTTTAACTTCTTGACAGTTAATATTGTAATTAAAATGATTAAATATATTTTTCAAAAAGTCTCTGTAATAAGCATAAATCACACATTCCCAATTTACAAAATGTTTGTAAAGTGCTATAAAAAAAAAAGAAAATTAGCCGAATTATCTTTATCTGCTGGACAGATGTCTTTAAAACACAACTAATGAAATGTCATAGATATTTACATTAGACGTCACCTATGCTATTGTTGTCCATAGAATTGAGGAACTATGACGTCAATTTGTATGCAAAAACCCGGAAACGAGTTAGCATTTTAGCAGTTCCGGTTCCCTCAGTAAAATCACTTAAATAAGGTTTGGGGCTAACACAAACTCAAGATACTTTCACGTTTTGTTCTACAACATGAAACACATCAGTTATATCACACTCTTGAATTTTTAAATAAGTTATGCTTCTTTAAAAAGACGGTTGCTATCAAGTTACTAAATGGGACTACAGGCAGTGTCAGAGATATTATACGTCATTGAGCTGATCTGGTCTAGAGCACAGCTTGCTTGTGTTGGGCATTTGGATTTGTCTGTGATTCAAGTATTTTCATCAATAGTATTTTATAGTTTGTAGTATTTTTCTAATTGGGGTTTCATTTTGTGTGTAGATAATGCCTTCAGTTGTAAAGGCTGTCGAGACACATTCATTTGTTGATCTTTTATTTTAATTAAACGATATTATGAAGATACAGCTTACCAGTGCAGTCGGTCACTTTCCTGCTCTCAGTAATGCAAACGCGACAATAAATGTGTAAAAATACATGCATGTTAACTGTCATTTTAACGTG